>NC_045443.1:89931025-90022350 GCF_002776525.5 Piliocolobus tephrosceles | reverse complement strand
GGTTTATCCACAGCACCATCAATACATGTTAGTGTCATATGATGCAAGTCATGTCAAGAAGTGGAAAAAGGGTATCTTGTCAACAAACTGGGAAGCAAGAAATGACTATGAAGGACAGAAATCAGTCTTCCAAGGCTGGAAGTGTGTCAGTGGCAGAGGTTAGAGGAACTGATCCAAAGAGGTAGGCATACAGCTGAAGGGTGTGCTGGGGAGGATAAAGGAGGAGAAAAAGGAGAGCCTAGTGGCCACATCAGTGGACCATAATAGGCATCGTTGTTGATGCTAAACTAATAAAGGTCCCTCCTTCTCAGTCCCCTTGAGTAAGTCTGAGGACTCTGAAAGTCTGTGGTTTTGAATGGCACATTGAGTTTTTAGCTTTCATTTGGTACCCTTTATTTTACTGCATTAATTATCTTACATGATGTTTAATGTTAAACACCATTTCCCATTAATTAAGCATCTTTTTCTGATAAACTTTTGGTAAGAGTGCTAGCAAGACCAGAGGGCTAGGAAGACCAGAAGATCAGTATTTCAGCTGTTTCCAGAAGTATTAGGGTGAGATAGTAAGGCAGTGAGAGGTAGGCCAACAATGGGAGTATCCTGTGTAACTAATTACTAAGAAATTTGTGATAGGCTGTAGCACCACAGATCTTAGAAATGGTTTTTCACATGAATAAGACATATGTAGAATTTACAAGGTACCATGCACTATTCTAAGTGTCTTATGTTAACCCAGCCTATAAGCTAGGTTTTCCATTATGTCTATTTTACAAATGGGGAGAAAAGGAATGGAGAGATTAGGAACTTGGCCAAGATCAGTTGGTTGTACATGGGGGTGCCCAGATTAAAATCCCAGCCCTTGACCATGCTCTTAACCACCACATGATGCAGAGGCGTCTTTGGTGGTGATGAAGAGAGTACTTAGGTACTATCTCCTGCTTTTTGGTTTAGGGGATTGCAATACTGATATCTCTATTGTGCTCATCCTATTGGAATTGTACCTACACTATCAAACAATCGCATGATATCTTGCCTGAGTTTTGAACTTTACAGTGTACAGATGCTTCCATCAACGGTCCCTGACCTTGATCTTCATAACTACCTTGAGACACAGTTTTTATTATCTCTGGCCTTCAGATAAGGCAAAGGAGGCCCTGTGTGGTCATTTCCAGTAACTGGGGCAGAGCCAGGCACCTTCAGAGGGCTGTAGACTACAATTTCCTGTGCTCTTGTCTCATTTGAGCAACTTCATGAATTTGTAAATTTGCCAGTTATGGGCCTAGGCAATGTTACCTTCTAACTTCAAAACAAGCCAGACTCTCCCACCATATCCGTTGATAAGTTATATAGTAGGGTAGTGGTATATTCATTTTAGAGCTATGTTTAGGGATCTTCTGAAACCTGTAGTAATCCTATCTTCCACTAGTAGCCTCCCGGTCTTTCAAATTGAAAGTTATGCTGGAGAATAATCATCTATTTATCAAACTTTTTAAAAAGTAAGTTTTTTTTTATTTTTATTTTTTATTTTAAGGCAATTAGTGCCTGACCCGCCCGTCCCCACCCCCATTTTCCCCAGTATCAATGTTTGCTAGTTTTGACTACCTTTAAATATGAATGAAAAAAAGCTAAACTAAATTATGATATTTTAAGTGAATGAGTAGGGCCTTAATTTAAAAATTTATATCTACTACTAGCAAACTGAAAAGGCTTTCAAAATAACTCAAAAGCTATTTATTTCTCTCTCTTTCTCTCTCTCTCATTTTGTGAATGCTCATGAGGAGTGGATGAGGCATAGGAAATCTAAGTGATTTATTCCAGTTTTACTGACTTGGTCATAAAAATCTGAGTTTGGAGAACTAGGCTGGGAAAAGACACACTTTCTCTGCTTTTTTTTTTTCTGTTTTTTTTTTTTTTTTTATTTCACATGAATTCTCTACTGGTTCATAAAGTTGCTAGCGTAGCTCTTACAAAGTCTCACTCGTGAAATGAGATATTGATTCTTTGTTTTTTTTCTTTTTCTCCTCCTGACTCAAATTTCCTTTTACTTCCACAGTTGGAAAAGGAAGAAATGAACTTCTGGAATCAAATACTTAAATGATGTAGAAAAGAAAAGACTGCAAGCCAAGAAAGCTGATGTATACCAGCTTTAACTGTGACCTGATTATGATATGATATTAATTTTCAGGGAAAAAAGCTAGTCTCCTTGTATTCTAAAAACCACTACGTTAAATATGATTGACAACAAAGGATATATGTTTTTTCCAAGTCAAAATGACTCATGGCCTTTAAGTAGATAGTATAATAAACTTAAATGCTTATGTAGGCTGCTGAGTTAGGGAAGAGCATGAAGTGGGTCAGGTCTAAGAGATCATGGGGATTTCCCTGGAACTGGAGACTTGGAGAGCACATGACCCACCCAAAGGCTATCTGGCTATATTGCTCTAGCTGATTTCTACCAAGTGAGAATTTGGTACCTGTGTGACCGCATTTCCTGACTTTTCAACCTGGCCACCTAGATTTGCATGTGAAAGCCCCTCATTATAGGTTCATATTCACTTCAAGAGTTGGTGTCTGGCCAGCAGAGCACACATAATGAGTGACCTCAGCTTGGGAAGGGCTGGGTTTTGCCTGTAAGATAGAGACCCCTGCACATTTTTGTCATTTAATTTTATTTCAAAACCAGAAAGGACAACGATGAAGGCCTGAGAACATGGGAACAATCAATGAGACATAATTCTTCCAAAGGAGTTGTCTGTACTCAAAGACTAAAAGGAACACTGTTTTAGATGGAAGTTATAGGAAGGCACTTTATTCTTTATGCGGTAACAGTGGTGTTTGGGAAGGACAGAAAGGAGTAGACTAGACAAGCCAGTGGAAATGGGTAAAATCCTGCTCATCTTTCAAGGCCATTCTTGAACACCACGTACTCCACAACACATTTGCTTTAAAATCATATGACAGCTATGCTGTCCACCACAGGTTCAGAGAGTAGTGAAACAAATATTCATATTTGGAGTGATAACCAGATATTTAACGGTAGGTTTGTCATGGATAATGGTCAATCAGAATAGATACAGACTTTAAAACAATAGTAAAGATATGCTGTTGTACAACGGCAAAATAAAAGATCTGTTTCTATCATTCTTTTAATGTCATAGAATTTTGTTACTCAGAGGATGGACCTCAGACCAGCAGCATCAGCATCACCTGGGTGCTTATGAGAAATGCAGAATCCCAGGTCCCACTGCACACTTACGGAATAAAAATCAGCACCTTACCAGTCTCCAAGTGATTAATATGCACATTACAGGTTAAGAAGTGCTGTCTTGGAATACTTTGTAGCTCACTTTGTCATCATCTACCATAATCTTGCATTAAAATTAGTAATTATTTGTCATTCCTAGTAGACTATTAGTTTCTTGAGGCCAGAGGCTACATCAAAAATCCTACTAAAGTGCTTAGCGTCTTGGCTATAGTAAGGATTAAAAAATTTGTATTGAATTGAATTAAAGATGATTTTAGGGCCAGGTGTGGTGGCTCACGCCTGTAATCCCAGCGCTTTGGAAGGTGGCGGTGGGCAGATCACCTGAGGTCAGGAGTTCAAGATCGGCCTAGTCAACATAGTGAAACCCCGTCTCTAATAAAAAAAATACATAAAAATTAGCTGGGTGTGGTGGCACATGCCTGTAATTCCAGCTACTCGGTAGGCTGAAGCATGAGAATCACTTGAACTCAAGAGGCAGAGGCTGCCATGAGCTGAGATGACACCACTGCACTCCAGCCTGGGTGATGAAGTGAGACTCTGTCTCAAAAAAAAAAAAAAAAAAAAAAAAAAATAGTGACCATAGTTACAATCAGAGTGGCTAACTTTTATTGGGTGCTTTCTATGTATTTTACAAACTGTAAACCATTATTATATTTACGTTACAGATGAGGGGTTGGGGGTAAAAAAGGTTAAGTAACTTGTGCCAGACATGAAGGGGCAGAGAGGAGTCTCAGCTTTGATGCCATACCAAGGCTTGAAATATTATCAGGCTTGGATTGGCAGGTGTGAACGAAGGAAATAAGAGAGAAAGACTGGAAGAAAATTATTTCAGTCTTGTAAGCCTTGGAGACTAGAAGACGGATGTTTTATTCTTGATGATATTGGAGGACTCATCAATAGTTGTCTTCGGGATCTTGTCCCAGAGATAAAATGCTTCCTTTTACAATAGGGAATAGCTGCTGTGGTTAACATGCATCCTTGACCAGAAGATGGAGCACTTCAGTCTCCATGGTTTATTGATTCATCTGCCTGGAGATGAAAGGGCAAGAAAGAACATTTTTTTTTTTTTTTTTTTTTGCCTGTGACAGTCATTTTGCCTTTTTTCCTAAAGAGGGGAAAGGAATTAAGAACTCAGCTAAATGTAGGAAAGATGATTGAGAGTGGGGAAAGGAAAAAGAGAGGGAGATGTCACTTGGTTTTTCAGACCCTTTCAGCAGAAGCAGAGAACTCGATATAGTCCGTGACACAGGAAGCCCTAGTAACAATTTAATGGGACCAGCAGACAGTACTATTATGGGGGGGATAGGCAGTATACAATTATTTTTAATGTGCGTGTATGCTTAGGGCTTGAAATGTACCATAGTGCTGTCAAATACTAAAGAAGGATAGATAAAATGAACAATTCCCCCTGTGGAGTGGGACAGAGACCAGCCTACGTGTCCCACTGTGGGATAAAAATGTGAAATGAAGAGCTTAATAAAATTAGGGCTATGCAAGGGAAAGTGGAAGTCTCTCTTAATAAGCAAGCTTTGAAATATTTTAAATTGCTCTTAGAAAATCTATGAGATTATTCACAAAACATTCACATGGAAAGAATTGTCTCAAGCTACATTTCCATCCTAGTTTTAAGAACTAGATGGTGAATACTGCAGAATTTTTTGCCATCTTCTAACCGTTAGCTTCAGGAGATACTTATTTAATGAAATGTATGTTAAGTAAAACAAACTAAACATATAAATGCTCATTCTATCACCATATATACCATTGCCTCTACAACATAGGAAATCCTTCTGACAACATCCTAGAAGAATATTTTTCTGTACAATCTGAGAATCTGTTAGCATTAGGTTAATCGGAAAAAAAATACTTTTATACATATGATGTCAAAAGTAGATGAATGGGTCTCTTGAGTAATTTCTTAGATTTCAGGATTAATGTCTTACAATAATTTATTAAAAACCCACATGGAATTGCACATCTAAACTTCCATAATTCTCTCTTCTTGGATAATAATACATTTTCTCCATTTAAGTCTTTGCTTTGGTTGATTAGTCTTGCATCCTCTTATTGGATACTCAGGTAACTTAAATGAGTGCTTCAAATACAAGAACTTAGCCTAACTGTACACTAAATTCTGTTTCAGCATGAAATTCCGAAATTTGTAATTTGGGATTTAGAACAATTTAAATCATAGAATTTCGTTTTGACTTTGGGTTTTATATTTTATTATAAGAAAGCTAAATAAAACTTAGCATGCTGTCAAGTATTTAACTATCAAAGTGTTTACATATACGAAATACTAAAGGCTACTAGAACCCTCTTTCCACTAAAGAGACCTCTAAAATAGCTTTACACTTTTCTACTTGGGACATGAGTTGAAAGAAAGACTCTAGCTGTCTAGCCTTGAATTTAGGCTGACTCCAGTTGTGGAGGAAATATCAATCAGCCTCAAAATCCAGAAAGCCTTCATGCTTAAAAGAGCTTTTTATTCCCAGTGAGAATGCCTGTCTCATGGGAGAGACTGCCACCCTGGTGGTTAGGAGTTTAAACTCTGGAGACTGGCTTCAGATTACACTTTTGTGACCTGCAGTTATACGACCTAAGGCAAATTACAGAAACTTTCTGTGCCTCGATTTTACTGTTTGTAAAGGAAGGATAACTAATAACATCTACATTGTAAGAAAACTCTATGGGTTAAATAAGATAATGTGGGTACAGAACTTGGGAAAATGCTCTTCCCCAAACAAATGCCCCCAAACAGTTGGCTATTTTTATTATTAAAAACAGTAGAATAAAACCCACTGTCTTCACTTAGTCATTAAATAAGTCAACTTGAATTAATTGTTACCATTTGATTGTATTCTTAAAATTCCTTGTGACATAAGCAAAACAGAATCATTCTAAATTATAAATACACATAAATGAGAAGAAAATATCATTCAAAGTCTTATCCAGAGAAGATCTATAATGACATTGATACACATGCCTATATATATATATCTAGGATGCAAAAATAATCACAATGAAGCCAAAATAGTATAAAAACTCATCCATGTTTTGTATAATTCCTTAATTACTGACCTTGCCACTCAGTAAACTACATGACCTCAAGAAAATTACTGACCTCTTTCATGTGTTAATTTGTTTGCAAAGAGCTCCACCAGAGTGTTGTGAGAAATAAGACTTTATATAAAATGTAGTGTACTTTATTACAGAAATCACTGTGTAGGACATATCTTTTTAAAATTTTTTTAAAAAATTTTACTTTAAGTTGCGGGATACATGGACATATCTTTTAAGGATTCCATTTTAGGGACCTTTTCACTGGTAACAAGTCAGGATCTGGTAAGAAGATCAGATCTATTACTATTACCACTCCTCTCTCTGCCACCTCCATTTGCCAGGCCTTTAATTCTTCACATGTCCAGTGTGGGCTCTGAATTGTAGGTGATTTATTATTGGAGAAGTCCGGCTTCAGCTGAGACAAAATGCATCCACAGGAAGATTATTTTCCATGATAGGATGTAATCAGATTGGGAGTAAGACCTGTATTTTATGCTTGTTCATATTCCCTATATATCCACATACTATGCTTTGAATGTTAAAATTTGATGAATTTTGAAAGGATACTAGAATAATCCATAAAACAAGATTTGCCAACTCAGAAAAAACATGCCTTGTGTCCTAGCTGAGTAACTCACGTACTTGTACTTTAGAAGAGACAATTGAATTAGCTAACAAAAATTTTTATGTGATATTGCCTGAAGTATATTAGAAATAGTTTTTGGGTTTGCTTTTATGCCCTAATAGGATTAAGTATCTTTTCATCAGGTTAGCATTTGCTGTTTGCTGCTTGTCTGAACAAAGTATGTTAAGACGAAAGATGAAAGTAACCCTAAAACAGCAGACCCCAACCTTTGAGGCACTGGGGACCTGTTTAGTGGAAGACAATTTTTTCCACAGACCAGGAGAGCAGGGGATGGTTTTGGGATGATTCAAGCCATTACATTTATTGTGTACTTTATTTCTATTATTATTACATTTAATGAAATAATTATACAACTCACCATAATGTAGAATCAGTGGGAGCCCTGAGCTCATTTTCCTGCAACCAGATGCTCCCATCTGGCAGTAATGGGAGACAGTGACAGATCATAAGGCATTAGATTCTCATAAAGAGTGTGCAACCTAGATCCTTTGCATGTGGGCAGTTCACAATGGGGTATGCGCTCCTATGAGACTCTAATGCCACTGCTGATTGTCGTTGCTGATCTAACAGGAGACAAAGCTCAGGCAGTAACACAAGCGATGAGGAGCAAATATAAATACAGATGAAGCTTCACTTGCTTACCAGCTGCTCACCTCCTGCTGTGCAGCCCAGTTCCTAACAGGCCATAGACTGGTACTGGTCTGTGGCTCAGGAGTTAGGGATCTCTGCCCTAAAACACTGAAATCTCGCCAGTGATGATTATGACAAAAATCACCCATTGCAACTTTATAATTAAAGCCCTTGATGAAATACACATTAAATGCATTTTTGGGCGAAGTCCTGCTTTCTGCATTTCCCCCTTTTGAAAGATTAATTCATTTAACTGAAACTGATGGTGGGAAGGAAATGTACACAGGCTTGAAATTTTGTTTGGAAGCAATTACGTTCTGTCTTTCCCCAAATATAGATTGTGCAATGAATGGGGAACTTGGCTAGAGCAAGATTGTTGACAAAATGTAGCTAGACGATTTGAGCTATTTTTAGTTATTATTCTGGTTATACTTAACATTTATTTACTTTGATGAAAGTGATTCTTTTAGGATATAATGAAGAAATGTTTGGTATTGGTTTTGGAAAAATATCTAAAAGTTTTTACAAAAAAACCCAACCCCCAAAACCAAAAAACAAAACAACCTTATATTGAGAGGAGATAAATATCCTCATTGACTTTAAGGGTGGGGTGTGTGTGTGAAATTGTGTTAGGATATGTAACACTTTACTTAAAAAAAATCAATGCATGTAAAACTTATTCTGAAGAGGTAAAATCTCATTTGTAAAACATTTTAACACTTTTTTCTTCTTTCAAGCATATCTTGTCACTGAAAGTAGCGTAATACAATTTTATCTGGTAGAGAAAATTAGGGGAATTGCTTTAATAAATAAGAATGATTTTTAATTAACATTGTTGACAAAATGAGCCCTTCTAAAGTTCTTGAAGGTGCCTTGAAAACAGTTTCCTCTTCTCAGTAGGTTGTTTCAATTATTATCTGTCATCATTTCTTCCTTTACAGGTAGTAAAAGACAGTTTGTGTTCGGTCCATGTCAAGCATCACACATCTCAGATGAGTGGGTATGTAGCGATGAGGTAGGAAACACGTAAAGATCTTTGCTGTAACATTTCAGTGTCTGGTGACTCAGATGCTGAATCTACTTCCCATAAGTAAATGTTTCACTCAAATCGAAGAGAGTAGGCGCTCCATGTCTGGCTCATGCTTCACTGTACTCAGAGTTTAAGCTTCCATGCTGTCCTAGCCTGCTTTGAAGAACCTGAGTGCCCTGAACTTCCAGTGAATCAGCTCCTCTTGGGCCTTGATGTGTCCTCAGGATCTCATTAAATGGAGCCAACTCAGAATTTAAGCAGGTACCTATGAGTTGTCCCTAGTACTGAAAATTCAAATGTTGCTTGGCAGTCCAGTTCATGAAACCTCTAGAAATGGAAGATCAGAGGCGGCTGTTTTCCTGTGGAGACACGACTGGTTCAGCAATTGGGGGCAGGTCTGTACAGGATAGTGAGACCGATCAATAGAACCATCCACGAGAAGGCCAGTAGGGGGTGCCATGGCTGCCTCCCACTGTTCCTTAGTTTAGATTTGCAGGGTGTGTGAGTGTGTGAGACCATGCATGCACATGCGTTCAATTTATGCTTCTGTCAAAACCCCACATATTCAAGGCTTATAATAGCAAAATTAGAGAAATAATACATATATAAAAATTGTAATAAAACAAAAACAATCCCTAGCCTCAATCTACTCCATTCCACCTCCCTTTGCTCATTGACTTAGAAGTAACTGTTTGCACATCTTTCAATTTTTATTCAAATATGTATTTTTTATTTCTCAATGTTTCTACAAAAATTTGAGGTTTTAATTTTAGATACTATCTAATGACTGTCTACAAATCATTCAAATATAGCACATTTAATTAAATCCTTTTTAGTGTTTACCATGGCTCATAGCCGAGCCACCTAGTGTACCCATTACATCATTTTCTACAATTTTTTTCCCCTGATGTCAATATTGTCTCAGTTTTTTCCACTGCTTTGCATTCTTTGATAGACATCTAATAATATGTAACATATATTTAGCAAATGCTACGTGCCAAATATCTTAAGCAATTTATAGGTAAAAGGTTAGGGAACGGAAGGTGGGACACGTTATGCCCCAGCTTAAAAGGCCAAAGTCCAAATTCCTGACTATGCTACACAAAATCTAGCCCTTAGCTATTCCCACAACCTGACTCCTTATTTTTTCCTTCTCCATATTTTGCATTCCAGCTTCTTGGACTTTTTTAGATGCTTGAATTTATAAGCCCTTTCTTATTCCTTGGTCCTTCACCAGCCTCCTGTTATCTGAATCACTTTTCTACCCCCTTTATTTGCATCTTACCCATCCTCTGGTGCCAAGCTTCCTCAACCCCTAAAATATGTTCAGTTGTCCTGCAATGGGCTCCTGTCACACTGTGTTCTTCTCACTCACCACTCTTTAAGTTTATTATTTACTTACATAAATTCAGTGAAGATGAGGTCTAGTTGGTCTTGTTCCCTGAGAGAACCCCAGTGTTTACCACATAATAGGCTGTTTATATATTTTAATTGTTATATGATTGGGTCTGTAAGGAGAATGACAATGATGCAAATGTACATGAAAACATTCCAATGACTCAGGCTAAGAAAATCCTACGTAAGGCGATAAATTGTTTCTCACATGAAGTAATTCTCATTTCTTCTTTATAAATTGCCTAACCTTAAACCAGCTAAGACTTGTAACTATAGAACAATAGACAATGTGGCTTTATGGATTGGGCAACCTGAGTCAAAGAGTCAGTTTTTAGATTTTGCAAATGACCCAGGGCAGCTTTGAAACAGTTGACTAACATCTTGGAGTGTTGACATGGTGGGCCCTGGTTTCTCTAACCTTCCATCTGCAGTACACACGGGGACATAATGTGACAAAAGCAGTGGTCCTCTGACCAGAGAAATCAGAGATATCCATGAAGATGCTGCCCTCAGGGAGCTTCTATTCTAGTAAGGAAAAGAGACCATCAGTAGGTAAACGCATACATAAGTATGTACTTGTAGATTGGAAAAAATGGTGTCAACTAGAGACCATATGATGATGGATAATAAAGAGGAAGCCCTACATAAATGGTCAGGGAAGGAGGGTGATATATTTGGCTCTGTGTCCGCACTCAAATTTTATCTCAAATTGCAATCCCGATGCATCAAGAGAGGGACCTGGTGGTGAAGTCGCTATGCTGTCTGGGGTATAAACCTGGGGTTCATCATCATGTGCCAGAAAAATTCAGGACACGGACACACACACGAGGAGTTGAGGAGTGAAGGTTTAATAGGTAGAAGAGAAGAGAAAGAGAAACATCTTCCCCTACAGAGGAAGTGGTCTCTGAGCAAAGAGAACCAGCTGGCGGCAAATGCACCAAGTTTTATAGTCCAGTTTGAGGACGTGGTGTCTGATTTACGTGGCTCACAGATTGGTAAAATCCGGTATTTCATTTACCTAGTGTGTGGGGAAGGCTGGCCACCTCACCTAATCTTCTTATGCAAATGGGCTTGCTAGTTGATCAGCACCATCTTGTTGAGAGGTGACAATGTGCCAACAGCCCTCGCTGGCTCTCGGCGCCTCCTGGGCCTCAGCTTCGGCTCTGGTTGTGCTTGAGGAGCCCTTCAGCCTGCCGCTGCGCTGTGGGGTCCCCTCTCTGGGGCCTGCTAAGGGCGGAGCCGGCTCCCTCTGCTCCCTGGGAGCTGTAGAGGGAGAAGCTCAGGCGGGAACATGGGCTGTGCGCGGCCCTAGTGGGCCGGCGGGGGTTCCGGGTGGCTGCGGGCTCAGCAGGCCCTGCACTCCTTGCGGCTGGCCGGCGCCTGCTGGGCTTGATTGGATGACGAGCTCCCTCTGGGCTGCCAGAGTCCCTGGCTGGGTGCTGTAGAGTCCCGCTGTCAGTGTCCCTCAGAGGTGAAGCCGGCTGGGCTTCTGGGATGCGTGGGGACTTGGAGAACTTCTCTGTCTAGCTAAAGGATTGTGAAAGGACCAATCAGCACTCTGTCTAGCTCCAATCAGCACTCTGTGTCTAGCTAATGGGGTGGGGAGTTGGATGACTTTTGTGTCTAGCTAAAGGATTGTAAACACACCAATCAGCACTCTGTGTCTAGCTAAAGGATTGTAAACACACCAATCAGCACTCTGTGTCTAGCTAAAGGATTGTAAACACACCAATCAGCACTCCGTGTCTAGCTAAAGCTTTGTAAATGCACAAATCAGCACTCTGCATCTAGCTAAAGCTTTGTAAATGCACCAATCAGCACCCTGTCAAAACGGACCAATCAGTTCTCTGTAAAATGGACCAATCAGTAGGATGTGGGTGGGATCAGATAAGGGAATAAAAGCAGGCTGCCTGAGCCAGCAGTGGCAACCAGTTTGGGTCACCTTCAAAGCTGTGAAAGCCTTGTTCTTTCGCTCTTCATGATAAATCTTGCTGCTGCTCACTCTTTGGGTCTGTACCGCCTTTATGAGCTGTAACACCGTGAAGGTCTGCAGCTTCATTCCTGAAGCCGGCGAGACCACGAACCCACTGGGAAGGACGAACAACTCTGGACACGCCACCTTTATGAACTGTAACACTCACCACAAAGGTCTGCAGCTTCACACCTGAGGCCAGCGAGACCACGAACCCACCAGAAGGAACGAACAACTCCAGACGCACCACCTTTAAGAACTGTAACACTTACCACAAGGGTCTGCAGCTTCATTCTTCAAGTCAATGAGACCAAGAACCCACCAATTCCGGACACATTGTCTGCTTATTATAATACATGTGGCCGACAGAGAAGGGAAGATAGAGCCATCATTTTGAAAATGTCTAGACTGGCACGGTGGCTCACGCCTGTAATCCCAGCACTTTGGGAGGCCAAGGCAGGTGGATCATGAGGTCGGGAGATCTAGACCATCCTGGCTAACACTGTGAAACCCTGTTTCTACTAAAAATACAAAAAAATTAACCAGGCATGGTGGCGGACGCCTGTAGTCCCAGCTACTTGAGAGGCTGAGGCAGGAGAATGGCGTGAACCTGGGAGGGGGAGCTTGCAGTGAGACAAGATCACGCCACTGCAGTCCAGCCTGGGTGACAGAGCGAGACTCTGTCTCAAAAAAAAAAAGAAAGAAAATGTCTAGTCCTTAGTTTCTGCTGGCATTCACCCGTGCAGACTCCCAGCTTGCAGGCTGCTCTTTGTTAGAAAGTGATTTGGGGCTGCTTTTCATTAAAAAAAAAAAAAAATCATTACCAAGGACTCCCATGCCCTGGCTATCTGCCTAATTCCTTCTTAACTCCTATATCAGTGGTAGGTGATTAAATCACGTGGGCAGTTTGCCCCATGCTGTTCTCATGATGTTAAGTGAGCTCTCATGCAATCTGATGGTTTTAAAGTGTTGCACTTCTCCTCTTGCTCTCTTTTTTTCTCTCCTGCCACCATGTAAGACATGCCTTGCTTCCCCTTTGTCTTCTGACATGATTGTAAGTTTCCTGAGGTCTGCCAAGCCTGCTGAACTGTGAGTCAAGAAAAGAGGTTTAAATCTCTTTATAAATTACCAAGTCTTAGGTAGTTCTTTACAGCAGTGTGAAAATGGACTAATGCAGAAAATTGGTACTGGGAGTCGGGCACTGCTCTAAAGATACCTGAAAATGTGGAAGTGACTTTGGAACTGGGTAATGGACAAAGGATGAAACAGTTTGGAGGGCTCAGAAGAAGACAGAAAGATGTGGGAAAGTTTGAAACTTCCTAGAGACTTGTTGAATGGATTTGGCCAAAATGCTGATTGTGATATGGACAATGAAGTTCATGCTGAGGTGGTCGTAGATGGAGATGAAGTACTTATTGGAAACTGAATTAAAGGTCACTCTTGCTATGCTTTAGCAAAGAGGCTGATGGCATTTTGCCTGTGCCCTTGGGATCTGTGGAACTTTGAACTTGAGAGAGATAATTTAGGATAACTGGAAAAAGAAATTTTTAAGCAGCAAAGTATTCAAGATATAACCTGGCTGTTTCTGAAAGCATATAGGCATATGTGTTCACAAAGTGGTCTGAAATTGGAACTTATTTTAAAAGGGAAGCAGAGCATTCAAGTTTGGAAAATGTGCAGCTAGACCATGTGGTAGAAAAGCAAAAAACATTTTTCTGGGGAAAAGTTCAAGCTGGCTGTAGAAATTTACATAAGTAAAGAGAAATCGAATGTTAATAGCCAAGACAATGGAGAAAATGTTTCCAGGGAATTTCAGAGATCTTCACAGCAGCCCTTCCCATCACAGGCCTGGAGGCCTAGGAAGAAATGACTTTGTGGGCTGGGCCAGGACCCCAATGCTCTGTGCAGCATCAGGACATGGCAACCTGCATCCCAGCTATGGCTAAAAAGGTACAGCTTGGGTCATTGCTTCAAAAGATGCAAGCCCCAAGCCTTGGTGGGTTCCATGTAGTGTTGGGCCTGTGGGTGCACAGAGGTTAGGAGTTGAAGCTTGGTAGCCTCCGCCTAGATTTCAGAGGAGGTATGGAAATGCCTGAATGTCCAGGCAGAAGTCCGCTGCAGGGGTGGAGCCCTTATGGAGAACCTCTACAAGGGCAATGCAGAGGGGAAATGTGGGGTTGGGGCCCCCAAACAGAGTCCCCACTGGGGCACTGCCTAGTGGAGCTTTGAGAAGAGAGCCACTGTTCTCCAGGCCACAGAATGGTAGATCTACTGACGGTTTGCACCATGCATCTGGAAAAGCCACAGGCACTCAATGCCAGCCTGTAAAAGCAGCTTTGGGGGCTGTACTCTGCAGAGCCACAGAGATGGAACTTCCCAGGGCCTTGGGAACCCATCTCTTGTGTCGCATGGCCTGGCTGTGAGACATAGAGTCAAGGAGATATTGGAGCTTTAAGATTAAATAGTTTGGTTTCAGACTTCGTTTTGGCCAATTTCTCCCATTTAAAATTGGAGCATTTACCCAATGCCTGTACCCCCATTGTATCTAGGAACAAAAGTATCAAAAGTAACTAACTGCTTTTGATTTTATAAGCTGCTGGATGGAAGGAACTTCGCTTGTCTCAGATGAGACTTTGGAATTGGACTTTTGGGTTAATGCTGGAGTGAGTGAAGACTTTGGGGGATTGGTGGGAAGACATGATTATGTTTTGAAATGTGAGAAGGACATGAGATTTTGAAGAGACCAGAGGTAGAATGATATGGTTTATCACTGTGTTCCCACCCAAATCTCATCTCAAATTGTAATACCCCCATGTTGAAGGAGGGACCTGGTGGTAGGTGATTGGATCATGGCGGCAGTTTCCCCCTCACTGTTCTCATGATAATTAGTGAGTTCTCAGGAAATCTGATGGTTTTAAAGTGTGGCACTTCCCCCATTGCTCTCTCTGTCTCCTGCCACCATGTAAGATGTGCCTTGCTTCCCCCTTGCCTTTTGTCATGATTGCAAGTTTCCTGAGGCTGCCCCAGCATGTGGAACTGTGAGTTAATTAAACCTATTTTCTTTATAAATTACCCAGTCTTGGGTAGTTCTTTATAGTAGTGTGAAAATGGACTAATACAGAGGGTATTATAAAGTGTCATTTATAAGTAAAAAGTCAGAGACAGAGTATTCCCAGCTAAGGGAAGAGCAAGTACACTCTTTAGGACAGGTGAGGTTAAGGTAGTTGTGTCTCTAAAACAGCATGGTTATGTCTAAGATCCATAAAGGAGCCCACTGTGGTGGGAACAGAGGAAGAAAAGGCAGGTAGCCTCCAAATGAAGTTTGAGAAGTAGGCAAAGGCCTCATTATTTGGGATTGTGAAGCCAAAGTTGCCTAACCTGTGGTGTGCACATGGGCTGGTCTGCAACCTGTGGCTTTCTGTCTGTGGTGAAAAGGAGCTTATGCAGACATAAATCAACTATATCACCTAGAACACTTTAGCTGAGCTTATGAACAGACACACACACAAATATTTCATCCTCTCAATGAAAGAAGGAGTGCATTGATTTACATGTATATTCTCATGTAAGCACCTTACCTTGTTTGTAGACCCTCACTTTGAGCATACAATGGAAAAAACAGAGAGTGGAATGGGAAGCAGACAGGAGAAAAGATCGGTCAGGAACAATAGTGTGGGAAAGATATGACAAATGGCTGGATCAAGATGGCAGAAATGGAAGTGGAAGATTAGTGTACAGATTGTGGTATATTTTCAAGGTAGAATCTGTATAACTTTTTCAGAGTAAGGTATAGGGAGTTCAGAGAGCAATTCAAGTTTGACCCCCAGGTTTATGCTCTAAAAAACTTTGTAAATGTTCACATCATTGATTGAGATGATAACGGTGAAGACAATGATTGAATTAAGGATTGGGGCTGTGTTGTGCATGGCTATCAGTAGTAGTAGTTATTATAGTGGGGTTTTAAATAATGAGAACCTTTATGAAGAGATCTGTTAGGAGAAATTTTTTAACTCTCCAAATTTGTAAGTACTAGTCTATAATGTATAGTCTGTATTTTTGTTTTAATCATAAGTTAAAAAAAAAGAAACAGAAAGAAAATCCCCCGTATTGTATTTCAGACATCAGTGTGGGGAAGAGTTAGAGTCGTTCATCAGCTGAGGGATCTTTTCTTTGTGAGTGACTCAGCTATGTGACTAAGCCAAGTTGTATAGCTATCATGATCTTGATGGGCATTTCTGAATGGTTGAAATTATAAATGTTAAATCCATGACTACGTAGTGTACATTCAGGGTGGAGAATAAGTTTCATCTTAGTGTCAACTCAGATGAATTTTTTTTTTGCAGATGCTCTACAAACTGTTTTGAGGCTGCATGGGAATTTAGTAAAGAGTGTTGTCATCAATTTTCAGTGTCTACCTTAGGTGTAGGAGGGAACTGAGGCAGCAAGCAATTATTTGCTCACTGTCTGCATCTTTCCAGTATAGAGAATGCATCAGAGAAATGTCTCAACATGTGTGGCACTGCGTATATAATTTCCAACACTGCAAAATGGAACAAGCACCAAACTTTGAAGGGACGGTCTATGTGATTAAAAGTTGGAACGGCTCCAAGAGCTGAAATACAATGTTGTCAGTGTTTCTCCCTCACCATGATATTTGAACCAAAGCTGTCTGATAACAAATGAAAAGCTTTCTGGGATGTCAGTGTGATTTCATTCTGAGATCCATTAGGTATAGAAAAGCAGCCCAATTAAGACTGGGCAAATTCTACAGGTCTGCCCGGGCCAATTGCCATGGAATCAGATCATATGGCTGTATTCAGCGATATGGTGGACCACTCTCAATTTCCCTTATCTTATTCTATGCACAAAGATGGCTTGCTTTCTATTTACTCACTTCAATTTAATGTGGCTGTATCATCCCTCCCCCACCTCAGAGCCTTTTCCAGCAAATGTAGGCCTTTTGTTTTTTACCCTACAGAGGATTCAGGTGACTTTGCAGCATCATGAGATTGCAGACTAGTTGGGATTCATCAGAGTGGCAGCATTTTGATGAAACACTGGGAAGAATGCTGCCAACCTCTGCTCAGGTAGTAGAGACAGGAAGGCTTATGTGTGATATTAGAGTTGATTATACAAGGACTCTGCCATGAATAATAACAATAATAATTATTATCATGATAAGGCAGAAGGAGAATAATGATTTTGGGCAATTAGTAAAACAAGTCACATTAATTTTCTGGCTGAAAGATGGTCTTATTTTCTGGTGAAGAGAGATCACTGGTGATTTTAATAAGTTAGACTATTTTGTCAAGGAGTTGGAGGATCTACTGCTGGACAAAGAAAAAAGTGGAAAACTTCAAAAGAATTACTTTTAGTTTACTCCGAGATATTTGCTGGGAGTGTGAAAATGAATTGGGAGGGCAAGCATATGCCTGCTTATTTGTTAATGATTTCGTGGACTCATAGCAAAAGTTGGGAGATGTTTGAGGTCATCTAATCTATGTGGCTTCAAAATCTTTATTCTTTATAATAGCATACCTTTTTTGAAATACACTCTCTTGTTGGACTCCAATACAAAACAGGTAAAAGTAGAGATGACAGTGGAAGAGATGGAATGGAGGGTCAAGAGCATGATTACTTGTTTGTGCCTCTCTCCGCCCACTTGGTTTTTCCATGAGACACTTCTGTTCTAAGGATTCAGTTTGAAAATTACTGATTGAATCCAACCTCCTCATTTTATAAACAGGAGATTGGGTGACTTGCTCAGAATCATACAATTGGTTACCCCACTGGAGCAGCTCTCTGCAGAATAATCTCTGCACTAAGCCAAACTTGGAGTATGAATTGTGACCCTCCTGCCTCCTTAGCCCCTCTAGCCCTTTCCACCTCTCCTGTCAACAGTGTTCCACTCATTACCTTATCCCCACATGACTCAATAACTTGTGTCCCTATTGCTGTGATTTTCATGACAGTTTAAATAAAAACACATCTGTCTCCATATACCAGTGAGGGCTCAGTAGGGAACACTGGTTACATCCTCCACAATGAGGGCTCCAGGGGCTGCTGCTCCCAAACGTGCCCTGGGTTCAAGGGTTCTAGTCTGTAACCAACATGGAGAAAATCTCTCTTTACACATTTTATTGCATTCACTGGCCACGGGACAGGATGGGGTAATAAGAAATTCTGTACAGGCCTCAGGTTGTTTTGAATTCTGCTTCTCTTTTTCAGATCTGACCCTTGATAAGTGATAAATTCTCATATCCTGTTTTGTGAGATTTTTAATCATGTGCAGTTAATAGACAGGCTGTTACAAAGCGTGAGAGTATCTATCACCGGAATAAAAGAAACTGTAGTTTTACACGGACTTGTATTCCTAAATTTCACCAATTTTTAGAGCTAGATACAATCTTGAGAGAATTTCTCATTTAATTTTTTCTCTATTAGGAAACTCACGCCCAGAGTAATGAAGGGCTGGGTCTACCATGAATCAGCTGGTTCAAGGTGTGAACTAAGTCTCTCTCACTCAAGGTATATTCCTTAGTTGGGTTGGTTTGATTGAAGAACTATGCATTGAGTGTCCTCTGGGGCAAAATACCCATGAGAGACAGACAGACAGAGATTTTTCTATTTCCTTGATGGGGTAGGGCAGACAATAAAGACCCTCCACTAAATATGAGCAGCCATCGTGCACATATGGTACTGAGAATGGCAATGAATCTACACAAATCCATCTCTTTTGGAGAGATGATGTGACTGTAAATGGTAATGATGAGGAAGAGGAACTTTTATAGTATTAGCTTCATCCAATAAAAGAGGAAATTATTATTGTTATTTTTCTATCTTTGAAGGGAGTCTGTTAGAGATGGCAGCAACATGGATGGAGCTGGAGGCCACCATCTTAAGTGAACTAATGCAGGAACAAGAAGCCAACCACCTCATGTTGTTACTTATAACTGGAAGCTGAACATTGAGTATGCATGGACACAGAGAAGGGAACAATAAACACCAGGGCTTACTGGAGGGTAGAGGGTAGAAGGAGGGTGAGAATAAAAAAACTAACTCTTGGGTACTATTGTAATTACCTGGGTGATGAAATAATATGTACACCAAACCCCCTTGACATGCAGTGTATTTGTACAGCAAACCTGCGCATGTAACCAACCCCTGAAACTAAAAGTTAAAAAATAAATTTTAAAAAATTGGCTGAGTGTGGTGGCTTACACCTGTAATCCCAGCATTTTGGGAAACTGAGGCAGGCAGATCATGAGGTCAGGAGATTGAGACCATCCTGGTCAACATGGTGAAGCCCCATCTCTACTAAAAATACAAAAACTTAGCCGGGCATGGTTGTGGACACCTGTAGTTCCAGCTACTTGGGGGGCTGAGGCAGGAGAATTGCTTGAACCCGGGAGGCGGAGGTTGCAGTGAACTGAGATTGCGCCACCGCACTCCAGGCTGGGTAACAAGAATGAAACGCCATCTCAAAAACAACAACAACAACAAAAAACAAAACAGCAGCAACAAAAAAAAAAAAAAAAAAAGAAAGAAAAAAAAATTATCCACACCTGCAAAAAGAGAGTTTGGGTTCTGGAGCTGGACTACTTGGGTCTCAATCCCTGTCCTGCCTGTTACTGGCTGTGTGGTCCTCATTGAATCAGTTAGCCCCACTGTGCCTCAGTTTCCTCATCTGTAAAGTAGATTAGTATGAGTAAACAGCTCAGGGTTTTGTTCGGAAGATTAAATCAATGCATTCTAGTACAGGTGCTAGAATCGACTGGTATACAAGGAGCATTTAATAAATGTTACCTATTATCCTTGTGTAGATTAAAGGCATCCTCTAAACGCTAGTTGAACATCGAACTTCTAATTGTTTAAGTGGATTCCAGCAGCTGTCTTAAATGCTCAGGAAGCTCTAAAACATCACGATTCACTGATAGCTTCTTCTGGGCAGGTATTATTGCTATTGAAGGTCAGAATTAGTGGGAGGTCTATTTTCTGCAATTTTATTCATGCAACATGCATTCTTGGGTGTTACTAACGTGGCACACCCTTGGCCAGGTGAACTGGGGTTAGGGGAGGAGCAGGGTGACGATGCAAAGATGAACATGGTATCAGTTCTTCAAGGGCTTGGGGGTGTGAGGTGGAGTAGAGTGAGATGCAAAGAAGCATAAAATAGCTTTTGCCTTCAAAGAGTTCACTGTCCTGAGAGAGAGATGATCAGTAAACAAATAGTGACAAAGCAGGGAGACATGTACAACGTGCTAAGGGAGCACAGAAGAGGAAGTGACTAAGGCAGCCCAAGGAGACCAAGAAAGGCTTCACACAGGAAATGACATGTAAACTGGGTCACACAGGATGAATAACTGTCGGGTAGAAGAGAGGGGGTGAATTTCTAGGCAGGGGCACTACATGTGCAAAGGCACAGAGGCAAGACACATGAAAGCCACAATATTTGGCAAGGTTAGCAGTTCAGAAGGATGTTTACACAACACCCTGGTTCAAGGACGTGTCATTGCCCAAGCTCCTTACTGTAGCTGGTGGAGCCTGGTAGGGGGTGGTCCCTGCCCACCATCCCAAGCCCATCTCTTTCTTCCCAACCCTGGCCACACTTGCTCCTTTTCGTCCCTGGATTACCACGGCAGGGTTCCACTTCAGGGCTGCTGCACATTCTGCTGCTTATTTCTAGAACATTCTTCCCAATCTATTTTCATGGCCAGTCCCTTCTCTATCCTCAGGTCTTACTTCCTCAGGAAGATCATCCATGGCCACTTTCCCTGATGCAAGTCCCCTGTTACTCCCCACACAGCGTCTATCACGAGGAATGTATCATGACCTGTAATTATTTTACCTGTCACCATGTTTTTTACCTGCTTCTCTGGAGGATAGCATGAGACATGAGGGTCAGGACACTGACTATCTTGTTCCTGGTGTATCTCTAGTACCCTAGTCAGTCCCTGACACTGCACTCAATCAAAGTTGTTGAATGAAGAAATAAAAGTATCAGTGAATAAATGAATGAATGAATGAAAAATTTGGAAAGAGATTGGTTTGAATATCTTCCGTTGGTTTCTCCAGGTCCACTACCCTTCTCTATCCAATTCTGTGTCATGGAAGGCTTACTTGTGTGGGCCACCTCAATATATTCCCTCTGTGTTGGATTCAGTCAATAGGGGGCAGATAAGGGTGAGAAGAAAGGGGTCAGGGTGGCCTTGAGCTGACTGCATCCCTTCCCTGAAAGTCTCAGCAAGGGCCTGCTCCATACAGCATCTCTGTTTCCTCCTTTCCACCACTTAATTTAGGCCTGAGTTCGGGAGGCAGGCACCTCCTCCTGTCTTTCCACATCACTATCCCTTGAAGTTTCTCTAGGCTCTACCTACATCTTTGTAGTCCTTCTATTAATCTCTCTTCAAACGACCTATACCAGTCTGTTCCTTACCAGGACTGGGGCCAGTTTAGAAAGTACCTTATGTGCATATAAGTAGCTCACACCATATTCGTTTGACAACAGAGAACTGTTAATGGTAGATCCTTTTGCAGGTGCTATGGACTGAATATTCACATGTTGAAATCCTAACCCCCAATGTCATGATATTGGGATGTAGGGCCTCTGAGAGGTATTTAGGTCTTAAGAGTAGAGCCCCCATGAACGGAATTAGTGTTCTTATAAAAGGGACCCCAGAAAGCTAGCTAGCTCTTTTTCTACCTGCAGAGGACACAGAGAGAAGACAGCCATCTATGGACCAGGAAGCAGGCCCTCACAGGACACCGAATCTGCTGGTGTCTTGATCTTGACCTTCCCAGTCTCTGGAACTCTGAGAATTAAGTGTTTGTTGTTTAAGCTGCCCTGTCACTGGTAGTCTGTGATAGTACTGTAAGCTGACCAAGACAGCAGAGGTATGGCATAACCCAAAGGCAAAGCTAACACAGCGCATTAGTGTAGAGAATGCCCTCCAAGCTTTTGGTAAGGTGTCCCGTCATGTTGGAGCATGTTCCACTCATGTATCCATATCTCTTTATGTGGAAATTAGTTTTTTTGTTTTTGTTTTTGTTTTTGTTTTGAGGCAGAGTCTCATTCTGTCACCCAGGCTGTAGTGCAGTGGTGCGATCTCGGCTCACTGCAATCTCTGCCTCCCAGGTTCAAGTGATTCTCCTGCCTCAGCCTTCTGAGTAGCTGGAATTATGGGTGCACACCACCACATCTGGCTAATTTTTGTATTTTTGGTACAGACGGGGTTTCACCATGTTGGCCAGGCTGGTCTCAAACTCCTGACCTCAAGTGATCTGCCCTCCTTGACCTCCCAATGTGTTGGGATTACAGGCGTGAGCCACCATGCCAGGCTCTGTTTATGTGTATATTATATACATGTATGCTTGTACTGATAACTTTTGTACAGTATAAAGTACATATGTGGATATTAAAAAGGATAAGAGAGAGGTAAAATTTGATTTTCAATTTTTATCTCACTAAAAGCCATTGATATGGTTTGGCTCTTTGTCTCCACCAAATCTGATGCTGAATTGTGATCTTCAGTGTTGGAGGAGGGGCCTAGTGGGAGGTGATTGGATCATAGGAGCGGATTTTCCACTTGCTGTTCTCCTGATAGTGAGTTCTCGTGAGATCTGGTTGTTTAAAAGTGTGTAACACTTCCCTCTTCATTCTCTCTCCTGTTCCACCATGGTAGGACATGCTTGCTTCCCCTTCGACTTCTGAGATGATTGTAAGTTTTCTGAGGCCTCTCAGCCATTCTTCCTGTACAGCCTGTGGAGCTGTGAGTCAATTAAACCTCTTGTCTTCATAAATTACCCAGTATCAGCTAGTTCTTTATAGCAGTGTGAGAATGGACTAATACAGCCATACTGTTAGTGTTCTGATTGCTTAGTTTTAAAGTCTTACTAAACATTATAACCAATATTTTATTATCTACCTAGGGTGACATTGTTAAGGAGTGTATATGTAAATCCATATTCGAAATCATCTTCTTGAGGTGAACTAATCTCTTGTCAGATCTGATTATAATTATTATGTATATAGTATATTATACCATATATTGTAATATGGTGACAAAGTACTTCTACTAAGGGGAGAAAAATCAACTTTTTCTACTCACGTGGCTTGCTTTGTTGTGTTATCTTTGGCCCATGACTTATTTTCAGGAGTCTTTTTAAGTTTCTCACTTATTTTATGATTTTTCAGCGAGTTAGAATTAGACAATAGTTCCACTTATTCACTCAACTGGGCATGCATCATAAATTATTAAACAAATGAAAATGTTAGGGAACCACTGTCCACTCCTCTGATTTATTGACTCCCATTTTCCCTCAAGACTTCCCACATATCCAAGGTGAGGGGTGATCACAACATAGAGACTGAGAGTGCCATGCCATATTAAATATCAGAAAAGCTTAATCTCTTATTTGATAAAAGTGGGTATATACAGAAGTTCTAATGCTCTCTTCCATCTCCCCCATTGATTGTTTTGCATACCTGCTTGAGTATATGTACTGTATTTTGGAGACTACTGGTATAGACCATAGGCAGGATCTAGAAATAGAGGACCAGTTAAAAGACGATGTTCCAGTAGTTCCTATATTGGTAGGAGTCCTTTTAGTTATGACATGTGTGTTAGTTTACACTCAAAGCCCTGTTATCCCCATGGCTTCTTCCCTTGCTTATTTTCTTATTCTTTTCCATATCTCTTGCAAGGAAAATAGAGAAATAATACTAACCCCTTATTAAACACATGATTTGACCCATGTTATTAAACATAGATCAAGAACCAGGAGTTTTATGTTAAGCTTAAGAAAGGACTAGGGGCTTAAGAAAGGACTTGAGAAAGGACTAGGGGCTTTTGATATATTATCTAAATAAAATTTCAGAACACATCTATAACATCAGCATGATTTTTACTTTTTTACAATGAGAAAAGTTCCTTGGAAAGATCAAGGAACTTGCCCAGCACCTGGTAAGTGACAGAGAAGGCTTGAATTTAATTCAGACCTACCTGTGCCCAAAGAACTTGTCCCCAGTTGCCTATAAAATACTGATAAAAAAAGAAAAGTTTGGGAAGCTCTTGTGATTTTTCTCAATAAAATAGAAGGAGAGGATCAGTGGGCTTGCACGGCTATATTCAGTTAAAATGGGGTGAAATGTGCTGATTAGCCTGCTTGAAGGCAGAGCACCTTTGAAGCTATTCTTTTTCTTTTTCTCCCCATTCAAACCAAGAATCTGACCTTCTCTTCATACAGCAAATTCACTCTTTTTTCATCCTGGTTTCCCTGTGCTTTCTTCCTCTCCAGCTGGAGGTATGTTGCTTTTCACCAGTGAATGCTCTAAGTGAGTAAGTGTTTGGATGGGGAAAAAATAAAGAATGCGTGTTTCCTTTACTTGGTTATTTTGGTTTATTGTTCCTGGACCTAAGTTGCAAGATGCTGAAGTGAATGTCAAATAATGTTAAGACTTCTTGGGGAGAAAATGGCAGGAGATCATTCAAAAACATACCTCAAGGAGAAGCTCACCATTGCAGGATGGGAAAAGTGATTTTTCACTTTCATGTATAAACTGATGAGAAAGTCTGTTTTGCTAGATGGGCTGATGACGATAATCATAGTTCCTATGGAGCTGTGGGCACCATCACATTCATAAAATCTCCTGAAAGTCTTCAGTCTGACCAGTCTCTGTCTTCTTTCACAGAGATGCAGCACTCCAAAGGGTTATGACGCTTGAACGCAGGGGTGGCGAGAGGAGTGGGAGTATTTTAGCACAGGCAATAGGAAGATAGTCTAGAGAGTCAGTAGGGTGGAGACTGAGGTGGGAACTGGGATGAAAATTAGAAGAGAGCAATGACGGGGGTGGGAAATCGACCAGGGGGTCAACCAGACTTTAAGCACAGGCTTTCCTACATGCTGTTAAGTGCTCCTCCAGAGGAGGCTGGGGGAGAAACAAGTGCCTGCATCTTTTGATAAATACATTTTCAAAGATTATAGTGTACAGTAGGAGGGAAAATAAACAGAATTTTGTGCCTACGAAGCAATTCATGGTAGTCCACTGGGATGCATTGGAAATACAAAACATTATGTTAAGAGTATGAAAAGGTAGTGCTTTTAATATATTTTCTATTATTTCTGACTGAATAGGTCAAACAGTTCACATTGTTGAATACTGGGCATCTATAAGGGTTTGGGCAATTTTAGAAGGCATTAGGATTCTTTAATAAGCCCATAGAGTAGAATGTTTCTATTGGGACATACGCTTGAGGATCTGCACTCACAAAGGCATGCATATGCTTGGAGCTGGAGACAAAGAGCCACTGCTGTCTTCCCTGCAACGAGCTTCTCAGGGTCCCCACCCCACAACCCCCACAGCAATCAGTAGTGCAATCACTCTGGACTCTGCATTTGGGGGTGTATGGGGCAAGGGCTGATGTAGGAAAACCCTGAGTTGTTAAACATTGTTGGAAAAACTCACTAACCCTTGAGACCTGTCCACTTTTTCCTGAACCCGGCCCTCACCGCAGTTCAATATTCCTTCGATTTAACTCCTGTTGATTCCCTCTTTTATTTCCTTTTTGACTACTGTGAATACTTTTAACTTGACTTTTCAACTCAGCAATGCACTTTTTCCCATTTTTCTGACTCTCTTAGAATAATAAAAAAAGAGTATTATTATTATTTTTTTGAGACGGAGTCTCACTCTGTCACCTAGGCTGGAGTGCTGTGGCATTATCTCTGCTCACTGCAACCTCGTCTCCCAGGGTCAAGCGATTCTCCTGCCTCAGCCTCCTGAGTCGCTGGAATTACAGGCATGTGCCACCACGTTCAGCTAAGTTTTGCGTTTTTAGTAGAGATGGGATTTCACTATATTGGTCAGGCTGGTCTCGAACTCCTGACCTCATGATCCGCCACCTCAACCTCCCAAAGTGTTGGGATTACAGGCATGAACCACTGCGCCCGGGCTCTTTTTTTTTTTTTTTTTTTTTTGAGACAGAGTCTCACTCTGTCGCCAGGCTGGAGTGCAGTGGTGTGGTCCTGACTCACTGACACCTCTGCCTCCCGGATTCAAGGGATTCCCCGACCTCAGCCTCCTGAGTAGCTGGGACTACAGGCATGTGCCACTATGCTCAGTTACTTTTGGTAATTTTAGTAGAGAGAGGGTTTCACCATGTTGGCCTGGATGGCCTCGATCTCTTGACCTCGTAATGCACCCATCGTGGCCTCCCAAAGTACTGGGATTACAGGCGTGAGCCACCGCACCCGGCCTGGCCTATTTTTATATATACACAACACACATAAATAACATGAATTTGAAACATGGCTTTGTTTATGATAATCACAAAAATCTCAGCATACAGAAGCACGCATCTAGTGTATGAGCTCATTTAATGCTTTCTTCGATTCTACAACAATCTAACGTAAGTTTGAATACCTCCAGTAATAGGAAGTTTGCTGTTACCCACAGCAACCCACTTCATCCCTGGACAATTCTAGTGGACATGAAATGCTTTCTAATACTGTATTGAAATTTGCCTCACTGTAGCTTTTACTTGCTAATTCTCATTTTCCATTTTAGGCTTATAAGACACGTGATCATTCTACCACCTGACAGCCTGTCAATATTTTAACACCTTGAGTGACAAACTTGAGCTTTCTCTTCTTCAAACTAAACATCCTTCTGTCCTTCAACCATTCCACATGTGGTGCTTTAAGAATGGAAGGAACTGAAGAAGAGTCAATGAATGATGAAGTGGAGTAGATTGAGTATAAAATATGTGCTTTCTGAAAACATTAGCAGTAAAAGTTGGCGGAGGAGTTGAGATGGTACCTTGAGAAATAGAGCCAAAATTTCAAGATGAAACATATTTTGAGTGAAGGGGAGAACTGAGCATTGTCCCCACAGAGACAAGGATTTCAGTGGGAATGGAGATGGGATTAAACAATGAATATGACCAAGTCCCCAGGCAGAGGGAAGACAAGCCAAACAGAGGTGTGAGAAAATAGAGGGATGTGAGGGGAAATAAATAAGCTAAATGGGAACAAATCTTCCCAGGAAAATAGGTGAGCAGGATAATTTTCATGTGTCATTAAATATTATTCTTCAGTTTTTTTAAATTTTTTAATTTTTTTTTTGAGACAGTGTCTTGCTCTGTCACCCAGGCTGGAGTGCAGTGGTGTGGCCTCAGCTCACTGCAAACTCCACTCCTCAGGTTCAAGTGATTCTCTGCCTCAGCCTCCCGAGTATCTGGGACTACAGGCATGCACCACCATGCCCAGCTAATTTTTGTATTTTTAGTAGAGACAGGGTTTTACCATGTTGGCCAGGCTGGTCTCAAACTCCTGACCTCAAGGGATCCACCCTCCTGGGCCTCCCAAAGTGCTGGGATTATAGGTGTGAGCCACTGCGCCTGGCCAGGGTTTTTTTTTCAATCATTTAAAAATACAAACATCATTTTTAGCTTGGGGGGGTGCTCAAAAACATGCAGCAGGCAGGATTCAGTTCATGAGCTATCATTTGTTGATCCTTGATATAAATTGTTAGGAAGGATTATTAATCGTCCACATCCTATGTGGAGTGAGCTTCATTAGAATAACCACCTGCCTCTTCCCTCAGATCCTCACTGAATACATACTAGGAGAGGCAGAGTGACCTGATGTGATCGGGGAGGTTAGAGGGGAAAGTGGGTCTGCCCCTTTCTGTTATTTTCCTTGGGAAACAGCTACCTGCAGGCAGCATGCACTTTTGTCTCCGCCATGAGGATTCCTTTCCAGACTAGCACTGCAGGATGGTTTGTCTAATTCTGAGTTAGTATGTGAAAGTCTATTTGTCCTTATTTAGGCATAAGCCACTTTCTCTAATATCAACTTCATCAATAATAAAAGTAATATTTTGGTCTTTAATCTATCTCATTTACCTTATATCTCAGCTAGTTTAGAATCTCACTCTGTCACTCAGGCTGAAGTGCAGTGACACCACCTTGGCTCATTGCAACCTGTCTCCTGGGCTCAAGCGGTCCTGCCACCTCAGCGTCCTGACTAGCTGGGACTGCATGTACACGCCATCACTCCTGGCTAATTTTTATATGTTTTGTAGAGATGGGGTCTTGCTATGTTGCCTAGGCTGGTTTGAAAATCCTGGGCTCAAGTGATGCACCAGCCTTGGCCTACGAAAGTTCCAGGATTGCAGAGGTGACACTGTGCCCACCAACAACTTACTATTTCCTACACAAGTTGTTTTTACCTGCATTTTGTTTTTTATCGAGCCATTTTTTTTTTTTTTTTTGAGACGGAGTCTCGCTCTGTCACCTGGGCTGGAGTGCAGTGGCCAGATCTCAGCTCACTGCAAGCTCCGCCTCCCGGGTTTACGCCATTCTCCTGCCTCAGCCTCCCCAGTAGCTGGGACCACAGGGGCCCGCCACCTCGCCTGGCTAGTTTTTTTTGTATTTTTTAGTAGAGACGGGGTTTCACCGTGTTAGGCAGGATGGTCTCGATCTCCTGACCTCGTGATCTGCCCGTCTCGGCCTCCCAAAGTGCTGGGATTACAGGCTTGAGCCACCGCGCCTGGCCTATCGAGCCATTTTTAAGCCAACATCTTTGCCGACTGAAGTCCTATTTGACCTCCCAAGCCTGCCTGAAGAGCCTGCTTCTCTATGAGTGATGGTCTTACACTTTCAGAAACCTTAATCCAGTAGATTACCTCAACAAATGGTGAGTTCTTACTCAGCACTGTAGGAAGTCCCTGGGACCCTTAAGATCATGATTATGTGTGGGAAGTTAACATGTGAGCCAAAAGTCGTATAGAGCACTAGGTGTGAAAAGATGGAAGTGACTTGAAGGTTAAATTTTGTAAATAGAAGGGACAGATTCACTAATTACTTTGACTAATATTTATTGAATGCTTACTATCTGCCATACTCTGTACTAAGAACCTCATCCATAGTGTCTGAATGTAGATTTGGCTGTTTTATTATAGGAATTTACCATCTACAGAAGGAGACGGACATTAATCAATTAACCTTGCGTGTAATACAAAATTAAAACTCTCGGAAAGACAATGAGGGCAGGTACATGGTGCTATGAGAGGCGGATCTGACATGGGTGGTGGGGTAGGCATGGGAGGAATTGAAGGGATTAGAGAGATGTTTTGAAAGAACAGTCAGCAAGAGAGTAGATATGACTGCCCAATCCTCTCCACGTCCTGATTATGACCTCCCAAGCCTGCCTGAAGAGCTGCTTCTCTATGAGTGATGGTCTTACACTTTCAGAAACCTTAATCCAGTAGATTACCTCAACAAATGATGAGTTCTTCCTCAGCACTGTAGGAAGTCCCTGGGACCCTTAAGATCACAATTATGTCTGGGATTCAAAGGAGGAACTGGGGTTCAGGAAGTAGGTATGTGGGAGGAAGAGATTTCAGATTGAGGAAACAGCACTTAAATATAACGTGGCATACAGAGTCAGGAATTGCAAGTTACTTATTGTGGCCAAAGTGGGAGGTACAGGAAAGTGGTGAGGCATGAGGCAGGAGAGGTAAACAGGAATGATGAGATCAGAAGTGTCTTGTATGTTATTTTAGGGAGATTGGACTCATCATGAGGATGTGGGGGGCATTTAATAATTTTTTAGGAGGGAAGCCGCATGGCAGTTGTGGGGTTGTATGGAGATGAATATAGGAGGGAGAGTGAGGAGAGGTGAGACAAACTTGAAAGAAAGAAGACCACTTAGCTGATGAATACAAAATCTCAGAAGGGAGATACCGAAGGCCTAAATGGAATCATCGGCATTGTGATCTCAATGTCTATACTCATCAAATATTCTTCAAAGAAGGGTATGATTCTGCTCGCTCTCATGTTCTTGCTAGATCTGCCTCTTGGAATCTGGGTTTTCAGGTGGGTTCCATACAAAGATAGGTCTCTGGGATTAATGAAATTTGGATTTTCCTGAATCAGGCCTCAGCAAAAAGTTGCTTGTGACATGTTTGCAAACATCCCTTTAGTCAGAGAAAGTAACATGGCTGGGGTGGGAGTCAGAACCTGGATACACTTCTGATCTCATCATTCCTGTTTATCTCTCCTGCCTCATGCCTTACCACTTCCCTGTACCTCCCACTTTGGCCACAATAAGTAACTTGCAATTCCTGACTCTGTATGCCATGTTATATTTAAGTGCTATTTCCTCAATCTGGAAAAAAGCAGTTCATGCGAAAGGTGATCCCAAGAAATGTTATTAGAGGAGTGAAGAAGTAAAACAGTGAAGCGTGGGCTTGTATATTCAGAGACAGCCTTCAGGAAGGGGAAAGTCAGTGCCATTTCTCTGGGTTTCAACCTGGAGCTGTGATCTGGAGTAAATGGAATCTTCGCAATAACCTGGGAAATTTCAAGCACGTTGCAGGATTTTTCCAGGTATCACAAGAGTCTTTCTGTTTAGTGTTGGCGATGTACTCCAAACAGCGTACAACTATGAATCATGGGGTGTCTGATGAATGGAAACTAATAGTGAGGACATTAAGAAGGCATTTCTTCTAATGGGAGAGATCTGAAGGAAGAATGTGAGGCACAGAAGGAACTCTCATTGATTACATGCTAGTTATGTGCCAGCGATTGTGCTAAATTATTTCATATACCTTATTTAATTTAATGAATTTAATTATGATATCAACCTTAAGAAGAAGTTAATGTACACTCATTTTGCATATGATAATATTAAAGAAAACTAAAGCTTGTGGGGTAAAGGGATTCATCCAGTATCATGTAGTATGTAAGTTATCTTTTGCCACAATAATGCTTCGTAACAAATAACCACAAGACCTGGTGGCTTGAAACAGTAAGTGTTTATTCAGCTCACAAGTCTGCAGGTTAATGATTTAGACTGAGCTTAGCTGGGCAGTTCTTCTGGTCTGAGCTGGGCTCACTGCCATGCCTGGAAGTCAGCTGCCTGTCAGCAGATTAGGATTGTTTAGGATGAGACGATCAGGTGATCTCACCTATGTTCCAGTTGTCTCTCATCATTCAGTAGACTAGCTCTGGCATATTTTTATGGCAGTGGTTGAGGGCAAAGACACAAATGGAAACTCACAGTTTTTAATCTCTTTGCTTGTGACATGTTTGATAACATCCATTTGGTCAGAGAAAGTAACATGGCTGGGATGGGAGTCAGAACCTGGATACAGGAAGGAGTGAGGAACTGGGGAATTAATGCAATCATTCTACTACACGTGGCGAGGAGATGTCAGCTGAGATTTAAACCCAAAGGCCCGTCAGGCCATTCGTTGTGTAGCATGCTGCTTTGCAAAAGGAAGCTCTGCATCATCTGAATTGGGCCTAGAATATGTCATCATTTGTTTCAAAGAAGGTGCATTTATTTAGTTCTCTGCCTTTTTGTATTTTTCCAATTTACCTTCTGGTCCAAGATGGATTTGATACAATTTATTTATTTTTAGTTTTTGTTTTGAAGAGAGAGCTGGTAAGAAGGGAACTCCAAGGACATTTTTACAGATAGAAACTTACTCTGTGATCATTGCATTCTACAAATCTCCATATAAAACATCAGTATATACAGTTTTGTCTTTTCATAGTCATTTTGATATTTCTAAGAGGAAATTGATAAAATGAGAAGCCTGTGGCTAATCTGCATTTTAAAGAACTTTCTTAGAGTGGCAGCTCAAGCCCAAGAAGATTGCAAGTTCAGCTTAAAAGGTCAGCAGCATTTGTCCACTAACAGAGATAGTGTAGCTGAGGAGTGCTGTGATTGTTCTCGCTGCCCCAGGAAGCCTTGATTTAGGAATGCATTCTTTTTTTTTTTTTTTTTTTTAAAGAAAAGTTGGGACCAACTCCTTCTGTACCAGCAGGAGAAAAGAATAAAACTTGACCTCCTTTTGTTCCAACAATAGTCTGCAACTGCCTCATTCCATTGACTCAACGTGTATCATCCGTCAGTCGTCAACCCTCCTTCTAGGACAGAGCTGCACTCTCCTTGTGTTATCACTTGGCTTCGTAGTGCTCTTTCTCATCTGCCCTCGGAATTTAAAAGAAAAAAAAAAGACCATGAAAAATATGTAAGTTGGATGCTATTCATTCACTTATTTATAAATAAATGGAAACTGACAGGCACCTCTTCAGAAAATGTTTACCCTATGGACAAGTGTTGATGACATGGGCTGAAAGTCACAGTCTGGTGCCACCAGGACCAGCTGCTCCTTCAGTAGTTACCATTGTGCAGCCTTGCTTTCGTTTTGGCTTGGCACATGCATTTCCAGCCTGCCTTACATTGAGTCTCCAGGATACTTTATCTCTAGCACTGTCTGCCAGAGACAATAGATGAGTCTTTTTAACCAGCCCTGAAAGCTTGGGCTTTGTGTGCTCTTGATCTCTGATGCTACGGCTGCTAACACAATGAGTTTCGCCTGATGCCAAGGGATGCATCTGCTGTTGGCCCAGTAACTTTGCTTCATGGAAATGGCATTCGATATTTTGTTCTTCATGCTGCCAGGCTGACATTTACTAAACTGGACAAATGTTTTTGTTTTCAGTGGAGAAGAAACACTGCTCATTGCTTAGCTAGGGGAGCAGTGGATTAAGCTGTTGAATTTATAGTAGATCTCAGAGTGGTTCAAATCACAGATCCTGAGTGACTCCTCCTCAACTACTCCAAGTGGTACCATTTGGGGGCTGTTGGGGAATTAGCAGTTGAATTCCTTGAGAAAGTCCTTCTCCCCTGTATGAACTCCAGATAATGCAAGACTGTTACACAGTTATAACAGAGGAGTTAAGTCCTTGTCCATCTATCAGCCAACTAATCCACCAACAAGCATATCTTTAGGACCACTTGAATGCAAGGCACCGTGTTGAGTTCCAAAAACACAAAGGGGCATTGGTTACAATCCTTGCTTTAGAGGTGGACAAATTGATTAAGAAAAATCTCTTTCTCTTTCTTCCTCTTTCTCTCTCAAAGGTGAGGTTTTGCTTAATGCATTCAGAGGTTGGGGGAGGATTTAAGAAAGGGAGATATCACTGTGAGCTGAAGTGCCTGGAGAAGACTTTCTTGGGGGAAAATAAAATTTAAACCTAATGTGAAAGACTAACTGATACATTGAGGGTTGTGTGAACCCAGATGGATAAAATCACACAGTCATAAACAGAGCTATTCTTAGATGTACAACGGTTGTTTTAGAAACTAAAACACCCTATGCCTTAAAAAAAATTACATTTTTAGCCCACAGAATTCACCATGCCATTTGTGTTTATTTGCTGTATCCTCCAGAGACCTCAGTAAGTTGAGGGGAAAGGGGGAGGGACTAACACGCTGTAGCCACCTACTGTTTGCCATGCATTGTGCTATCTGCTTTACACACATGATCTCATTTAGTTCTTACACAGCCCTGTGAGCCATGCATTATTGCTCCTATTTATAAATGAGGAAATTGAGGCTCAGAGAGGTTAAATCTGTGGCCAGATCTCATAGTTGTGCAATGGCTGAGCCCTCTGTGTTACTTACGTACTGTCTGTAACTCACTTGATTTTTAAAGTTCTTGAGAGTAGAAAATTCAACATCAACATTGTTTACCAAAAACAAATATTTTAAATACTGCTTGTTAGATAAGAACATTGTCAGTAACTACAAAATTGATTAAAATGACACAAAGAAAAAAACAGTAAAGAGAAATAAAATGAGATAATTGATGTGTGTATCCTTTTGGGACATATCTGTGATAAGATTTGTCACATGGCACAGGAAGAACAAGATCTGTGTGCATGTGTGGTACTAGGAGTTATAATCTTCTCAATTTTGTGCACCCTGCACATTTTAGATACTTATCAACAGGGTCAGTGTCTGATACATTAGGATTCATTTACAAAATGATGAAGAACATTGAGAGTCCTCTCAGGCTATCAAGGTGACAGATGTTCTATTGCTAAAATATTGCTTTGGGGAAACCAAAATAGACCCACTGCACCTAAAATAATGTGCCAAAAATATAAGGAAAAAAAATAGAAAATGGAGACTCACAGCAAGAGAGAACATTATATTTGAGTGATGGTTTTCAAATTTTCCTCTGTGGGTCATACTCTTGCCTGACCCATCTATGCTTCCATGGTCCTCATCTTGGAGAGTCCAGGTGTCTTAATGCTCTTGGCCACCCAACCTCTGCTGTCCTGCATGAAGGGAGTCATGGAGGTTCCTACACACCATCGTCTGTAGGTGTGTAGTGGCCACCATTGGGCAGTGGCCTGGAGAGGCAGCGGGTTAGGGTGTGATGCTGCCACTCAGATAGGCAGTTTTTTGCATACTGTAACTTTGCCTTGTGTCCTTTAGCTATTCTTGGAGATTTTCCGGAAGAGTAAACAATCTCTTAAAGTCCCATTCCCTCCATGACTCCTGGCTGGAAACATCACCTAGAACTAAATGACTTGCCTTTGCATTTTGGGTTTATACATGGACCAGTTAAAATGAACATCCCTGGGACCTGCCACCAGGGCTAGAAGGCTTTCCCTGATCCACCTGACAAGGTTAAGACAACTGATTGTATAGTCAAACGCTGCCTTCTTGGTTTATAGAGGATGGATTACAATTTCATTTATGGATTTATTCCTATAATCATTAAATTAAGCAACTGATAAAGAATAATGGAAATTACATAATTAATAGAAACTAAATGATTTCTCTTTTATTAAATTGTAAGATTCTTGAGGGAAATGTTAGTACCTTTTTTCCCTTACAGCCGTATCCTCAGTGTCTATAAACACAGTGCTGACCTTGTAGCAGACCTCAATAAATATTTGCTGAATGGTTTAGTATATATGTGTGTGTGTGTGTGTGTGTGTGTGTGTGTGTGTGTGTGTGTGTTTGTGTGTGTGTGTGTATGCAGGGAAAGTCATTGTAGGAAGAGGGACAAATAAACAGAATGAACAAGTGAACAGGATCATAGGTGTTGGCCGGGTGCAGTGGCTCATGGCTATAATCCCAGCACTTTGGGAGGCTGAGGCAGACGGATCACAAGGTCAGGAGACCAAGACCATCCTGGCTAACATGATGAAACCCTGTCTCTACTAAAAATACAAAAAATCAGCCAGGTGTGGTGGCACACACCTGTATTCCCAGCTATTTGGGAGGCTGAGGCAGGAGAATCACTAGAACCCAGAAGGCAGAGGTTGCAGTGAGCCGAGATTGTGCCACTGTACTCCAGCCTGGGCAACACAGCGAGACTCCATCTCAAAAAAAAGGAATCATAGGTGTGATTTATTTAATCTGAATTCATCTTAGTAATGTATAAAATAATACTCCCTTTTAGATAATGTGCATATCAGCTATAATTTCACATATGCCCTGCTCTTAACCAAAAAGAAAATCTCAGTGGAGATTTCAAAGGATATAGATACAGGGCAAAGAATGTGGGGCAGGCTAGGGGAGCCGTTTGGGAATAAGCAAGCCCGATGGGTCCCTGTAAATCCTACTTTTCCTGAGCATGGCCCAGACAAAGGCCCATTGGTGGTTTGGGAATGAAAACATTCAAGACACGTTGGGGAAACACTGTGTCTAAATGACGAGGGACCCTGGACTGGCAGTCAGGTCCTCTGCTCTAAACCAGTCTGAATTTATGTAATAGTTCCTTATATATTTTGGATATTAACCCTTTTTTAATATATATAGTTTGCAAATATTTTCTCCATATGTGTACTTTTATCGTAATGTTTCCTTTTTCCTAATGACAATAAAGCTATCTCTAAATTGAATACAAGTTATAGAATCAAAGTATCTTAGAAATGAGGAAACACAGGTACTGTTTTTAAAATTTCTTCAGAAAAATGTTTTGTATAGAATCGAGTCTTAATTTGGGATCAAAAAAAGAAATGTTTAAAGTTGCTACTTTAAATGTTTTAAGGCATATATAAAAGGAGACTGTTTTGGGGAAGCTTTCCAGAAACTAGTAGGTTATGAGACTGGGAAGTTTTGTGTGTCTCCTATTTAATCTCTTGTACAATAATTTTTTAAGAAACTTGAGATGCCTTAAGCTGTACAATGGCTGGAAACAAAATAATAATAATAAAAAAACCATGATAAACGTACTTAACTAGCCCAGGAACCCATAGGCTGAAATTCTTTTTATAAAGTACCCCTCTTCAAGGAGTTCAAAGTGCTTGGTAGATAGTTTCTAAGAAACTTACAAAACTCTGGTGCAATATTAGGTCAAGGATGCAGGAGAGTAGAAATGCAGGGGTCATTTCTATTTCTCTGTTTTATGGCACACTTAAGTAACTCCTCAAAGGCCAGCAAATCAGTGACAAAGCTGGGAACAAACTCTAGATTTCCTAACGCCAAAGTTATTTGTCAGCTTACTGAATGCAATTATCATTTCATATATTATTTTTAGATTTTTCTTTCCTTCCATTCTGTTTGCTTGGGCAAATTTTCAATTTTTGATTGATAATTTCTGATTTGTTAAGTAGTGGGTGAGCAGCAAATATGATTGACAGTCTGTTTATCTCATGAGCTAGGTTAAAACCTAAGCATCAGACAGTCACACACACACACACACACAGACACACACACACACACACACACAAACACAGGCTGGAGTGCAATGGTGCCATCTAGGCTCACTGCAACCTTCACCTCCCAGGTTCAAGCAATTCTCTGCCTCAGCCTCCTGAGTAGCTGGGATTACAGGTGCCTGCCACCACACCCAGCTAATTTTTTGGATTTTTAGTAGAGATAGGGTTTCACCATCTTGGCCAGCCTGGTCTTAAACTCTTGACCTCGTGATCCACCTGCCTTCACCTCTCAAAGTGTTGGGATTACAGGCGTAAGCCACCTTGCCCGGCTCCAGACAGTCATATTAATATCAACTTTTATTATTAAAAACCTATTTTATAAATCTAAAATTGGACACTAATTTTATTGTATTCTCAGACATAGTTTTTAGGCCAGTATTTTCAAAGTGTCTATGTTAACCAATGTTATAAACACAGAAAAAAATTTAGTTAGCAATTAGCAGAATTATGTGGGTCATTTAAACCATGAGTGTTTCCTTTGAAATATTTAAAAATAACACTATGCATCATTTCCACTATTAAAGGTTACAGTTACACAGTGTTGGCCAAAAGAAGAGTCAGTCTTATCCTCATATAGAAGCTGGAAACATAGAAATGCTTATAATCATTCTGGAAGGTAATGTGGCAATGCGCATAGTGTTGCAAATGTTAAAACTATTTGATCTAGTGATATCATTTTTAGGAATCTATCCCAGGTAAGTAATCATGAATGTACTTTAAGTTTTAGCTAAGGATGTTCATTGCAACATTGTTAGCAATAGCAACACAATGAGAAACAGCCTATATGTGCCCATGCATGTAGAGGGAAGTCTTCCCTTGGCCAGTGGGATACTCCGGGTCTCAGCCAATGCCTGGCTGAACTGGGAGTACCAAAGGCCATTCGCCTTATCTCCAGGTGGGGCTAACTCCAGGGTAATTTATGCTTCAGAGTTTCCTTGCCTGACCTTTTTTTTTTTTTTTTCCCCTCCCCTAACCTGCTCTCCCCATTCCTCTTCTCCCAGGAGCACTCCCCCAGTAATTCATTTGAACGAAAAAATCCCCATCTCAGGCGCTGTTCCTGGGAAGCCTGACCTAAAACACCTCTTATTTTACAAATAAAGAATTTGGAGCTGAGAATGATTGTTTGTGCAAATCATACAGCAGAGGAGGAACAAAAAGTTCAGTATAACTGAACTCTGTCCAGTTATTACCCAATAGTTCCTCCCAATGCTAATTTTGATTGAGTTTGCCCCTTCCAAAGGAGTGTGGAATTCTGTCAAGATGGGCAGGTAGCTGGGTTCAAGTCCAGAGTGCAGAGTAGGAAGGAGTGACCCAACCAAGGAGGAGCCCAGGGTGAATGGGAGCAGCCTTTATAAAGCAGGGCTTCTCCACTGGGGATCCTCCTCCCATGACCACAGAACAGTCTTAACCTTTAATGAGCAAGGCCAGAGATGTTAAAAGGTCCTGCAACACATAGGACAGTTCAGCTTAACAAAGAATTGTTCTGCACCAACGCCCCTGTTGAGAAACACTGCAAAGCGCCCAGGGTCAAAAAGTAAGTGAGCCAAATGCAGTCAGCAAGTCCAAAGGGCAAGAGGGTGATGGGAAGAAGACAAAGCCAAAGAACAGGGAAGCCAGGCAGCTCTGGGGCTCTGGCCAGGCAATCAGACTGGAGGAAGGGGTTCGAGTGTGGCTGGTGTGACCACAGCATGCTGTTCTCAGCATCCACTCCATGGGGCAGAGCCAGCCTGAGTCCGGGTGCTTTAAAAGTTGAGGACAACACAGAGAATCCAAGTGGATGTCATGGGACCCAGAGGAAAAGAAACTCGGTGGCATTAGATTCATTGTTCTTTTTTAAATTCTAATTCCAACAAACAGACATTGAACACTGTCATTTTAGCGGCTGTAGTGAGCACTAAGAAAACCAAACATCACACAGTTTGGACTCCAGTCAACGCTCAGAAGTAGGTGCAGTAACGATCGGCCGTGTTATAATTCTGGCTGCCCAGCATTTGAACCCTGTCGCATGGAGAAACTCTTTACCTTGTAAGTCTTCTTGGGCAAGAGGCCATCTCCTGGTAGAAGCTGATACTGTTAGATATCCACATTTCCATTTTCCCCTTGCAGGGAGGCCTGGACACATGCCCTGGAGTTTTAATTGGGAGGTAGGTAGTACAGAGCAGAGCGGGAAGAGAGAAGGCTGTTTCTTAGCAGCAGCACAGCTGGCTCCTGGGACAGTCAAGGCAGCTGAGGAGGTGGCATTAGTTTTGGTGGTGCCAGGGCAGCATCTGTTCTGCAGGGGTGACCCCCTCGGTGTTATTTGGGGCCTTGTTTTTGGCCACACAGATCTAGCTTCCTGGAGACTCTGGGAATCACCCAACATCCTTTGAATAAATTCCTCTCTGATAAATTAGCCACAAATAGTCCCTTTTGTGGGCAGATATAAGCAAGCATCTTCTACGTTCCAATTTCTGGGAAAGCGAAGATAAATCTGACCATGGGTTTGTGTTCCCATGGTCAGGAAGACCAACAGGTACCCGGGTCAGACTCAGGGTATGCTGCCACATGGGTATAACTGAGAACTGCAGATGCTCTGAATTGGGAGCAATGGATGATTACCTCTACTGTGCTCAATTTGATGGGGAGGCTAAGGGCTGGGAAAGTGGGTGTGAGGTCTCTGGGATCATGTAGACATTGAAAAAGAAAAAAGAAAATGATGAAAGGTGGGACTCGTGGACATTTTATTACAAAGTGGTCCAGATTTGTGTCACAGGATGAACCTGGTACCAACCTGATCTTAGAATGTAAATGCTGGAAACAGCCACTATGTGGTAGGCTAGTGACTAGAGTTGGCTGGTTTCCCTGCCAGACTTCCAGAGAAGCACTATGGGTGAGGTCAGACTTCTCCCTGCTTTTCGGTGGAAGGAGAGGACAAAGTGCTGTATGTAATGGGTAAATTTCTGGCCCAGTTTATCCATGACCCTAAATATCTCAAAGATGATCCCATTTCTTCCATAATAGGTTTGAAATCTTATGATTTACAGTACACAACCCAGCTTGCGGTGGTTTGTACTATTCTGTGTGGACTAAATAGAATTTTATTTGGGGAAAGTAATGGTGGGCAGTGAGTTCAATGCTCAAATCCCCCTTGGTTATGCAGGTATCATTGACTGAACACCTCTTCCGTGTGCCAGGCTATCTTCCACACACTCTCTTCCATCTTCAAAAAACCTTCCTAGCAGGTTTTATGAGCCTAGTTTCACCTGCAAGGCCTAATGATTTGGCCAAGACCACAGAACTGAGGTGACAAAAAACATGAGCCCAGGTGAGCCTGGCTCCAGTGCTGTGACTCACACCTAATGCTTCCTTCCCAGACATCCTACGTCAGAGCATCACATGGTTTACCTCAGGGATAATACGCCCATTGTTCTATCTTAGTTTGTAACTCTCTCCTGGCAGGTTGTGGGGCCTACGATAAATATCCCATGTTATTAGGGGATTGATTTAGATCACTTACACAATCAGGAAAGATATCAGTGGTGAATAAATCTTTCTGACTTAAAAAGTATTCTATGAAACACTGGATTGTAAGACCTCTTCCAGGCCTGATTTCCTGAGTACAAAGTAAAGTCCAGATATTCATGCCTATTTAGCTAAATTGGTAGGAGAATACTGTTATTAGTTGGGAGAACGCTCTTCTGAGGTCAAAAGTATGGAAATGGGACTATTATTTCAGATCTGTCAAATTCCTGCCACTGGGACCAGAGGGGATGTGGGCAAGTCAGTGTGAATAGACTATTAATATGAAAGGTAATGATAATAATAATAAATTAGCATGTATTGAACAACTACTAGGTGTTAGTACTATAAAAGTATTTAGGTATGTCCTCTGCACAAATCTGAGGGCCATTTTTTTAAGATGAGGAGACAAATTCTGGGAGGATCAGCAACTTACTCAGACAGTAAGTAGGCTATTTAAGATTCTAACCCAGACCTTCCCACCTCCAATCCCCAAATCTAAGGGTTCATGTGATATTAACCACAGATGAATACCTCCAGCTATGCCTATGAAGAGCTACTTTAAAGTTATTAACCATTCATTTAGCAATTATTTACCAATACCTCCTTTATTATAGGCAATGTGCTGCTGAACAACAGAGACATGGCCTCTGACCTCATGGTGGAGGAGAAAAACAATCAAATAGTTATGCAAATAAACACATAATTACAAACTGTGCTATGTGCTATGATGAAAAGGTACAGAAAAGTGGTACATCATATCACAAGGGGCCTAACCTAATCTAGCAGATCAGAAAAGACTTCCTGGAGGCAGTGGCAATTGAGTCAATACCAGAGGGGTGAGTGTAGTTAACTAGGAGGAAGGCAGGGGAAATGAGAGAAGAAAATTCCTGGGAGAATGATGAGCATGTACAAAGGCCCTGAGGCAGAAGGAAAGAACTTTGAGTCTGTGGTAGTTGCGCACTGCTGGCCCATGGGATAAGTTTAATTTGTAAATATTTTTCTGTTTGTTTTGGCTCACAGACTCTTTTGTAAAGATTTGAGCCCCAAAGAGTAAATATTCTGATTTCAAGCTCCTCTTGAATCATCAAATGATGTGGCAACTCTGGGTCCTCTGGGCTTCATGGCTGCAATACAAGTGCTAAATATCTGGCCAGTTTTTTTTTTCGTTTGTCTGTTTTGGTTTTGAGATGGAGTCTTGCTCTGTCACCCAGGCTGGCGTGCAGTGGCGTGATCTCGGCTCACCGCAACCTCTCCCTCTCAGGTTCAAGCGATTCTCCTGCCTCAGCCTCTCGAGTAGCTGAGACTACAGGCATGTGCCACCACACCCAGCTAATTTTTTGTATTTTTAGTAGAGACGAGGTTTCACCATATTAGCCAGGATGGTCTTGATGCTGGGATTACGGACGTGAGCCACCACATCTAGCGGTGTCTGGCCAGTTTAAGTGGGGCACACACTGTCCATTTCATCAGTCTTCCTACTCCTAATTGTCTCCCTAACATCAAAGTGAGGCTTCAGTTATTGTTTATCATCATATTTGCACTGTTGCTTTTCTTCTAGTGGAGAATTGTTTCTTGATATTGTCTCCACCAAAAATTAAAGATAGACCAAGAGGATCATGTGCTTTTCCTCAAACTCAGTGTGTGCCATTCATGTACTTTATTGGTTGGTGACTGTGGGCATTTAAATTTTCCCTGCTCTTACTTTGGAAGAAACAGAATAAAGGCCCATAGGGTGTCTTGCTATGTAACTGTCTAAAATCTGTTGACTGTTTTCTCTACCACCAATGCTTAGTGAGAATGGGAAGTGAACTCCACCCCCTGGGTAGGCAGGGAGAGCTGAATATCTAATGGATTTTTAGTCAAAGATATAAAAAAACCTAGCTCTACTCTTCTAAAATGTAAGACTGCACCTGTTTTTAATTGCTACTCAATTTATTAAGAATTTATACTACATTAAGCAAAACAGATCTCCAGATCCCCTGCCCTGGACAACATACGTCACTCATTTTTTCTTTGTCGGAGAAATTAATCTTGCCATCTCCAAACCCTTGTTTCTTACATATTAGCAAGACATTAAAAATTAATCGTGAATGTTTCCTAAACACTTATAAACACATCACGTAAGTGCAAGTATCTCTGGTATCATGAGGAGTCCTGGTCTGTGACCTAAGAAACAGTTTGCAGTTAGTTTTGCACAGTTAATATGTTATGCAAAGATATGCCACATATTCAGAGCACTAGAGGAACTCACTGGGGGAGCTTGTGAAGCATTTTGTAAAGCAAAGACCTTGAAGGTGATATGCAAAGTCACTCAATATATTCTTTTTGTAAGAACGGAGTATTCTATTAGGAATTAATACAGTGCCTTTGCATTATATATGGACTATGATGCCTAAAATATCAGTTTCCTTATATGTAACCAAAATTACTAATGGATATCTATTCGTGTTTACCTTATGCATCCTGGTCTACAGTTTCTCCCTTGCTTGCTTTTCTTCTTTTTGCCATGTGTCACTAAGCCCTGCCACACATCAACTCTTCAGCTTAAACTCAACCAGCAGAGGGTACTGTTCGAGCACTTTAAATGAACTCCTTATCTTTGTCTTTCTTTTCCAAAGAGAACAATATTGGAATAATAGGCTGGGATGATTTTCAATAGGCGAGATGCTGGCAAGAGAGTATGCATCAGTGATCAGGTTTCAGTATCACTTTGCAGAAAAATCCCTTTGTTCTCTGCTGTACAAAAGGATATTCCTTGCAAAATGCACATACAGTTTCAGGTGATAAATGCATGTGTTTAAAGGTAGATGAAGGGCGTGCTGGTGGTAGAGTGGAATCTGCTTCTATACTAAGTACTTGTATCCCTTTTAGGCTTGGGGTTCTGAATCAAGATATCAGCCCCACGTGTTCTCAGCTTACTGGTAAATGATCATGAATAATTCCAATAGTAGCAAATGACATAATAAAATAATCAGGCATTCCCTGCCCTTTGTAGATCAATGAGCACAGATGTCTCCAAATGGAAGAGGGTACTGGAAAACACTTTATATCTTGTTGGGTTTGAACATTAGAGAATTAAAGGCTGTTTATCCAAATAAAGTGAGCATCTCCCTGTTCTGAAATCATGTTCAGCATTAAACATATTGTAGAAGAATACTTTGTCACTTAAATTTTACATAAATTTGATCAACTGTATCTAATAGTGGATTGCACATATCTTAAGAACATTTGTATACTTGAGTTTTTATATTAACCATTTAAACACTTTATCAAAATGAGAAAATTCCATATGATAGCAACAATAACAAAAGGCAAAAGCACTCCAGCTGAAGAGTAATCGTTCCTGTCCCACTCTTCTTATCCTCAATGTCTCTCCACATATGTAACTTTTAATTTTTATAGCATGTTTTGGTTAGCAACCTCTCTGTCTCTGAATAATATGCTTACATTGATAACTCTTGAGTTATTCATTTTATATATATTTGTTTTCCTACACTGACAGATGAGAATGTAACTTAAGTCACTCAATATCTCCTGTTAGTCATATTTCTATTTTAGATCTTTATTGATTATCTGAGAACATTTGTTCCTTTAACAGTAAGCAATTTATCATGAGTCCTCATTTTTTCATTCCGTATCTTCTACTTTCATCTCCCAATAAAAAGGCATTCTTCCTTTTTCTTGACCATCTAGTATTGCTGATGTGAAATGTAATGCCAGCTTGATCCTCATTCTTTGGCAGATGGTCTGCTTTTCCTTTCTGCTTTTTTCTTGCAGCCATGATCCTAGATGGAGGTCTTTTTACAGCCACTGGCAAGCTCTTCTGATCTGAAATCTTGGCTTTCAGCTATACAAACTCTCCTGTATCGTTCAAATTAACAATTTGCTTCCCTCCGTTTTTGCTGTTCCTGTACAATGTTGAGATAATAAGATTTGCCTTCTGCCCTCTAATTGAAATTCCACCATCTTTGTCTGTAACTTTGTAAATCAATAAATAGTGTTTTTATGGGGACTCAAGACAGTATTGTTTATCACAGTGTCAAGAAGTGTACTGACTTATTTCCTGTCTTGTACAGCTTTTAATTTTTCTGAAGTTGCTAACTAGCTTTTAAAAAGTACTATTTGCTTTTGTTACATGCTCAACTTTTTTGTCCATTGAGTCAGAGATTTGGCTAAAAATTTTCCAGAAGCTTCCTTCTTCTGAAGCTACTTCAGGAAGAGTGCTTCATTCTGTTATTCTTGTCTGTACTTGTTTCTAGGCCTCCTATACAACTGTCTCTGCTTTGTTGGGTTGCTTTCCTCATTTGTGGAACTCCAGCCTTTTGTTGGAACTCCAGGAATTGCGTTGAGTGTAAACATATCTTCTACAATATGTTTACACTCAACACAATTCCTAAGAAACTCTATGTGAGATGCAACCTTTCTGATTCTTCGATTGTGTGAAAATCAGTACATGCGAGTGTGATCGCATGTTCACACCTGTATAGTAATTTAATTAGGTATAGAGAATGTAGCTTAAAAATATGTTTTCCTCAGAATTTTAAAGGCATTATTCCTTTTTCCTGAGCACTTAGTATTGCTGATGTGAAATTTAATGACAGCTTGATTCTCATTCTTTTTCAGATGATATGATCTGCTTTTCCTTTCTGCTTTTTGCTTTGAGCCATGATCATAGTTGGAAGTCATTTTACAGTCACTGGTGGGCTCTTCCAATCTGAAATCTTAAGGCTTTCAAATGAACAGAATCTCTTGTATCATTCAGATTAGCAATTTGCTTCCCTCTAGTTTTGTTACTTATTTTGCATAATTCCTATTAATTATCTGTTAGTCTTCCTGGTTTGATCTTGGTTTTTTTTTTTTTTTTTTTTAACAGTAAAATAGTAACCAATATTATCTATTTTTAAAAAATACTTTAAGTTCTAGGATACATGGGCAGAACGTGCAGGCAGGTTTGTTACATAGATATACACGTGCCATGGTGGTTTGCTGCACCCACCAACCTGTCCTCTGCATTAGGTATTTCTCCTAATGCTATCCCTCCCCCAGGTCCCCACCCGCCGACAGGCTCTGGTGTCTGATGTTCCCTGTCCTGTGTCCACGTGTTCTCATTGTTCATCTCCCACTTATGAATGAGAACATGTGGTATTTGGTTTTCTGTTTCTGTGTTAGCTTGCTGAGAATGAAGGTTTCCAGCTTCATCCATGTCCCTGCACAGGACATGAACTCATCGTTTTTTATGGTTGCATAGTATTCCATAACGTATATGTGAAACATTTTGTTTATCCAGTCTATCATTGGTGGGCATTTGGGTTGGTTCCAAGTCTTTGCTATTGTGAACAGTGCCTCAATAAACATAAGTGTGCATGTGTCTTAATAGTAGAATAATTTATAATCCTTTGGGCATATACCCAGTAATGGGATTGCGGGGTCAAATGGTATTTCTAGTTCTAGATCCTTGAGGAATCGCCAGACTGTCTTCCACAATGGTTGAACTAATTTACACTCCCACTAACAGTGTAAAAGCGTTCCTATTTCTCCTCATCCTTTCTAGCATCTGTTGTTTCCTGACTTTTTAATGATCACCATTCTAACTGGTGTGAGATGGTGTTTCATTGTAGTTTTGATCTGCATGTCTCTAATGACCAGTGATGATGAGCTTTTTTTCATATGTTTATTGGCCACCTTAATGTCCTTTTGAGAAGTGTCTGTTCATATCCTTCACCCACTTTTTGATGTTTTTTGTTGTTGTTGTTGTTTTGTTTTGTTTGTAAATTTGTTTACATTCTTTGTACATTCTGGATATTAGCTCTTTGTCAGATGGATAGATTGCAAAAGTTTTCTCCCATTCTGTAGGTTGCTTTTTCACTCCGATGACAGTTTCTTTTGCTGTGCAGAAGCTTTTTAATTAGATCCCATTTGTCAATTTTGGCTTTTGTTGCCACTGCTTTTCATTCAGGACATAGGCATGGGCAAAGACTTCATGACTGGTTTGATCTTTTTGTCTATTTTTTATTTCGTCTTCTGGGAGACTTTTCTGAATTTTTCAAATCTATTTCTCTTTTTTATGTTGGCAATCATATTTTAAAAATCAAACCTTTTAAATCTCAGTTTGTTCATTTTTCATAGTATCCAGTTCTTGTCTAATGAAAGCATCATATTCTTGAATCTTTCTAAGGATGTTGGAATTTCTGCAAAAATGTCTGTTTTTGTTTTTGTTTTTTTTTGTAATATGGCTTTCTGGTTTGTAATCAGCTTTTCTTGTTTGTCTTGATTACAGTGTCTCATATTCAGAAGTTTTTCCAAGTGTATGGGAATATTTGGTTTTCTGTTGACATTTTAGGGCAAAGCAAATGCCATGACTGGGCTTGTAACTTACATTGTGGTGAAATCAGCTGTTTCATAAGTAGACTTTTGATGGACTTCCTCTGCATTTTAGCCTTATGTCTCACTCCCACTCCTGTGGTATTTCAGTTTTCACATTTCTGAGCATCTCACTGGTTCTTCTAGGCAACCTGTCTCCATAAGTGTCACTAACCATCCACCCCCTTTATTTTGCTCTAAGCTAACCCCTTTGGATGCTTTTCACCTGTTAGCATGTCTCCACTTTGCATCTGGGGTTGTTGAAAAAAATTGTTGAAATCTTTTATCAGTTTGTGTCCATTTCTTATTCTTATTTTACCTTATGGATTTGTACCTATTTGTATTCCTTTACTAACATTTTAATAGGCTTTTGGATGGAAGAGAATATAAATACATTTTCATAATCTGCCATCTTTATCTGGAAGTCCCTATTAATTTTTGAATATACATTTGTCTGACCTGAAATTTGTAGACACATATTTAGTATTTATTTATAGTCTACATCATTTGTAAACATGTGTTTACAATGTGTTTTTAGTGCATATGTGTAAGGTGCCTTTTGGCATGTACCATTTCTCTGATAATTTTCTCAATATTTTAAGGTATAAAGAGGTCAAATGTTTAAAAAAATCCTTTTCAAGGTTGTAACTTACTTCAATTATTATATTTTTTCTAAAAATAACTCTGTAAAATAGGTATTGCCACCATCTCATTTTACAGATGAGAAATTGAGATTCCAAGAAAGTTGAATGATAAGCTTAAGATAATAAAGCTGGTAAATGTTGACCTGGTTAGATCCAAACTTAAGTTCAGCGGGACATGTGCAAATTTGTTATATAGGTAAATTGCATATGTCATGGGGTTTGGTGTATAAATTCTTTCATCACCCAGGTAATAGGCATGGTGCCTAAGAGGTAGTTTTCAATCCTCATCCTCTTCCCACCTTCCACCCTCAAGTAGCCCCAGTGTCCATTGTTCCCTTCTTTGTATCCATGTGTACTCGATGTTTAGCTCCCACTTATAAGGGAAAATATATGGTATTTAGTTTTCTGTTCCTGTGTTAGTTCACTTAGGATAACAGCCTCCATCCATGTTGCTGCAAAGGACACGATCTTGTTCTTTTTTATGGCTGCATAGTACTCCATGGTATACTACATATGTACATGGTATAGGTACCATATTCTCTTTATCCAGTCTACCATTGATGGGCATCTAGGTTGATTCCATGTCTTTGCTATTGTGAATAGTGCTGCGATAAACATTTGTGCATGTGTCTTTATGGTAGAACGATTTATATTCCTTTAGGTATGTACCCAGTAATGGGATTGCTGAGTTGCATGGTAGTTCTGTTTTAAGTTCTTTGAGAAATCACTAAACTGCTTTCTACAGTGGCTTAAGTAATTTACATTCCCACCAGCACTGTATACATGTTCCCTTTTCTCTGCAGCCTCACCAGCATCTGTTATTTTTTGAATTTTTAATAATAGCCATTCTGACTAGTGTGAGACAATATGTTTTTTTTATTTTTTTCTTGAGGTGGAGTCTTGCTCTGTCACCCAGGCTGGAGTGCAGTGGCGCCATCTCGGCTCACTGCAAGCTCCGCCTCCCAGGTTCACGCCAATCTCCTGCCTCAGCCTCCTGAGTACCTGATACTACAGCACCCACCACCACACCCAGCTAATTTTTTGTATTTTTAGTAGAGACGGGGTTTCACCGTGTCAGCTAGGATGGTCTCGATCTCCTGACTTTGTGATCCGCCTGCCTTGGCCTCCCAAAGTGCTGGGATTATAGGTGTGAGCCACCACACCTGGCCCTCATTGTGGTTTTAATTTGAATTTATCTAATGATCAGTGATGTTGAATATTTTTTCATATGCTTGTTGGCCACATGTGTGTCTTCTTTTGCAAAGTATCTGTTTACCTTCTTTGCCTACTTTTTAATGGAGTGGTTTGTTTTTTGCTTGTAAATTTGTTTATCTCTCATGCTACACTATGTCTCTTAGACAACACTTGATAAAACCAAATAAATACAACAGCATTAATAAATAATTTAATCTATTTACAGAATAAATTTCTACTTCCACAGGGCATCATGTCCACTGCTTTAGTTTTCAGCTTGGTTGTACTTTTTAATAATATTTTAAACTGGTCCTGAATATTTGATAAGGGTATGGGAGTCCTAACTTCTCTCTTCGAACTCTATGGATAACTTATACTGATAAAATAAATCATGTTTCATAAAAGAAAAGCTGTTGTTTCAAAAGTAATGGAGACAGGGCCAAGGTACAATCAGACAATTTTAATTGTCTTCAACTATTATGTATCTTACTATATTTTAGGTCAGATAATTTGGCTCATAATATTCAAAACTGTATTAATTATGGGATTTTACAACAAGGTTATGTGGCGTATGTTTGCCAATTGGGAAAGAAAGATAATTATGCTTGAATGTAGGTCACATTTAAGAAACCCTCTTAGGCCTATGGGAACCATGTTTCCTTAAAAATCAAGAGTTAATGATATTAAAGAGAATGGTGCCACCTCTCATCCTATGACCCAGTTCTTTTGGTCAGAGATGGCTTTTACTTTTTTTGGTGGGTGTGCTTAGGAAGAGAAACTTGCATAATTTCCCACAGGGCAGCTTGGATCAGTTGTGGTAGCTACTGAATTGGATCATGTTGGTTATAAGAAACTGGTGGATGAAGCATTACTAATGTGGATATTTACAGGCACATTTCTAGGGCTGGCTGATGTCATAAGCAGTTAGTTCTCTTAACGCCCCCCAAAGCTGGATACAAATATTGATTTTTATCTGGGCAGATTTTTGTCTACTATGCAGTTGTGTTATTCTTTGTCCATGAAAAATTGATGATACGTTCACACTCACAGTGTTCTGTTTTGTTTTCCTGAGTTTTTTTTTTTTTTTTTTTTTGGTTTAAGCATTACCAAATGGCAAGTCTAAAGCATTTAGATTTAAAACAAGAGTGAACTAGGAGTTCATATAAGGATCTGTTATAATTTTGTAGCATCTGAGAACTCTGTTGTAACTACTTAACGATTTTAATTGAGCTCTTACAAAATGCTCTGCTCACAAATTTCCCAACCTCTGTTCTACCTCACTCAATCCCACTGCTCACTACCAGTAAAAAAGGCTGCAATGGGACAACAGACTGTTTAAAATTCATTGCATGATACAAAAAGAAACATAAGGTTTTCTAATGCTGTAGCTGGATGTCCTGAAATTGGGGATAATTTTACAAGATATGTAGCAAAATAGATCTCAGCTCCCAGTGTTCAGAGCAAAGCTTTGATTTTGTCACTGCAATTTAAGTGGTTCAACTTATGTTGGGGTTGAAGCAAATTGCTTTTTAATATACAGAGAGATAGTGAGATATAAAATTTTAATTTATAATTTTAATTGGGCTGGGATTTTTTTGTCTGAAATGTGTGTTTTCAGTTATTATTTTCATCTTTGCCTTATCTTATTACTAATGAAATATTGTAGTTAACTAGTGAACTGATGAAACATTCTGAGGATGAAATTTGTAGCCTGTATTTCTCTCTGTCTCTTTTCCAGATTTAAAGAATCAAGGCACTTGAAGTTGCTTTAAGGAACCACCAATACTAGAAGACATACTGTGCTTTAAGATGACTGGGCATTTTGCAGTGCAGACACCAATCCTTGGAAGGACATACAACACACTAAGGTTATTTGGGGCCATGGAAAAATCTAGCTCCTGAAGTAACTGATGAGGGTCCCCCTTTTCCCAGCAAATACTTGGCCTGTAGGACTAATGCTTAACTAGCCATGCAGTTTAATATTTATTTCCCTATCCCCCTCCTTCCCTTGAGTTTTGTCAAGCTAGCTTTCTCAGACTAGTTTGATTATAAGCCTCTTAAAGGGAAGGAAACCTTGTATCTTTCTCTCCATTGGCACCTCCATGAAATTTGCATGCTGGTTACTGAAGACAGCAAAGGCTCACAGCAAGCTATAGATGGCCTGGATGAATGTCTTTGCTGGGTCTTACAAATGTAGACCAAAAACAGAGTCCTGGAATCTAGAATTTTATATATATAAATTAAAAATATATTTTAATAATATGTATTTTAATAAAATATATAATTTACATATATACACACACACACACACACACACATATATATATATATATATATATATGGTCCTATACAGGCCCATTTAGCTGTTGATTTGCACTTTAGAATTCTCTTGTGATGATGTCTGAGTGGTATATGAGTTCCTCTGGGCTTTGAGGTTTATATTAGCAAGAACTCTAAGATCAACATTTACCGACAGGTGAGCTGTAGGACGGTAATCCAGCTGCTGCTTGTGTTTTGGGTGTAGTACATTTAGCTAATCCTGTTGACTATAATTCTAACTGGGTGGCTCTTGCTAGAACTTTGGGGAAAAGATGTAATCTTTAGGTCAAGGGTGAGTGAGTACTCCGGCTATTCTTGAAATGACCCAGATCTCAAAGCAAGAAGTTGATTTATTTTTTTAAAACAAGATTTATAAGTTGCCAGACTGTTCTCTACTCAAAGGGTATGGTTGTAACCCAACCAAGATAGTAGAAACACTGCCTTCATCAAGCCAGACGTAGCTCAAGTTTATAATGCAAATAAAGAAGAAGTAATACATATCATGTTTTAAAGACATGTCTAATTGCTAGGAGATCACTCAGGTAGCAACACAATAGATCTGCCCCAGTGGTCTATGCAAAGGCATTCTCATATGTTGGAGAAGAGTAAGACTTAGAATAGGGAAAAGATTGTGTTTGACTTAGTCTGCTTTAAGTCTTTTTAAAGACCTAGGATGACTTTTAGGGTGTGTACATGATAGGATAAATGCAACTGTTTCTGAGACTTGAAGACTCTGTAAATAAGGGGATTGAGGGTAGATCTAAGAGAGTTTGAGGTAGCAGAAATATTGGGAATTGGACAAAGAATATCACAGAATGAAAGTCTAATTCTGATTAAATTAAGAATTCTACCTTTTCCTGTTTGAATAACATTCACTGGTTTTAAATGATAATTATGGAACATCTTAGAGAAAACCTCAGACTCTTGAGCAACGTGTCTGTTTTAATAACCAACATAGCAATTTATTTCTGTGAGGAGATAAGTAAATTTTGGATGATTCTTGATTTTTAGAGCACTGCATTTGGTAACCCTATTATACAATTTTGGGTATATATTGCACCCCATAAAACAGCTACAACAGTTTAGATTTTTTAAATGGCCAGAGCCATTATGTGCTGCAGCACTTGGATTTGGTCCATAATGCTTTGCAATCCAACAGCAATCTCTAAAGCCCAGAGCCCTGGGACCGTTTCCAACAAAACAGTAGGTCAGCACTGACACAGAAAGAAGCGCTTGCCCACATTGCCACAAATGGAAATGAGAGAAGAGATGTGCTTATCAGGGTAAATAAACTCTGTATTACTATTAGAAAAGAGGTGGCAAGTGGGTGGAGGGAAAATAGGCACAGCACTGACATTTACTAAGCACCTACTCATTGTCTCACACATTATTAGACACCTTAATTCATTACTTTGCTTAGTCCTTGCAAAATCCTAAAGGTTTGATTACTGTCATTATTACAGATAAAGAAACTGAAGAGAGAGTGTATTAGGCCATTCTTGTATTTCTATAAGGAAATATCTGAGACTGGGTAATTTATAAAGAAAAGATATTTAACCGGCTCTCAGCTCTACAGGCTTTACAGAAAGCATAGTGCTGGCATCTGCTTGGCTTCTGGAGAGGCCTCAGGAAGCTTACAATGATAGTGGAAGGTGAAGGAGAACAGGTAAGTCACACTGCCAGAGCAGGAGCAAGAGAGAGAGAGTGGGGGTGGGAGGCACCACATACTTTTAAATGACCAGATCTCCTGTGAACTTAGAGCGTGAGCTCACTTAACACCAAAGAGAGAGCCCAACCCACTCATGAAGGACTGGTTCCCATGATTCAAACACCTGCCACCAGGCCCCACCGCCAGCATTGGGGATTACAATTCAACATGAGATTCGGGCAGGTACAAGTATTCAAACCACACCAGAGAGGTTAAGAAAATTGACCAAGGTCACACAGCAAGCATGTGGTGAATATGTTGTGTTAACTCAGGTAACCGACTCTAGAATTTATGCTTTTTTTTTTTTTTTTTTTTGACAGAGTCTCTCTCTATCACCCAGGCTGGAGTGCAGTGGCGTGATTTTGGCTCACTGCAAGCTCCACCTCCCGGGTTCACACCATTCTCCCACCTCAACCTCCTGAGTAGCTGGGACTACAGGCACGCATCACCACGCCCGACTAATTTTTTGTATTTTTAGTAGAGATGGGGTTTCACTGTATTAGCCAAGATGGTCTCGATCTCCTGACCTCGTGATCCGCCCACCTCGGCCTCCCAGAGTGCTGGGATTACAGGTGTGAGCCACCGTGCCCGGCCGAATTTATGTGCTTTTTAATCTGTCCCAGTTGAGTTTTACTTTGATGACTTGTTATTAGTAGCTGCTGTAGATCTGTAACTGTTTAGGTCATCTCTACTGTACAATGGTCATGGGTGATTGAACCACTAACTCATCAAGTGTCTTTGGGTTTATTCACTGATTAAACCATGACTTGTTGAGCCCCAATTATGAGACAGCTATTGAGTAAGGTAATCGCTCTGCAGCAGGGAATAAGAGAGATGCAATTCCTGTCTTTATGAGCTTACACTGTGGGAACAGTTAGCAAGTAAAGAGATTAACATGTTGAAGTCTGTGAAGGGATTACTTCAGTGAGTAGAACCTTAATGCAATCCAGTACTCCAGATTGCTACAGGAATAAGATGTACTGGTAAACTCAATAGTCTGGTTTTTCATGTAGACTTTATCCTTAAGTGGATCTGGACTCACTTCATGGCAAATCTCCAGGTGACAATGCCCGTATTGTTTCACCTACAAATTAGTTTCCATAAAACAGTGCCCCTCATTCTTCTGTATATATGCCACTCAAACTGTTACTCCTTTAATTTTTTTTCTAGTTTTTTCCTTTGGAGGACTTTACTAGGTTTCATTGGCACTAAAAGGGAAGTAATAGACCACTTCAATAGGGTTATGCCATCTCTATTTTGGAGTGAGGGTGCTTTTAAAAAATGGGACTGGGGTTTTCTTCTTTTAAAGGTCACACAGTTCTGATTTAGAATGCTCTCAAAGACATATAGGTAAATTTAAAACATGAAATTTGAACATGATTGCTATAATAACTTTTATTTTTAAAAAATCGATCACACTTGGCTAAAGAAAATGTGGTACCTATACACTATGGAATACTATGCAGCCATAAAAACGAGATCATGTCCTGAACCTGGGTGGAGCTGGAGGCCATTATCCTTAGCTAAGTAACTCAGGGACAGAAAACCAAATGCCACATGCTCTCACTTATAAGTGGGAGCTAAATGATGAGAACACACGGACACATAGAGGGGAACAACACACACTGAGGCCTTTCAGAGAACAGAGGCTGGGAGGAGGGAGAGGATCAGGAAAAATAACTAATGGATACGAAGCTTAATATTTGGGTGATGAAATAATCTGTACAACAAACCTCCATGACACGAGTTTCCCCATATAACAAACCTGCACATGTACCCCTGAACTTAAAATAAAAGTTTAAAAAACCATCAAAGAATCCTGTATATATTTTAAAGGTACATAGATACACAGCAAAAGATCTAGGAGTAGACATACCTGATCCTGGGAGGAACCTGGAATTGCAGCTGGTGGCCAAATGGGATTTTATCTAATTTATATTATTACTGTATTTTACAGGGAGGAAGTATTCATATATTATTTTTGTAATAAAAAATAATGTGAGAAGAAGTAAGATGAATGGAGACTAGCTAGGAGTCTGTTGTAGTATTCCAGGAGAGAGATGGTTCTGAACTGAAATAAGCATGGAGGCAGTGTAGCCTAGTGACTGGGAACAAAAGGCTCTGATTCCAGACTGCTCGGGCTTGAATTTCTGCTCTTACACCACCATCTGTGTGCCAATTGGAAACATTACTTAACCTCTTTTTGTCATGGCCATTTCATCTGTAAATGGCTGTAAGCAGAATATCACCTGCCTAATAGGGTTTTGGGGATAATTAAATGATTTAGGACACAAGAAGTGCTTAGAACAATGCTTGGTATATAGCAAGGCCTCTATAAATATTAGCTACTATTTTAGGAGGGATAAACAGCATTGGGTGGGGGAAATGGGAAGAGTGATGAATAACTGAAGATGGTAATACAGTGGACACCAAATTGATGTTGAATATCTTGAGGGGCCTTGTGAGTCATCAGTCATCATACTTTTGACAATCTCTATGCCCTGAGGTCATGGGGTATAGAACATTATGATGACTCTACTAATTCTATGACAGATACTGGATATTGCCTTTCCAGTCGTGAATTCCAATCTGGAATGAGATGGTCACATCCTTAGCCTCTCCGTATAGTTGTTTAGTGAGTATGTTGGTAACCATGCTACTTATCTTTAGTGCTTAGATTTCTTTTGTAATGAATAAGGTGACTGTACACATTTCAGCAGACATAAAATGCCTCTTGTCCTCTTTGCTTTACTTAACTCTATTGCATTTTCAGTCACTGCAGAGTGTGCTTGTCTGAATGATGTTATGGAAAACAAGAGGAATCAAAGGAAAAACTTTTCACCTCTCGGGGTCTGTTTGTGTGAAAACACAAAGATAAATATCACTCTGGGTGAGGTGGGGAAAGGCCTTAGCACACTGCCTCCTTCTCTGAATTATTTTAAGGATCCACTGAGGCAAAGTGTGCTTTGAGGAAATGTCCAGCACTGCACACATCAGTGTTTAGTCTACTGACTTTCTTTCTATTTGTCTTTTAAAAAATTCCATGGGAAAACACTGTAGAGAAAATTCTAGATGGCTGCTTCCTGAATAAACAGCCTTCACCAAGTTAATATTTCTCTTAGTTTTGTCTACTTATCTTATCTTTGAATCTACTGACTATTGAGTAATTTTTGAAACCTTGGCATTTTATTCACGTCAATTTTGAGAACACTGGTAGGACAATAGCTGAACCTTTGGAAAAAGGACACATATTTTTAAAAAGGAAAAATGTTTAATTTAGATATTGGTATCCCTTCCCTATGAATTGTCTCCCTATGTATTTTTTCCCATTATGGCCCTAAATGAAGTTTTTGTGACATCATCTTTTCAGGAAACTCTTTGGGCTTACCTGGAGGCTTTAATCTGGTTTCAGTTCACCTTAATTTGGGTCCTAACCTAGACCAATGTGGAGCCTCTTAGATAAATAGTCAGTAATCTACAAACGATAACCAGAACTCCATAATTCCGCTCTCCCCCTCTGCTGACCCATATTCCAGATGATCATGCCTTCCTGCTATCTACCACAGGAAAAAGAGTCCTTTTGATACTCTTCATATTCTTTTCACTTTTTATAAACCAGGAATATGACTTTACATATTTCTGTTTCTTTAATATGGATTTTTCTCATTCAGATATCAGGTAATACCTTAATATGTTATAATACATTTGAAATGAAAAGTTATTGATATTTTGTGAAATTCTAAACCATGCTTTTTGAAAACATTTATTGAGATAGAATTGGCACACAATAAACCACACATATTTCAAGTATACATTTAAAATCTACTTTTGAGTAAAAAACCCAATTCATTTTCTTCAGCAACTATTGTTTAGGTACCAGTGTATCTTTCTTCTTGGCTTCAAAGCTAAGCTTCTTAAGGGCATTGTCTTAACTTGCTTTGTTGAATTACTCACCTTCCAGTAAAGTCCGTTCTTAATCCCTCTCAGCCAGGCTTCTGTTCTCATTACTTAGCTGAAATTGCCGTGGCAAGGCTCACCTGCCAAATCCTGTGGACATGTTTCTGGTCTTCCTTTACTTGGATTCTTTGTGACACTGGCCGCCATTGACCATTCTCTCTCATCTTGAAAATTTCAACTTTCTTGGCATTCTCAGTGACACACTCACCTGGTCCTCCTCCAATCACTGACAAGCTTCCTTCCCTGCCTGCTTCTTCTACCTAACCCTTCTTCGCTCATCTGCCCTTCTTTGCTCATCTCCTCAAGCCTTCTTCCTGCTTTCCCTGAGTGAGTGCATTTTCTCTGCTTGTTAGTCATAGCGTGCATATGTTGATGGGTTACAAATTAATGATTTTAGCTTAGACATCCTTGCCGACATTCAGAAGTATGTACATGAACTGTTTACTGAACATTTCTACCTGTATATCCTATAGACGTAAAATTCACTATCTTAAAAACTCACTTTGTTATCATCCCCCCTGCCCCACCAAAGCCTTCTCTTCCTTCTCTATTTCCTGGCTTAAGACACATGCCTTCCCTGTGGGAAGCTTACGGTGTTGTCTGGGGAAACAAAATACCAATGCATAAAATAATCACAAACATGCTTGTGTTGTTTAGGTCTGTTTGGTATCATGAAGCAGCCAAAGGCTCAATGGTACTACATAAATGTCCGAGAACAGAACTTTAGAGAATGAAGTCCTGCAATGGAGCAGAGCTGACAGGTGCAGAGTGTTCAGAAAGGCAAGAACAACAAAGTTAGAAAGGAGTTGTCAAAAAAAAAACCTTCACAGAGCCAATGCTGCTTCATTTCTTCATCTATTCAACCACTGCTTTTTGGGGCTTTCCACGTGCCAGGAACTCTAGGTTCCGGAGAACCATCAGTGGACAAAAGCCATGTCTCTTGCTCCCACAAGCTTATATTCTACCAGGAAGAATCAGACAGAGAATATGGAAAACATTCATAGAAATATACATTTAGATAGAGATAAATACTATGAAGAAAATAATAGAATGTAATGAACTAAAAAGTGATAGGTGGCTGGGAAGATTCTTGCAGACATCATGGTGAGGGAAAACTCTCAGAAAAGTGACATTTAAACTGTTTGTTGAAGAAATAAATGAATCTTCCTCTCTTCTGCAGCTCTGGAGAGAAAAGGTTTAACAACCAGATCAAACCATTCAAACGACTCCACAGAGCAGGTGGGGCACTGAGTTTATTAGAACCTCAAGGCATAAGAAACAAATCTTTCTGTTTCACTTTCTTTCTTCAACATTTGAAATAAGATGCAGACTCAAATAATTTTTCTTTCTGACCCAAATACTGTGAGTGTGCTTGCAACACAGAAAAAATAAAAAATACTCTGAGTGAGGAGACCCTTCTCTGTAGTTTCTAAAGTCAAAAATCCTTAGCAATGAAAAATAATTGATGGTATCCTCAAATCCTATGGCTTTTTGAACATATGAGGGAAAAGTATAACAGAATTGTATTGTGAGTGGCATCCTGAAAGTTTATTCAGGGAACTGAATTCAGGATGTTGGGAATGCAACTATAACTAAGACAAATTTTATAAAGGTCTTATCTTCTACTTGGAGGAAATAGATAATAAATTAGTAAACAGGAAAATAAAATAGATGTATGAGAGTGATAATTACTATTTATAAAATAAAGGGGGTAGGGTAAGGGGATAGAAAATAGAGAAGGAGGAGCAAATTTAGGAAAAGAATCACCTCCTGGGAAGTGATTTTTTAATTTTTATTTTTGAGATGGAGTCTTGCTCTGTCACCCAGCCTGGATGTAGTGGTGCCATCTCGGCTCACTGCAACCTCTGCCTCCTGGGTTCAAGAGATTCTCGTGCCTCAGCCTCTCCAGTAGCTGGGATTACAGGCGCAAGTCACCATGCCTGGCTAATTTTTGTATTTTGAGTAAAGACGGGGTTTCACCATGTTGGCCAGTCTGGTCTCAAACCCCTTACCTCAGGTGATCCACTCACTTTGGCCTCCCAAAGTGCTGGGATTACAGGCATGAGCCACCGCGCCAGGCCCAGGAGGTGATATTTGAGTGGAGACCTGAGAGGTGAGGATATGCCAGCCCCGTGAGGGAGGAGCCTCGGGGAGAGTGCCCGGCCAGTGGCTGCAGCATGTGGGAGAGCACTGAGTTGAAAATGAGCCTGGTGGGAAGGCCAGTGTGGCTGGGGTGGGGTACAGTGTGAAGGAGGTGAGTGATGAGGCCGCCTGAGAAGAAGGCAGGGCCTTGTACACAGCAGGAAGGAATTGGAATTTGTTCTAAGTGCAGGGGGAAACCAGGGAGAGGTTTGGAGCAGGAGACTGATGTGATATAATGAAATTAACCTTTCAGCAGGATTGCTGACCCTGATGCAGAAAATGGAAGCAAGGGTGTATTTGGATCCTGGAATGGCTCTTGACACAGAGAAAGAATTAGAGAAATATTTCTTGAAAGAATTCATCAACCGATAATCCATTAAAAACTAAGACAGTTCTGACCTTCAAAGAGGTTGCTTTCTTATTCCCCAAGATCAATGTTATCCAGCATTTTCAATGGACCCAGCTTGTTGTTCACAAGATATAGGAACAAATGTTTCTTCACTTTGAAGAAGCAGGGAGTCAGTCGGCCGGGAGTGTGGTTTATTCAGCAGAAGCATAATTTCTCACTTCTATACTTTGCTATTTACAGCACACCATTTTTATAAACACAGTATTTAGGCCAGAAAAGGAAGTCCATTTGGCCTATACAGCTCTTATATCAGGAGAAAAATTTCTCCCAAGTTTTCTCATCATTCTAAATGGACTAAGGTCCTCAAAAAGTGCACACTCAGTTCTCTTGTTGGAGACAAGATTTATAAACAGTTTATGCACCCCACATTTAGTTTTGCTACAGTGGCAGTAGCAGGATAAATAAAACTAGGCCTTTTTGTTCAGTGATTTAAAATGTAAGAAAATGAATGTGCACTTTCATTGTTGTAGGGGAGGAAGGAGAACGTCATTCCTGAAGAGTGCTGAGCAAAGTTTCATTTCCTAAGCTCATATCTCTTTGTACCTCTTTTGGAAAGCCCATAACTCCCCTTGGGAGATATAATTTTTCTTGTGGAGTAAGGAAAAAGAACTAAGACTTACTCTTATTAGAGAAGCTGGAAGTCTTGGTTCCTGGTTTTTGTTATTTTGGGTTTCTGTTTGAAGATGCATAATCTTGGAAAACATTTAATGCTGACCTTGGGACTTTCTGCTTGAAGTTTTCAAATGATCCAGATGACCACGTGAGATAGAAATCCTCTCTTTAAAGAGCATTTTAGGAAGACAATAGGACTTAATGTCAGAGCCTGGGAGTTGAGTCTTGTCGCCATTATACTTATTGTGTGGGTTTTAGCAAGTCACAGAAGTCATCCTACAGGACAGTGAAGAGTCAATGAATCTGGTGTTTGGTGATTGCCAGCCACTTTGACAACAGTGATTATTGATCACTGTTCTGATTATGATTGTTTTTACTCTCCTGGTAGATTTATTCTTTGGGGGACTTGTTTTCCCCAACAGACTTACTTATTTGAGGTTTTTGTACCATTCTTATTTTAGAGGAGAATGTTCTAGTTACTGAATTCAATATAACAAATATTTAAATTTTAAAATAAAGAAGATTACATATTAGAAGGGGTTAACAAGATAGGTGGATATTAACTTAATCTCACATAAATTGAGGAAAGAAGCAGAAAGAAAGTGCATGCCACGAGTTAACAAAGAGTATGTAGCATGAATTCTGTCAGGGGGAGCCATGGAAAAGACTCCGTGGGGAAGTGGTGGCAGAGAGAAGAGCTCTGTTACCTGCACAGGGGTGAGACAGGCTGGAAAGGCCCTGACCCGGAAATAGACTGACCCCCCGTGAAGGGGCAGGCACAGGACATGTATGGGTCTGGCAGGAAGTCCAGACCAGCACGTCCAGACCAGCACGTACGATGTGCCTCTGGTAAGTGCGGTAGTGGCCAGCTTGGGATTTTCCAGCATAGCTGTCAGCATCAGAGACTGAGAGCAGAAGAAAGGGCAAGTTTTCACAGGCCCAGTGACAGGAGCACGGGAGTGAGTGATAATAACAGCTCCCGGCAGCCAGGCAGTAGCTAATCAGCACCAGAAAATCTGGCATGAGTAGCAGGGTCTCAGCTCCCTCACCATTACCTTCTACCCTTACACACACACACACACACACACACACATGTCTCCACTCTCTCTTCTGTTACAACTATTTATTGAGCAAAGGCTCTAAAATCAAAATGCCTGTTTAAGTTCTGGTTCCACCATGGAATGGCTGTGTGTCCTTGGAAGAATTCCTCAAACCCTCTGTAAGATGGGTTTGCTGACTAAGTAGGGCTCTCTAGCATCGCCGTGCTGTGAGCGGGAAGGGAAATCATGTGTAGGAGGTGTGGGCCAGAGCCTGGCCCATAATACATGCTCAACAAATAGGATGAATAGGAATGAAACTAAGAGACCAGTCTTAGAGTCAAAACTGGGCTCACACATGAGAATCAAGATGGCTCTCACAACAGAGATATAATGTGCAGCAATGGCAAGCCTTGGCTAGTTGTGGATCTCAGAGGCTGGAGTTGGTTACCTTGACATCTCTTCTGTCTGAATTGGGGTTCATTCTATAGATTGGCGTAGGGTTGGGCTTCAGGTGAGGATCAAGGAGAGGAATGCAGGATCTAGAGGCCTGGCAGGTACTCAGTCCCACGGGGGACAGGGATGTGACAGAACAGCATTCTGGGATGGTGGCAGGGGCTTCAACAGGGACAAAAACACATAGACAGGCTGGGGAGTCAGATGATAAAGGAAGTCAGATGATAAAGTGAGTGGGGTCACTGGAAGTTAAAAGCAGCCATCCAATCACCTCTAAGAAGCCCTGAGGTCAAATTCCAGAAAGTTGGAGGTTGGCTGAAAGTATAAGCAGGATTGAGTGAGGACTCTTGGGAAGTGGGGAGACTTGAGTAGAAAGCTGGCTGAGAAATAGATGGTGGTAGTGAGGGAGAAATTAAACACGCATAATTTGTGGAACAAGTTACAGAAGAGAAAGGAGGACAGGGATCAAGTGCTGACGTGGAGTTATTTGTGGAATGGAGGAATAATGATTCTTTGATCAGATTGGTAGTTCATGTTTGAGTGTAGATAGGTGGAGGAAGGTTGCAGGAGGAAGAAGATCTAGAGAAATGAAGAGGTGGAAAAGGGAGAAATGAGGAAAGCTTTCTCTGATGGCCTCAATCTCAGTGAAGAATGACACAAAGTCATTCTGGAAGGGGCAGGGGAGGTGCGAGGCAGAGGCCCGAGGAAAAGGTGTCAGATAGTGACCGTGGGGAATTTTTGAGGGAGCTGACTGGAGATGAATCACTCCATGGTCGTAATTTCTGCGTATCTGGAATGCACCTACTCCAGGCTCAAGCTCAAATGGAAACTGAAAGTCGCCCCAACTAATGGCCTGACATAGCAAAACCAAGCTCATCCTCCCCCACTCCAGCTCAAACAAATCACCTGCATTGCTTGTCCCCATTTCCTGCAGTAAGTTGTCCCCTTATCAGTCTTCTGTCAGTCTCACTCCCACTTCGCCCTAGACAGGGCTCTCAGAGGCTGCCCAGGCAACCTGGAGGCCTGTGACCTTTTCTTAGTCGCTTTTCTGGCCATCTTTGGAGAGTAAACACTTTTCTTTTTGAAATGTTCTTCTTCCTTTCCCTCTCTCCCTACATTTTATGTGACAGATCCCTTCTCATTTTGCAGGTTTCGTTTTAAAAGTTACCAACTTGGGCTTTCAGGAGACCCTAACAGAAGGTTCATTCCTGTCCTATGTTCTCACAGCATTCACCCCGTCTACCCCTCTGATATGTAAACAGGAAGAAATGGGCAATTGCTTTGCTCATTTTCTGGGTCGCAATTATCATGTAAGCTTCCTGAAGCCAAAATCTGCCCCAGAGGGTAGCATACAGTAGGTGCTTCATATATATTTGTAGAATGAATGAATGGGCAAATAAATGAATTAATTACCATTCATTACCCTTGTTCTTTTCCCATATCTCTTGTTGCTGTGTATCCTTCACTCGTGTCTCTTCCTCCCATGGGGAAATGTGCTTCCTCAGCTTTTTCCACACAGGAGTTATGGCCTCCATAGTCAACCTGGCTTCCCAGACCTAGAAGACTGGGACCATCTTCTCTCCATCTGAAAAAGACAATCTAATACAGCTTCACATTAAACATCCAAGTACAACCTCCATGCTGGTCAGTTCTGTTTCTTCACGGGCTCTCTTTCCTTTAGGCCCCTTTGGTGTCCTTTGTTGTCCTGTGTAATCATGCCATCCAATTTAATTCTTCCTTTTTCTGGCTGATCCATTTTAAGAAACTTCCTTCACTGATGCATGCATTATCTCTTCATGAATGGTTATTCTGATGGATGAAAAAAATTTCTTATAATTTCAAGTTAGTTCCTAGAATAAACTCTCCAGTTTCCTGACAAACACAAATATGGGGCATAATAAAGTCTAGAGAAAGGACCTTATCCAGAGGCCAGCTCTGAAAATTGCAATCATGAAACCCAAGGCAGGAAATAATCTTAGTGGTATCTGTCAAAGTGATGAGCACTAGGTATCAATGAAGTGGGTGGGTCATACCGCAGAGAATGGTCACTGCTCATGAGTCAGGTGCTTGCTTTCTGGAACTATTTCCCCCAGCCTCTCAGTAAGTGGATAAAAAAGCTTCCTAGAGAAACATCTGCTTAATAGTGTGGACTCTGGAGCTAACTGCATGTATTCAAATCCCAACATCACCCCTTACTAGTGGAGTGAGAGGAGTGACCTCAATTAAGGCATTTGATCCCTCTGTAGCTTAGTTTTCTTGTCTGTGAACTGGTGGTAATAATCGTACTTATATAATAGGGTGATTGTGGCTCTTAATGATTTAGGATATAAAGCATGTAGACATGCCCCTGGCAGATTGTAAGTGCTATCATAATTTATCTGTTAGTTATGGAGGCAGAGTCCAATCATAAAGCAGAGGACTGGCAAAAGTGAAACTGGGTACAAAGGCTCTGAGCTCCAGATAGTGTTGCACCTGGGGCAGGAGACTGGGGCTCTGTGAAGAGGAGTGTCTGAAATTGACACACCCAGAGATAGTTGTCTGGAGTACAGGGTCAAGGCCCTGAACATATGTATATTCTTAGAGCTAAGGTTCCCACTAATCTTTGCATGTATTCCCTGTGTGTATTGATAAGTTTCTACTTAGTTTCTTCCTTTATTTATTTTTATTTTTTGAGAGAGAGTCTTGCACTTTTACCCAGGCTGTACTGCAGCGGCACAATCTTGGCTGTCTGCAACCTCTACCTCCCAGGTTCAAGTGATTCTCCTGTCTCAGCTTCCTGAGTAGCTGGAATTGCAGGTGCCCGCCACCACACTAGGCCAATTTTTTTTTTTTTTTTTTTTTAAGTAGAGATAGGGTTTCACCATGTTGGTCAGGCTGGTTTCAAACTCCTGACCTCAAGTGATCCGCCTGCCTCGGGTTCTCAAAGTGTTAGGATTACAGGCGTGAGCCACCATGCCCAGCCTCCACATAGTTTCTGATGTGCATTCACTTTCATTCTCCCTCAGGGTTGGAGCCCTTCTTGGAGTCCTCATCCCACTGGCTGTCTACATCTTTTTTTATCAAGACCATACACATAAGGGTAACACATGAGCCTCCTAAGGGCTCTGACAGGGTAAAGAAGGAACTTGAGTTGGGACTGAAGTCTGAGCAATTCTATGGAGAAGTTAAAGATTATTTTTTTTTGCCATTTAAACTTTTCTCATGTCCTTTTGATTGCACATCTTTGTGTAATTAGGAAATCAGAAATTAGGGTTATTCTGGAACTCAGCCCACACCTACCTTTCTAGAATTTTTTTCCCATGACCATTATACGAGTACCTTAAATGTGTCTAAAACCAGTCTATTTGCCATCCCCCAAGCATACTTAAGAAAACTGTGGGCCGGGCGTGATGGCTCACGTGGGCAGATCATGAGGTCAGGAGATTGAGACCATCCTGGCTAACATGGCGAAACTCCGTCTCTATTTAAAAATACAAAAAATTAGCTGGACGAGGTGACGGGCACCTGTAGTCCCAGCTACTTGGGAGGCTGAGGCAGGAGAATGGCGTAAACCCGGGAGGCGGAGCTTGCGGTGAGCTGAGATCCAGCCACTGCACTCCAGCCTGGGCAACAGAGTGAGACTCAAAAAAAATTAAAAAAACCAAAAATTAGTCGGGCATGGTGGCGGGCGCCTGTAGTCCCAGCTACTCGGGAGCCTGAGGCAGGAGAATGGTAAGAACGTGGGAGGCAGAGCTTGCAGTGAGCTGAGATCGTGCCACTGCACTCTAGCCTGGGAGACAGAGACTCCGTCTCAAACAAAAACAAAAACATAAACAAAAAACCCTGGACTGTTTTTCTCCTGAACTTTTTGGCCATTCCTCTTCCTCTGCTCTCACATATCTCAAAGTGAGAGCTTAACTATCTCTGAAGCTTTCTTTTTCTTTCTTTCTTTTTTTTTTTTAAGACGGGGTCTTGCGCTGTCGCCCAGGCTGGAGTGCAGTGGCGCCATCTTGGTTCACTGCAAGCTCCGCCTCCCGGGTTCACACCATTCTCCTGCCTCAGCCTCCCAAGTAGCCCGCCACCACACCCGGCTAACTTTTTGTATTTTTAGTAGAGACGAGGTTTCGCCGTTTTTAGCCAGGATGGTCTTGATCTCCTGACCTCGTGATCTGCCCGCCTTGGCCTCCCAAAGTGCTGGGATTACAGGCATGAGGCACTGCGCCCAGCCTGAAGCTTTCTTGTAATATGTTAGAGTGCCTCCACGAACATGCCATTTTTGTTGTTGTTGTTTAGACCAGTGTTTCTCAAATATGCACACAAATCACCTACTGAATCGTGTTTGAATGCACATTACGATTCTGGGGGTCCTGTATAGGGCCCGACAATCTACATTTTGTGTCACTCCCAGCTAATGTTGATGCTATGGGTACTTGTGCCAATTCCATGACTTTCCTCAATTGATCCTATATCACAGTTATCCCTATGCCATTGCTCCAATTATGTCTTGAGCTAGTTGGTGATGGCATTAGTACATACATACATGTTTATATCCTCCCAAATGCCTGGCACATCTTCTCCCATATTGCTGGTACTCAGTAAATATTTGAGGAATTTGCAATAAATGCTTAAACGTTCTGTTTTGTATCAGAGTGGGCTTATAGAAAGAGCTTGTCTTCTCCCTTACCTCTCACCTCAACCCTGGACCCCATCTGTCACTAGAAGGATTCTCCTTCAGATTAAAATGTTAATGATTTGAAGTGTTACTCGTATCAATAATATTCACATAGAAAAAAAGATCACCTGAGAGGTCAGTATTCACACATGATACACCACAGTCTTTGCAATGCTTCTCTTGTTCCCCTGGGTAATTAATTTCATAGCATCTTGCTGAGAGGCTTAGCTCTCCTGGGTATATCTGAACCAAGGGAGATGTGCTCCTGCCACACAGTGCTATTTAGAAGTCTCACGGACTAAAAATTCTTTACTCTCTGGATATCAGAATTCTATAGATATTTGTAATTCTTTAGCTGCCTTGGCTTCTGAGTAAACCCTCACCCCATCTGGTAACCTAGAGGAGGTATTACTTTGCAGTACAGGCTTCACAATTTCCTGCTTGTCCTGGAACTTCAGTGGGCATGCTGATTTTAATCATCTCCGTGTCGCACATAGCATCACATGATGTGTTCAGTATTGGAAAAGGAAAAAAAAAATCCTTCCTAATCCTTCTTGGTGGAATTGCCATCTCTGTCCTCCCTGTGCTTCTCATGTAGCTTGTGCTGTGTTCTGCCGCAGTTGCTGCTTTTGAGACCTTGTAGTCATTGCACAACCAGCTCTCTATCCATGGCTCTTTGTCAGTTCATTCTGATACTGCTGGGAAGAGAGGGATGAATCAGTTCACTCTCCACAGAAGGCCACAGATTTTAATTTTCTTTATCATGTGAACTATGGCTTGCTGGAGAGATCTTTCTGGCACACCGGGGACCTCTTTCATCCAATTATCTTTCTGACCACTCAGCTCTCCAGCCTGTACTCCTCTCTGTGGTACGCGGCTCTGTTACAGTCTAAACATACAAAGAAACTGGATTCTCATGATGGGATTCTGAGACCTCTGACACTTAAGTAGTAAAGACATATTTGAACAGAGGAGTCTTCCCAGGCTCTTCAGCCTACTCCATGTAGCCAAGTGTTCCCTACACCTATGCCTAGGTTGCACCCTGACCAGATGAGGCCATCTGATTGAATGAATCATAATTTTGGGAGCTACTTTGTCAGAGTAGCCTCATGTAGAAACAACATTTCCAAATATAGTTTTTTCTCAGGTTACTTAGAGGCTCTCACCTGGAACCACAGACCTTTAGAACTACATGTGATACAGCGTGTAGGGTAGTTTGCAAATAGACTATTACAGAGTGAGACAGGGAGGCCTTTGGTGCACTCTTCTTTAGAGATCCCTTGCCCATCATCCCAATCCTCCTGTGTCAACCTTAGTTTTTATTCTGACTACTTCAGTAATTATTTACCCTCATACAAAACACATGCATCTTTGTGTTTGTGGATGAGTGGATCAATATTACACCTCATTCTCTTTTTGGGGGGTAGCATTAGGCTGTCACTCAGAGTCATTTGCAATGACCTGTCTTTAAAAATGACATGTTCAGGTTATGGGCAAAGGCTCATCTGAAACCCTAGAAATTGTAGGTGGAGACTATTTCAGAGGATGTTTGAGAGAGGCCACCCTGGGGTAATTATTAAAAGTCTGGAGCAATAGCTATCATGTAGGGTGTTTCAGAAATTAACTTAATGTGAGAACAGAGGTCACCTGATTGCTGAAGTGTAAGGACAGTTGGCATATGGGCCCAAATTTGGCTTCAATTTCCCTTCAAAGTTAATGAGTGTTGCAGGTGCTTATCTAATCACGGCATTTGGACCAGTATGTTTTGCACATTCAGGGCTTTGTAATGAGATGCAATGTTTATTTTCTGTACTCTTCCCCACAGACTGCAAAAATACCCTTTGCTCAACCCTGTCTAATCATTGCAAGTGTCAACAGTCAAAGCTAATGACAGAAGGTAGGTTTATGGGGCAGTAACCCTGCCTACTTGGCATAAAAGATCCATTCCCAGAAAAAAGGTTTAAGCAGTCATGTGAACTTCAGTCTAACTAAGGGAGCTTCAGTGGATTGGTGATTTTAAAATAATGATTCTTGGATCAGGTTGGTAGTTAATGTTTGAGTGTAGATAGATGGAGGAAGGTTGCAGTTGATGACTATTTAAGTGTATAGAACGTGAGTCTTAGCCTTGGCTTCTAAGTAACCCCTCACCCCATCTGGTAAGCCCTCACCCCATCTGATTAAGCATAAACCTCCTGTGTGTGTGTCTCCCCACCAAAACACTCAATGGTCAGGTTAAATTAAGTTTTATTTATTAAACATTTACCAAATGTCTGCTAAGTTCCAGGTTTTGTGTTACACCTTTGAGAGTCAAAGATAAAGAGGTACAAAATGGATCTTTTTTTTTTCTTTTCTTTTTTTTTTTTTTCCTTTTTGTGGAGAACGGGGTCTCGCTGTATTACCCAGGCAGGTCTCGAACTCCTGGGCTCAAGCTATCCTCCCGCCTCTGCCTCCCTGAGAGCTGGGATTACAGGCGTGAGCCACCGTGCCCGGTCTGCTTAACACTTGACTGTTGGATTCTGAATTCCTGCATCGTAGTTGGCCTTCAGCATGATTCACATACCTGGCTACTCAATGCAGGCTATTGCAGAGTTGGCTGCATAAGAATTATCTTGAGAACTTGTTAAATATACAGGTTTGGGGGCCACAATCCCAGATATTCTGGTGTAACATACCTGGAAAGAAATACAGGCATCAATAGATTTTTTTAAAAAAAGGTTCAGTGATACTTTTAAAAAAGGTATTTATTTGTATCTTTATTTCATCTCCTTGGTCAGCTTGAACTATCCAAGGTCATAAGAGTTGTACTAAAATACCCTTCTAATATTATAGTTTTGTTCAATTTCCTTATTTTTTTAAATAGCTTTTGCTTCACATATATTTTTAATATTTTTTAATTTTTTGCAATTTTCAAGTATATATTATACTATTATTAAATATAGTTACCATGACATAAAATAGATATCTTGAACTTACTCTTCTGTCTAGATAAAAATTTATATCCTTTGACCAACATCTCCCCAACCCCATCCCCACTTTCCTGAGCCTTTGGTAATCATCAGTTTACTCTCTACTTCTATGAAGTCAACGTTTTTAGATTCCACATATAAGTGAGAACATATGGTATTTGTTTTTTTGTGCCTAGCTTATTTCACTTAACGTAATGTCCTTCAAGCTCATCCATGTTGTTGAAAGTGACAGGGTTTTCTTATTTTTAAAGGCTGAATAGTATTCTGTTGTGCATTTTGATCACATTTCTTTATCCATTCATCTGCTGATGGACACTTAGGTTGATTCCATATCTTGGTATTATGTGTAAGCTTTTGTTAAATTAACCCTGAGTGCAAGGTAGAATTCTTCGTACAGTTTTTTTTTTTTTTTTTCCTGAGACAGAGTCTCACTCTATCACCCAGCCTGGAGTTCAGTGGCGTGATCTTGGTTCACTGCAACCTCTGCCTCCCAGGTTCAAGCAATTCTCCTGCCTCAGCCTCCTGAGTAGCTGGGACTGCAGGCGCATGCCACCACCCCTGGCTAATTTTATTTTATTTTATTTTGAGACATACTCCCACTCTGTCACCCAGGCTGGAGTGCAGTGGCAAGATCTCAGCTCATTGCAACGTCTGCCTCCCGGGTTCAAGTGATTCTCCTGCCTCAGCCTCCTGAGTAGCTGGGACTACAGGCATCTGCCACCATGCCTGGCTAATTGCTTTTGTATTTTGGGTAGAGATGGGATTTCACCATTTGACCGGGCTGGTCTTGAACTCTTGGCCTCAAGTGATCTACCCTCCTTGGCTTCCTAAAGTGCTGGGATTACAGGTATGAGCCACCGTGCCCAGATTCTTTGGACAGTATTTAAAAACAGCTGATACCAGGTCTCCACTCTATAGCAACTAAATCAGAAACTCTAGACATTGGGTCCTGGGCATTGACATTAAAAAAAAAAAAAAACCAAAGACATTAAAAAAAAAAAAAAACAAAATACTCCAAAGCATGATGATTGGGTTTTCATGCTAATGTGTGAAATGTGCCTCCCTTAAGCCTTGTTAAGACAAATAAAATTCTCCCCAGGTGATTCTAATATGAGTCGAGTTGAGACCCCTTGGAGTACGTGTTTGCTGTTGATGAGATAAAGCAAGGGGAACTGCTGTCTTCTGGGACCCAGCATGTGCTTTTTGACGATTTCTTCCATTTGAGTGGTTATTTCAAATTTTCAAGTGCATAAAATCTTGCAAGCCCGTGGAAGAGACCTTAGAGACTGGCTACACCAGGAGTCAGGAACCCTGTAAAGGGCTAGATAGTAAATATTTTAGGCTTTGTGGACCATATGTCATAACTACCTGGCAGCCATAGAGTGAGAGCGGCCATAGACAATATGTAAATGAATGGGCGTGGTGTGTTCCAGCAATTTTATTTACAAAACCAGTTGGGAGCTGAATTTTTACCCCTAGCTGTTGTTACTTGCTCACTCATGGTCTACACCAACACTCTGATCTCACCCATGAGGAAACTGCCGTCCACTGGGCGATGTCTGACTCAGATCTCAAGGCTAGGAAAGGGCAAACATGGGCTTGAAGTTCGGGTATTTCTACTTAAAACAAATAAACAAACAACCTCTCCTCTCCTAAATCTACAGTTGGTGAATAGTGTTCTTAAAAATTAAACCATTAAAAGGAGGGTCTTCTCATGTCTACCCTTTGTGTTTCCCTGACTTTATGGTGCTGTGATGTGCTGTGTACATGTTACCACTCTCTCCAGATTGTAAGCTCTTCCGTAGTAGAGCCTGGGCTTCCTTCAGTGCCACATTCCCACCAGTCTGGAGCAAAGCAGTGCCTATACCTGTTAGTGTGCTGAATATATTGCAGTCTGAGGATGTGGAGCTCAGTTTCACGTGTTTATTTCAAGACAACAGGGCTGACTGGGTCATCGATTTCCAGAAGTATCTTTTGTTAATATCTAGCCCACTTGCTTGTGTTCTTTATAACTTCAAATAATATTTATATAATGACAGAAAAAGTTTGGGGATTGTGGCAGTGGGGGAAAGCACAGATTAGATGTCTAATTACTTTTAAAAAGTTGACCTTCAAGTTTGGCCAAAAAACAAAAAACAAACAAAAAAAAAACAAACTGTAAGCAATCAAGTTTGAACAGGATTCTTTGCAATATTATTTTCTCTTCGCTTTTCTTCTGTGCAGGCTTGCAGCAAAGTATATATGCAATATGTTATTGTTGTCTGCCACAGTCAGAAACCTGCCCCCCCCACCCCCGTCTTCTGTGCAGTCTCTCCAGTTTGACCTTGAGAAGTACTGTTTACAGTTCAGTGAACCTGGGTATCTCCCTTCTTGCTTCAAGCTCAGCAAATGGACAAGAAAAACCTGCAGAACTCGTTCAGTAATTTCAAACTATAAACAAGCAATCCAGAGGGAATAAGGGAATGACTGCAATTAAAGTCTTCTCTCCCAAGGTTGTCAACACTCTAGGTTGAGCAGTGGCCTGAGAAAGTTGCTCATTTCCCAGGCAGGCTTGCTTAATGCAAGGTGCGGTGGGCTATTATCTAATGTACCTTGCTTTATCAGAACACACATTTCTCTCTGTGCCTCTGTCTCTCTGTCTCTCTCGGTCTCTCCCTCTCTCTCTCTCACACACACACACACACATATATCTTCCATATTCACATATAAACACACACAGTAGCTATTGTCTCAGGATGGATATAGTGGAAGATGGAATATTATGATCTTACAAGCGAAAAAAGGAGCTTTTAAAGGGCAATTCAGGCTGAGCACCGTGGCTCATGCCCGTAATCCCACCACTTTGGGAGGCTGAGGTAGGCGGATCACGGGGTCAGGAGAACGAGACCATCCTGGCTAACATGGTGAAATCCCATCTCTACTAAAAATACAAAAAAAATTAGCCGGGCATGGTGGCACTTGCCTATAATCCCAGCTACATGGAAGGCTAAAGTCTTGGGAGGCTTGAAGTTCAGGTATTTCGACTTAAATCACTTGAATCCAGGAGGTGGAGGTTGCAGTGAGCACACCAGCCTGGGTGACAGAGCAAGACTCCGTTTTTTTTAAAAAAAAGGCAATTCAATCTGAGGGAAAGTGGCTCAAATGCTTGGGAAGTAAATAGAAAGGACAATTTAGTTAACGAATACAAGGTGTGGCTGTAATGTCATAGGTTATCATTTTCATATAGCACAGAGCTACATGATTTCATTTATAAATTTTGTACTATGATTCTTTTGGAGATACAAAAGAAATAGACAACTTGGTTTCTGCCTTCTAGTATTTGGCAATTATTTGAGGATAAAGGACAATGAATATGTATGTTATTGAAGGAATGGATAATGTACATATTTAAGGAAATGATGAAGACCCCAGATGAATGGAACAGATAACATCTTTTTTTTTTTTTTTTTTTTTTTGAGACGGAGTTTGACTCTGTTGCCCAGGCTGGAATGCAGTGGCTTGATCACTGCAAGCTCTGCCTCCCGGGTTCACACCATTCTCCTGCCTCAGCCTCCCAATAACATATTGCTCCTCAAATAATTGCCAAATACTAGAAGACAGAAACCATGTTGTCTATTTCTTTTGTAGGACACTTTGAGGCCTGGCTCACCAGACTGCATATCACGAGTGAGCACTTGGAAGTTCTAATCTGAGTGATATGGATGACATTTTCTCTGTGCTTTTGAATATCTAGTTTCTCATCTATAACACGATCTTTGAAGCTATACAAGGAGAAAATCAATGTCACCTGACCACCATCTTTCGCCCTTGAAAGGCATAAAATTCTAAGTAAGAATACTACATATCATGCTGTGTATTTTACTGCTGCATGCTAAGCCTTTACCAAATATTTTTAAAGGAAAAGAATAGTAAATTAGGATAGGAGCACTCAAAGGAATCCATAAGATGTCCCCTTAAAGAAAGGATTTATGGATGAGGAAACAAAAGCCCAGGTGGCCGCCATGATATACTCATGGTCACACAGAGGAGGAAGTCTTCTGAAGCAAACTCAAGGGCGCTTTGTACGTCATACTAATCCTACTTGTTGATTTATAAAAGTATTAGCTACTTTATTTTCTCCTTAATTAGGACAGAGAGTAATTATCATTATTGAGTCCAGAAAGAATTATGCCAATGTTCCAAGATTATGCATGGAACATTTGTTATGCAAAGTGCTGCCCTTCATACATAGAGAGGCCCCATAGGCTATGGCCTCCTCCCTGGGACTGCCAATGTGTCTGAATTGCTGGGAACATCTCCCCCAGGCCTATGAACATGAGCTGCTCCTTTGATGGGACTTTGATGGCCATTTGATGGCCATGAAATATCATTTAGGAGAGGGGTTAATGCCTTTTTTGTTGTTGATCTTTCACCTTCAGGGAGCATGAGCCTGAGAGATCTGCTTTCATGCCATATTCACAGAAAGATTTTGCTCAGCCTGAGCCAGGCGGTTGCTGACTGCCAAGGCCAGCGTGTGCCGACTGCTGCTGTGTTTCCCAGCGCTGCCAGCAGGATCTTATTCTTTCTATCTGCACCTCCCAAGCAATTCTTCCGGGGCAGCTTTGTCTGTGCTCCTCTGCCAGGCTGAAGGGCTGGTGCTTAGGGATGCATGCATCCCGCCCTTTGCCCTCATGTCTGAGCTGTTCGAATCTGATTTCCAGGGCAATTGCAGTTTGGCAGCTCCCTGGGGCATCCTCTTGAGCGGCTGCTCTGCTGTTACTGTTTGGGAGGCCTTGGAAACTCCCCTGGGAAGTTTGTCAGATGGTCTGATGAGAATAGCAGGAGCCTGTTTTCCATAGTCAAATTGTCATTTTCAACATCGTTTTTGTTGTTGAGTTTCCCTTTTTTAAAAATAAAAGAGTAAAACAGACATACTCTTTTCTAAACAAGTGTAGACTTTTACCATGAGGGCTGGAAGGGGCCTCACTGAGTAAATACCTCTTCTCCCACCCTCATGTGATGGCTTCTTTGTTTTGAACCTGGGTGTGCCCAAGTGGTTTTACAACCTCCCTTGGATATCAACAGTCCTTATCCTCTCACCATCTGACCTCCCTTCCTGCTTCTGATCCTCAGAGGGTGCCCAGACAGTGCTCCCAAGAATGAGTTGAGGTTCTGAAGGTATGTGGGCACCTAAAGATCCTAAGCTGTCAAAATGACTGCTGTCCAGGAGAAACTGACCAGGCCTAAGATTCAGTCTAGGGAAACCTGACGCAATAACCTTTAGCAAGTACTAAGCATTTTGCTGTGTATCAGGCCTGGAGATCAGCCATTTACATGACTGATTTTCATACATTCCAAGAAATAGTTTCTTTCATTAATTCCATTTTACAGATGAGACTACTGAGGCTCTGAAAGGCTAAATGACTTGGCTGAAGCCACATACTTAGTGGCAGAGACAGAACTCGGTCTCCAAGTGCAGATTTAGTTCTGGGGTCTGGAGACCATTGACAGACTTGGAAATAAACTGTGTCTTGATATAAATAAAGCACAGATAGGGGTGTGTTCAGTTCTTGGACACATTCCTTTCGAACTCCAAAGGACAAGGGGTAAACCTCATGACTTTGATAGGAAACAGAAGACAGGTTGTGAGGTTTCTTGGGTAATTCTGGGTATTTGGACACCTGTTCAGTTATTCTTGGATTCTGTGGTGGGGGTGGGGGAAACATGGGGAGGCTGAGGTCATTATTGCAAAAACCATTTCCTGAGCGCTTGACTTCAGGAAATGCTGTAGCATTAAAAATACCCATTGTGTGGGAGTGATAGAAGCATGACTCACGTTTAGCAATTGTGTCCATAGGTCACAAAGGATTTGGGGAACACAGGGGATATTCACACAAGATTGTGTCTGTGGGTGGTTCATTATGAAATTTTTAGTAGGTTGAGAAGCATGGTCGCATTTCAAAAGGAGTGACATTTAAGATTCTCCATGGAAGCTATGAGACTTGGCTCATCATTCATACATTGATTAACAAACGTCAATTGTCCGCCTACTAAGTGCAGGGCCTTGCACTGGGTGCTTTGGGATTTTGCAAGAGGCATAAAGCGTCGTTCTTGCCCTTTAGTACAGTGTGTATGAACTGGTGACAATGAAATAGGCTGCTTTTTAAATTTCCCTTTTTTTCCCCTTGAAACTTTGACAAAAGGAAGACTATCCCTTAAAGAAAGACATTTTGTTTTATTTTCCAGGACAAATACTATCAAAAAATCAGGTTTGGTAACTCTCAGGCCTTGTGCCTAGGAAAATATGATTATCAGGAAAAAAGATGCAGGGGCATGTCCTGGCTTAGGTACCTTTTGTTCACTGTAGGGTAGAGTACAGTGAACAGTGAATACAGGGTAGAGGGAATAGGAATTTTTTTTTTTTTGAGATGGAGTCTTGCTCTGTTGCCCAGGCTGGAGTGTAGTGGTGTGACCTCAGCTCACTGCAACCTCTACCTCCCAGGTTCAGGCAATTCTCCACCTCACCTCCTGAGTAGCTGGGATTACAGGCACCCACCACCACTCTTGGCTAATTTTTGTATTTTTAGTAGAGACAGTAGAGACGGAGTTTTTACCATCTTGGCCAGGCTGGTCTTGAACTCCTGAACTTGTGATCCACCTGCCTCGGTCTCCCAAAGTGCTGAGATTACAGGTGTGAGCCACTGTGCCCAGTCAAGAATTGCTAATTAAATACTCATAGTCTTTTAAACTTGGCCAGATGATATTTTTTTTGGCTTTGTTTAATCTTTTGTATAAAACTTCATGCATACTAAACATGACACTAAAATATATGTATGTTATAAAGTCTGATACTGTAATGATCACCTGTGAGGCTACCACCCAACCTAAGTACCATAACAGTATCAATGACTTGCATTTCTTTTCATATTCTTCCTCTGTCCTCCCATCTCATCTCTGGCTTCCCCTCCTTAGAGATAGCCACTACCTTAGAATTTACACTTACTGGATAGAGTTTAGTCAATTTCTTTTTCTTCTTTTTTTTTTTTTAAGATGGAGTCTTGCTGTGTTGCCCAGGTTGTAGTGCAAAAGTGTGATCCCAGCTCACAGCTGATTCTCCTCCTCAGCCTCGGGATTACAGCTGGGATTACAGGCCCCCACCAGCACGCCTGGTTATTTTTTGTTTTTGTATATATTTTTAGTAGAGACAGGATTTCACTGCATTGGCCAGGCTGGCTTGAGTTTAGACATTTCCAATCCGTACATAATGCTGTGCATGATGTGGTATATTCACAGAGAGGTACCTTAGTTTTCAGAGTTTATTTTGCTGTGGCTGATAGACCTAGACATCTGTGGCTACATTTGTTTCCATACACGGGCACGACCTATACACAAATGGAATTCCTCCTGAAGAGGCTGCAGAGCATGGGGTTATGTGTGTGGGCCTGAAGTCAGGTAGATCTGGCTTTAAATCTCACCACTTTGACTAGACAAAAGTAAAATGTGTTGTGTCTGCCTTCAGTGCCAGGCTGTTTGCAGGTGATATCTCAGTTATTCGTATGACACTGTGAGATGTATTCATATTCTCATCTTCCTGGTGAGGAAACTGGGATTCAAGGACATTGTGGAATTTGTTCTGAATATCTAGCTTGTAAGAGACACCATCAGCATTAAGCAACCTTCAAGTCTTATTCCAAAGCCTCCTTTTCTTCCTCCTGTTAGAAAGTTTCTGTTTCAAATTGGTAAGAAAACCAAGGCAATCATTCTCATATGGGTTTGATCAATGCGTATATATATGACCGCAACTTTGGAAGTTGTGGTCAATGCAAGAAAATATTTTTTAAAAACTCAGAAGAATTAATACTGGAAAACAAAATTAAAATATCATTTTTAGATGTTATGATTGTATACTTTTAAAAACTAAAAGAAATAATCTAAAAAATAAAATAACTATAGGCATCAATAAAATGGACAGATGAATGCAACATATATAAATATATACCAGGAGTCCTTTTATTTATACCAGAATAACATAATATTATCTAAATTATTTAACAATCAGAATTCTTATGAAACAGTTGCATGTCTTATCTAATAGAAACAAAATATAAAACTTTACTGAATAATATTAGAGAAGATGAATGGAAAGGTGTACTATTGTCCTTCAAAATAATGATCAATCAGAAAGCCTTCTATCTCATTCAACAAATGTATAGGTTGACTATTGTCCACCTCAAAAATCTTCATAGGATATTTGAACTTAACATGATTGTAATTTTTATTTGCAAAAATAGATGTCATTTATTTAGCACTTACCACCCCCATGCTCACCTAAGAGCATTAACTAGTATTTTGCAAAGAGAACAATAAATGGAGGTATATCTTCCCCCGATAAGCACATAGTTAAATGGAACAGCATAGTTCAGAAGTAAATATATTGTACATAAGAATAAAACAGATAACAAGAGGCATCTTTGAAAAACAATGAAATAAAGAATTATTTAATACACATTGTGTAGTATTCTTATCTAGATCTCTTTTCAAAAAAATCAGTTTAATACAGCAATTTAATACCTCATGATCAAAATACATTTTATATGGCTAAAGTTTTAGATAATAGAAACTATTACAGGAAATATAAGTTATTGATTGTCAGATCTTTGGAGAAAACACTCTCCTTTTTTAAAAAAAATTGTACTTTGAAGTGTCAGAAGAAATCACAAAGAAAAAGACTGACAAATTTGGCTACATAAAGGATTGCAAACACATGAGCAACGACAAGAACAGAATAACTCAGGTCAGCAGATGGGAAAGAATCACATCAAACATGACAGAGGCTATCATCTGTGGTGAAAACTCTCACTGGAGAGCTGAAAGTAGTGGACCAGTTCTTCCCAAAGTGCAGGCTGTGGGAAGGACAGAGAAGACCAGCTTCTAGGAGGGACCAGGGCTGGCATCTTGGGGACCTGCTTGGGCACAGGGAAAGGGGGGCTGACCTCACTCCCATCTAGGTCTGGTGGGTTTCTGGGGACTGGAGAGTCACCATGATCCTAGGATATGGCAGGATGTGGTTACCCAGGACTTCTATCTCTCTCTAGGAGGGTCCTCTACTCTAGGAGGTAGAAAGGAAGGAAACACTGAGGGAGGAAACAGCCCTGGATATAGAAAGGATTGGAAGAGTTGTCCTAGAAAATCAACCTTAGTGACAAGGAGGGAAACTGCTTCTGCAGGTAAAGGAGAAGATGGAGACAGTGTCTCCCAAAGAGCCATTAGAAAATAGAAGTTCTCCCCCATAGGCAAAACAGGATCCCATGGCAGGTGGATTTTTCTTGGCTGTGAGTACATTTTTTTGCATGGTGCTTACAGAACGTGGTGCTTAGGACCATCATTCCAGGACTCAGGAAGCCACATGGGAACTTGGAGGGAAATATGCGAGGAGTGTCTGGTCATAGTAGATAGTAGATACTCAATAAATATTTGTTAAATGCAAAAGATAAAACCTAGCTGTCCAATCTGTGACAAAATCTTGATAACTTTAGCATTGCTGATGGCATGCTAAATTGCTTCAATGCTTTGGAAAAACAACGTGACTATGTCTAGTGTATCACTACACAAGGGCAAATGTTCAAATCTTTTGAGCTTGTCAGTGTATGCTTTTGGGAATTTAAGAAAACAATTGAGCATCAAAACAAAGCTATACATATGAAGTTCTGTAATAGTAGATGCTGTGGCCTGAATGTTCAGGCCCTGCCCTCTGAAATTCATTTGTTGAGATCCTAACCCCCAAGGTGATGGTATTAGGAGGTGAGGTCTCTGGGAGGTGACTAGGTGACGAGGGAAGAGTCCTCCTGATTGGGATTAGTGCCCTCAGAAGAGAGGTCTCAGAGGGTTCCTTGCCTCTTCCACCATGTGAGGACACAGAGAGAAGACAGCTGTCTATGAACCAAGAAGGGTGCCCTCACCAGACGCTGAATCTGCTAGTACCTTGATGTTCTTTCCCAGTCTCTAGAACTATGAGAAATAAATTGCTGTTGTTTATAAACCACTCAGTGTATGGTATTCTGTTATAGCAGTCCAAATTAACTCAAACAGTTAAAAAAAAAAAAAAAAACACATGAGAGGTTAATATAAATACACATATATCAATAAAATAGTATTTATTCATTAAAAATGGCAGATAAGACCATAGAAATGGAGAGAAACGTGTAATATTAATGTCAAGTGAATAAAGCAGAATGTAGAGGGGCTTCCCTCTGCCTCCAACATACTTTGCTGAGGCCCATCCCCCTACTGAATGCCCCTGAAATCCCACTATGCTGACACCCTCTTTAGTGCCACATTTTATGCAGGTCCCCAATGTGCTTTATCTTGCCTCCTCAACATCTCAGAGATGTTTTTGTATGGAGTCTATCAATTCAATTAATACAACTGTCCCTGGTTCTAGAACTCAGGCCTAGGGATTGGGTGGGAAAACATTAAATAGTAAGGATGTTTACCTTTTGTCTTTATGCTGTGCTTAAAATCATGTCACCCCTTTCAATACTGTTTGACCAAAAACATATGTCCAACTCTAACTAGTTTAAGATGAGATTTTCTTAGGAGGCTCCTTAGTCTTCCCTCATGCAGATCAACCCCCAGTGGGCCTGATCCTTTGGCCTCTACATGTGTCCAGACATGTCTGAATCCTATGGTGGCAGAAACTACTCAGGTGCAAATTGAGACCTCTGACATGAAAGTAATTCTTTTGTTAAGTAGTGAGATGTGATATGTGCTTTCATTTTAACAATGTTCCTATATATTTTACTTATATAGAAAAATGAGAATGGATCATCGCCAGTATCTGCTGCTTTCTTGACAGTTTGTGAATTATCATTTCATGCTTTAGTCTTATATTTTTTAATTCAATTTTTAAAAATTATTAATGTGAAGCATACTTTGAAACCAACCTAAAATTTATAGAGAAAAAGTTGACAATCTTCTCTTACCCCATCCAATCCATTTTTACAAACCTTTTAAAAACAAATTTCCTAAAAGAGGATGGCAATTTACAGTCCCGTCAGCCATGGTTTGATCTATGGTCCTATGTCTATTTTTCTTCATACTCATACAAAGAAACATAAATGCATGCACCATATGTGTGTTGATGAAATCACCTGACACACATACATTTGAAACTTGTTTTCTTTCACTTAATATTTCTTCTGGGTGTCTCTCCAGGTCAACTAATATAGAGCCCACCAGTTATATTTATAGTAGCATAATGAAACTGCCTTTATAAAAACTGTAACTGAGAAAATTATGATGGTAAAAGAAATTTGACTTAACTGCCCCCATCTTGCTTCTAACCTCCAAGCTGTCCTTGTTCATTCTTGGGCATAGGCTGAACTAACTTTGGGAGGAACTTAGTTTATAGTTCAACTTTGAGACAAAGATGATAACAACCCTTTGCCAAAACAAACCTTCCTCCCTGGGGACTAGACTGCCTTTGCGGGACTAATGAATTAACCACAAGTTGAGAAATTATGGTTTAGGAGTTATGCTGCTGGAGGCTGCAAGATTCTAAACTCCTCCAAATGGCTCCTCGGGATAACATCACTATTGTAAAACCTAAAATCTGTGCTTGAGATATTTTGCAGACCTTGCACTCAATGGATCAGCTGGCACCATCCAGATCGCTACGTGTGGCTCCCACCCAGAAACTGACTCAGCGCAAGAGGACAGCTTTGACTCCCTGTGATTTCATCTCCGACCCAACTAATCAGTACTTCCCACCCCCTGGCACCCTACCCACCAAACTATCCTTAAAAACTCTGATCCCCAAATTTTCAGGGAGACTGAGTTGAGTAATAATAAAACTCCAGTGTCCTGTACAGCAGCTCTGTGTGGATTAAGTGCTTTCTCTATTGCAATTTTTCTGTCTTGATAAGTTGGCTCTGTCTAGGCAGTGGGCAAGGTGAACCTGTTGAGTGGTTGTAATAATATTCTGTTGTATAAACGTCTTGTAGCTAATTCAATTATTTCCCAATTTTGGACAATCAGCCTATTTTTGTGATTTTTAAAAGAATGCTACAATAAAGATTCTTATATATATGCATTCATGTTATAAGTGTATACATACACACTTACATTTACACATACACACATAAATATTGGTGCTTTTGTTTCTCTCAAATATGATATTGGCAATGCTTCCTCATATGTGTTTTACCCTTCAGTATATATTGCTATTGATTTTCCAAAAGAGAATGGCAATTTTCAGTCCCATCAGCCACGGGTTCATTTCCTCACCTTCTCACTGAAAGTGTACATATCCTTTAATTTTTGCCAATTTGATGGGCAAAAAATGGAATCTCATCAATATTTTAATTAACATTTCTCTAGCTACTTGTTAGGTTGTGTATATTTTCATATATTTATTATCCTTTGAATTTCCCTTTGTGATAACGTTGTTTATATATTTGCCCGTTTTTCCACTGGGATGTTAGCACTTTGCTTATTCATTAGTGGGAGCTCTTTATCATATGCACTGCAGCCTGTGTTTTGCCTTCTAACTTTGTTTAATGGTGTTATTTATTTGCTTTGAAAAATTTTTCAAAATGCACATAAATTAGTTTTATGTATGATTTCTGGGCATCCTGTTTTGCTTTTAGGAAGACCTTTCTTCTCTAGATTATATAAATTATACATTTTCTATTTTTTTGGTCTTATTGTTAAAGTCTTTAAACTGTGGAATAATAATGTAATACATGTAATATAATATGTTATATACATTTTATATATGATATGAGGACATATTGCAGGTTTTTTCTTCCAGATTAGCATTTGGAGCAATCCATTTCCTAAAGATTCAGCTGTTCTTGGTGGTGAATGGATGTGGTACCACTTACTTGGGAGGCTGAGGTAGGAGGATCACTTGAATCTGAGAGGTCAAGGCTGAAGTAAGCTATGATTGTGCCACTGCACTCCAGCCCGGGCAACAGAGTGAGATCCTGTCAAAAACAAACAAACAAACCAAAAACAAAAAACCAAAAAAACAAGAAAAACAAAAAATATTCAACTTTCTCAAATCCTTAACTTTCCTGCTACATTGACTGCCCATCACACTCACCTGGCAAAAACCAATGTCTTGATCAATCTGACTATTAATCTGCATATGTGTTCCTGGGTTGCTGAAAACTGCTGGGGAAAAAAAAAAACAATGGCATAAGAGCATTTTTATCACTGACCATTCATGATCTCCAGCTTCAACTGTGTTGTCAATGTCTCCTGAAAAGAATTATCTGGGCTCCAATCAGGGCCACTTAAAAACTTTCACTGTCATAGGGCCTTTGCCTTTCTACTTTCTTCTCACTCTCCAGATTGTTCCCTATTTCACAGAAACAATAAAGGCAAACAGAGGGCAATTCTTTGAAAGTCCTGAGTCCCTCCCAACATTATAAAGCTATCCCTAAGGAAAACCTATTCAGGAGATTCTGTGTACCCCATTCCCTCCTGTTTCCCTAGCGACCTTGCTCTATCTGTTAGCCACTTCCGAATATAAGTTCTTTGCTGGCTCTTCTTGTCATCATTTAAGCACGTTCTAGCCTCTTTCATCTTTAAAAAAAAACAAAAAACAAACCCTCCATTAATCATGCATTCTCTTCTAATTACTATCTCTCTCTCTCTTTTTTCAGCTAAGCTGCTGACTTCACTTTGCACTACCTGCTCACTCATAACCCTTTGTAGTCTGTTTTTTTTTCCCCCAAGATTAAATGATTGTTATAAAAGTGTATCACACTGTATGGAAATCAACATTTTCTGACACAATTTTGTGCATCTAGGACTATAGAAATGTCACTGTCTCTGCCCCACATCTTCGAATCACACGAATAAGTCTTCCCAAAGGGAGCTTCTGGAAAAGCAAGCTATTTCCTGGGCTTATATTTCCCTGATTTTGTAGCATGCATCAACAATCTATCCACGAAGTATATATTGGGGAGTAAGGAGGGCATCCACCAGCAAGACCACAGTTGTTGACAGCCATAAGATTAGAGACAAGCACAAAGGGACAGGTCAACATGCCAGCAAAAATCTTGTGACAGCTTAAGAATAACTCTTTATTTCATTCATGGTAGAAACCCTGCCATCCAGGGCATAGGTATTGATGAGGTAGGCCAGTGAGCTACACAGCCACAAAGAAATCATGTCACCTAGGAGGTGAGGAGACAGTTCCGGGAAAAACCCTAGGATGCCCTCTTTCTGATATATGGTTTTGAAGTCACTAAGTCCACAGTACTTAGGTCCTCTGCCAATGAATTGTACCACAGGTCTCAGGGTAATCACGTGTAAGGAATGTGTGATGAGGGTAGCAGCAGAACGAGCCATCATCTCTCAAGCTGTCTCCTTGATAACTCAAAGGAAGATGAGACTTCTTTCTGTACATTTCCAGGTCCTTGTCCACTCCTGGGAATGCTGTAAAACTTTTCTGTGGGCCACAGTTTGAAGGCCTCCTGAACACAGTCTTAGAGTTAAGCCTGTGAAAAACCCATACCTTTCATCGATACTGGCAATGTGTTGAGTGTAACAAAAGAGACCAGGAAGTTGAAATACTTGCCATCCAAACATATTGCATCCTATTTTTGGAGGAAGAGGCTTATATCCTGCATGAGCAGCTGGGACAGGATGGTGAGACCAGAACCAAGGAGGACTTGACTGGCTGTGTCTGCCATGATGACACCTGCTACAGTATGGCTTTATTTTGAATTTTTCTACTGAAATTACTCTGGCCGGTGGTTCTCAACTTGGGGTGATTTGCTTCCCAAGGGACATTTTGCAATGTCTGGAAACATTTTAGGTTGGCACAAATGGGGGATGGACAGGGGAAATGGGGCTGGTCCTATCATCTAATGTGTAGCGGTTAAGGATTTTGCTAATCATTCCATCATGCACAGGACAGCCCCCCATCATAAAGTTATTCAACCCTATGTGTCAATGGTGCCAAGGTTGAGAAACTTGCTCTAGACAAAAAGTTACCATGAAGTTCCTCGTGGCTAAAGCCAAAGGACTGTTCCAGCTCTTATTTTCTTGACCTCTGTGAAGTGTGGGGCACCATTGTGACTCTGCCTTCTTGAAACCATGTCCTCCTCTGGCTTCTCTATCACCAGTCTTTCCTGGTTACCCTCTTACTTCTCTGACTGCTCCTGTTCATCATCCTCATTTGTCTAAATTTTGAATATAACTGTTTTTTAGAGATCCAGCCTCAATTTTCTTCTTACCTTCCACACTGTTCTTAGATGATTTTGTTTAATCCTATGACATTAACTTCTGAGTAAACACTGCTGTCTTCTAAGTCCATATCAAAACTCACACAATCCTGCCTATTGAACATCTCACATACGCCAAACTGAACTCATGAGTGGACTGCCCTTCCTCACTAAACTATGTGTTTCTGTTTCTCTAGCCAAAGATGGCACTACCACCAACCCAGCAGCCGAGATCCAGAAACCTGGTGGGGACTCTTCAGTCCTCCTTTTCATTTAATCAGATGTTCGACAAATCTTCTTCATCTCCTTTTATTTCTTTCTTGTTCATTTCTCTTAAATCTATTTGCTTATCTCTGTTCTCAATCCAACCCCTGTATTACTACAGCAGCCTCCCAACTACTTTTCTTAACACATCTTTTTCCCATTCAATCTGTCTTATAAGTTGTATTTATAATGATCTTTCCAAAATGCAAATCACATTAGATCTATATCTAAAATCCTTCACTCCTTTTCCTCATCTAAGAAAAGGCTAAATTTCTAGAAGTGGCCTAAAAAGTCATTCATGATGACAACCTCTGGAGAGTAAGTCCATATCTTACTTATTTTGCTATAGTACAGTGCTCAGTACATATTAGTGGGATACATAAATACATGAAAGAACAAGTTTCTGGAGAAAAAGCTATCACATACATGTGTGTCCTTAGTGTCAGAAGCTAAAATTAACTTTATATGTTTCCTTTATAATTATGTGAGTACTTTTCTATTGAATCATAAATATGAAACTAATGTTATACTGGATGTCATGAGAAGTAGGCTCAAAATTGAGAAATGAAAATAAAATATATTTTAAACAAATGCTTACAAGTGAAATTATTATGCCAGTTTTGCATCTTGAAGGTTGTGATACACGTTTCCAAATTGTTTTAAAAGATATGGTTCACATTTAAAACACCAACCATTGCAGGTTAAAATCTTTGAAGGTGAAGTATTATGATGTCTGCAACTAGGTTTCAGGTGGTGTAGCAAAAATGTTATATATATATATTATACATATAAACATACATAGTTGTATATACATAAACCCACAGATACACACACACATATACACATGGAGTAAGAGAGAGAAAGAGAAAGAAAAGAGACAGAGAAAGAGAAAGAGAAAGCAAATGTGACAAATATTTACAGTATAGACATATTAGGATTTGTCAGAGAAATAGAACCAATAGAATACATATATATATGTGCGTGCATCACACACACACACCCATATATATATACACACACATATACCTATATATATATACACATATACACACATATATATGTGTGTATACATATAAAGATTTATTATGAGGAATTGGCTCATGTAATTACGGGGGCTAAGAGGTCTCATAATCTGCCATCTAAAGCTGGAGACCCAGGAAAGCCCATGGTGTAATTCCAATCCAAGCCTGAAGGCCTGAGAACCAGAAGAGCTGATGGTGTCAATATAAGTCCAAGGGCAGAAGACCAGTGTGCAAGTCAAGCAGCCAGGCAGGAAGCAAAAAGAATGAAATCCTCTTTCACTCTTTGTTCTATTTGGTAGAAAGGCAAAAGTCCTCAACTGATTGGATGAGGCCCACCCCCACTAGGACGGGGGCAAGTCTTCTTTACTGAGGTCACTGATTCAAATATCAATCTTATCTGGAAGACTGCTCACGGACAAACTCAGAAATGTTTGATCTGGGCTCTACTTGGCCCAGGGAAGTTGACACAGAAAAGGTGAGGGGTATGTGGGTGTTCATTTTACTATACTTTTAGATTTTCTACTGGTTTAAAAATTATCAAAAGAAAATCTTAGTAAAAAGAGCACCAACAACAGTGTTTGAAGTTGTACAATTTTAAACAATCTCAACAACACTAACATTGTAATAATTTTGAAAAAACTTTTGCTGATTTAACAGAAAAAGTGGTATATAATTTTTTGATTTCTAATGAAATTGAATCTTTTCACATTTGTTGAGAATCTTCTTTCTTCTTCTGTGAAGTCTTTGCCTATGTGTTGACTGGAGGGTTTGTTTCTTAAGAGCCATATATATATAAAGTATATTCATACTTGGATTGATCAACAGGCAACCCTGAAGCATATACCTTTATGTAAGAACTTCAGGTATGATAAAGAAAGTGCACAAATCAATGGAAAAGGGATGAACTGGAAAATCTGGCAAATTCTCTCTCACACACAAATATGTGAGTTTTTTTTTTTTTTTTTTTTTTACCATATCACACACTAAGATAAATACCAAATTAATGCTATATTATTAAAATGTTGATTGCAATTAAGTATGAAATCCTGAAAAAGTTAAAACAAATTAGATAACTATTCATTGATCTTGGGCTTGAAATCAGGACTTTGTAAAAAACAATGGAAGAAAAAGCAAAGAAAAAATTGGCAATATATTTGATTGCATACAAACTTAAAAAAATACACAACCATCAAAGAGTTAAAATCCTTATTATAAAGGGAACTCTTGAAATCAATAAAAATAATAATGTCACAATACAGAAATATTAAAATAAAACCCAAACCACAAGGAAGAGAATTCACTAATGAAAGAAGAAACCTAAATGTCTTAAAAGCATATGAGCAGATACCTTTAAAAAGAGAATATAGGGTATTGGTCCAGCTGGTTCACGGCAGTTTGTATGAGCGAGATTCAATCTTGGCTGTTGCCAGTCCAGGAAACTGGCAATAATGCTTTCGAAAATGTTAACGTAATACAGATCAGTATCCCTCATCCAAAATGCTTGGGACCAGAAGTGTCTAGATACTGGCTATTTTTTCAGGTTTTGGGAATATTTGCATATGCATAATGAGATATCCTGGGGATGGAACCCAAGTCTAAACATGAAATTTATTACACACCTTATAAACATAACCTGAAGGTAATTTCATACAATATTTTTTGATAATATTATGCATTAAACAAAGTTTTGACATGAGGTTAGATGTGGAATTTTCTACTTGTGGCATCGTGTTGACCCTCAAAAAGCTTCAGATTCTGGAGGATTTCAGATTTTGAATTTTCAGATTAGGGGTGCTCAACCTGCACTCAGCTTTCTCTTAGAAAGCACAGCCAGCAAGAGCTGAGGATCGTCCAGGCATACCTGGTACTGGTCAGGCCCTTAGCAGAGTAATGTGATCAATATGGGAATCCACCCTTTAAAATGCACATGTAGAAATTAAAGAGGGTTTCCTAAGGAACACTACAAAAATAATTATGAAGAAAATCCAACCAGTAGGGGAAAATTAAGGAGATTATATTTATTTAGTCTACAGAGGAAAAAGCTAAATCATGAATAAATAAATAGTTACCTTTAAGCATATAAGTATATTAAAAAAAGAGATTATCCCAAGGAAAGCTAGATTATTCTATCTCTATGATAGACAATAAGAGGAATATGGTTAAATTGCACTAAGAGACTCTAATTAACATTAGGTCTTGCAAAACTCCAGGGAAGGCTAACAAAGAAACAAAGGAATCCCTGTCTTTGTATATCTTTCTGAGCAATTTAGACAACTGCCTATCTTGTGGCTTCATTATAGGATAGCAGGTGGCTGGGCCCTTGATTACAATTATAGGTTTACAGAATCTTAGAGCTGAAAAATAGCCTCAGTAGCTTAAAGTTTCTCTTTTATATGTTTGTAGATTTCTGTTGCCACCCACCCACCAACAGCATATACAAAGGAAAGTATAAGATGTGAAGCTTTGCAGGTTAGAGTTCTATCATAGTTAAGTGACTGGAGCTTTTAATAGTGTCTGCTCAAATAATACGAGCAGATCTTATTTGTATGGCATGAAAAAACAAACTAGGGCAGTAAACTAGGGCAGAACAGTGTGGTATTGTGATTCTTCAGTTGCTTTTTTCAGGTTACAGATGAAAACTAGTCTTTTATCCCAGGAAAAATGTGTATGAGTACGTGCACCCATTCATGATACCCAGATCCTCAAATTTGGTGATCAAAGTGGAGTTCTTAAGAGCAGTTGGATTTCTTATATTTATATCTAAACTGAAATCCTCCCTTTTCTACTTACTAGCCTGTGGTCTTAGGAATGTTAGTTAAATTCTCCAAGTCTGTTTACTCATTTCTAAAATGGGGATAGCCTATCTTATGCATGAGATTTTTCTTGGTGAAAATCAAGTAACAAGATAAAAATTTAAAGAAATTAAGAAGTAAATGAACTGACACATAGCAGAGGCTACCCGAAAGTGTTTTTCCAATTGCTAGTTGTGATCCAGTGCAGGAGTTTAGTAGTAAAAATGGATTCAATAGGTCATGATTGATGTTAAAAACTGAAATACAATAGAAAATATTCATTGCACTTAGTAATCATAAATATTGCATTGAATAATGTATTCTGTATGATATGTTTGTGCATAACAGAGAGTTGTGGAACACTTGTTCCACATAATGGTCAGGTGCATAATGGGTCATGTGTATAATGCCAACACTTTGGGAGGTCAAGGTGGGAGAATTGCTTGAGACCAGGAGTTCGAGACCAGCCTGGGCAGTGTAATGAGACCCCTGTCCCTACAGAACAATTAAAAATCAGCTGAGCAGCCAGGTACGGTGGCTCACGCCTGTAATCCCAGCACTTTGGGAGGCCGAGGTGGGCGGATCACGAGGTCAGGAGATCGAGACCATCTTGGCTAACATGGTGAAACCCCGTCTCTATTAAAAATATGAAAAAAAAAAAAAAATTAGCCAGGCGTGGTGGCGGGTGCCTGTAGTCCCAGCTACTCAGGAGGCTGAGGCAGGAGAATGGTGTGAACCTGGGAGGAGGAGCTTGCAGTGAGCCGAGATAGTGCCACTGCACTCCAGCCTGGGCAACTGAGCGAGACTCCGTCTCAAAAAAAAAAAAAAATCAGCTGAACAAGCATGATGGCTTGCGCCTGTAGTGCCAGCTACTCAGGAGGTTGTGGTGGGAGGATTGCTTGAGCTCTGGAGTCCAAGGCTGCAGTGATCTATAATCACATCACCTAAGTCCAGCCTGGATGACAGAGCAAGACTCTGTCTCCAATGAATCAATCAATCAATCAAAGAATAACTAACTAAATAAATAAAATATTTATTGTGGATCATGGTAAGAAAAGGTTATAGTTATTACAGTTTATTATTTTTGTGTTTTTGGTCTTAACCCTTTGTTTTATTTCCCTAGTGGTTGCTGTAGGATCATAATATGCATTCCACCCCTCCACTGTCTAGTCTGAAATAACATAATACTACCTCACAAAAAAGGCAACAATCCTACAACAATATGCCTCCAGCCATCTTCTCTGGACTTGGGTGCCATGATCTGCATACATCTTACTTCTGCATATGTTACGCACTCTACAAAATATTGTAATCACTTTTGCTTTTAACAGTTAACTTGCCACCAAATAAGTTGAGAAAAAAAGAAAAAGGAAATGTTCACATTTAAGATCTCTGGTGCTTGTCAGTGTTTCTTCTAGATCTGATTCTTTATTTTCCACCAACTTTACACAATCTAAAGTCCCCCTTTAACATCCTCTGTAGTATGGGTCTTCCGGGGATAAACTATCTCAGCCTTGATAATCAGAGAATATCTCCGTCTCATCCCCACAAATAAAGTGCAACTTTTCTGGTTATAAAACTCCAGATTGACAATTTCCCTTCTTCAGCATGTCAAAGTTGTTGCTCCATTTGCAGTCTGGCTTACTTTGCTTTTGATGAAAAGTCAGTGAACCTCCCCATCATTGTTCCTTCTGTGTAACGTCACCTCTTCTCTTGTTGAATCTAAGATTTTATCTTTATACTGGGTTTTCAGCAATTTGACCATAATGTACTTCATTGTTGTTTGGTTTGTGTTCATTCTGCTTGATTTTTATTGAGGTTTTTTGATCCTGGGGTGGCTATTTCTAATCAAATTTGAAAGTTGCTCAGCCATTACTTCTTCAAGCATTTCTCTTTCTCCTTTCCTTCTGAGACTTCAAATGCGCTAGACTAGTTAATATGATCCCTTGGGACATTGATCCTCCCTCCCTCCTTCTTTCCCTCCCTCCTTCTTTCCCTCCCTCCTTCTCTCCCTCCCTCCCTCCCTCCTTCCCTCTCTTCCTTCCTTCCTTCCTTCCTTCCAGACAGGGTCTTTCTCTGTTGCCCAGGCTGGAGTGCAGTGGCATATTTATAGCCCACTGCAGTCCTAAACTCCAGGATTCAAACAATCCTCCTGCCTCAGCCTCTTGAGTAGCTGCACCACCAAGCTTGGCTAATTTTCAAACTTTTTTTTTTTTTTGGTAGAAATGTGGTCTTGCTATATTACCCAGGCAGGTCTTGAACTCCTGGCCTCAAGTGATCCTCCCACCTTAGCCTACAAATGTGTTGGGATTATAGGAGTGAACAAATATGTTTTCCTCTAATCACATCCAATTAAAAAATCATTTTAAGGTAAGTTTGATAGTTTAAAAAGATTATTCCTTTGAACGTTTCTTTTTATAACTAGTGAGGCTGAGCATCAACGTGATGTCCACAAGTCCTTCTGTGAAAGGATTTTTCCCACACTACTTCTTTAACCTCCTCATCCTCCACTCTTCCCTGACTTTTCTTTTTTTTTTTAATTATACTTTAAGTTCTAGGGTACATGTGCACAATGTGCATGTTTGTTACATGTGTATACATGTGCCATGTTGGTGTGCTGCCCCCATTAACTCATCATTTACATTAGGTATATCTCTTAATGCTATTCCTCCCCACTCCCCCGACCCCACAACAGGCCCTGGTGTGTGATGTTCCCCTTCCTGTGTCCAAGTGTTCTCTATGTTCACTCTTCCCTGACTTCAAAATTGCAGCCACATGGGCCTTATTTCCATGTTCAAATGGGCCAAACTCTTTCCTGCTTTGAAAATTTTACCTGTGTTCTTTCCTCTGCCTAGAACACTCCATCCCAAAATCTTTGCATAGCCAGCTCCTTGTTATGATTCCAGCATGACTACATATACCACTTCCTGAGGTTTTCCCTGAGCTTCTATTCTAAAGAAGCCTGGTCTCTTTCTTCATGCTATTGATCAAAATTTGATAGTATCCTGCTCCATAATTTATCTGTTAATTTTCTGTCTCCTATCACTAAGAAGGAAGCCGAGTGAGAGAAGGAACCTTATGTGTTTTGTCCACTGTTGCACCTCCAAATTTAGAAGAGTGCCTGTCATGTAAGAGATACTCAAAAAATACATTGATTGAATAAATGTTTTTGTTTACTGAAAGTTTGTATTTATACTTTGAGGAGCACTTTGGACTGAATTGTTTGTCTCCTAAATGTATAGGTTAAATCCCTAGCCCCTGGTGTGATCTTATCTGTTGGTGGGGCCTTTAGGAGATGATTAGGTTAGATAGGGTCATAAGGGTGAGCCTCATGATGGGATTAGTTCCCTCATAAGAAGAGAAAGAGACACCAGAGCTCTCTTTCTTCCTGCCATGTGAGGATACAATGAGAAGGCAGCCACCTACAAGACAGAATGAGAGCCCTCACCAGAAATCTTTCATGCTGGGACCCTGATCTTAGGCTTCTAGCCTCCAGGATTGTGAGAAAATCAATGTCTGTTGTTTAAGCCACC
>NC_045443.1:89930823-89931015 GCF_002776525.5 Piliocolobus tephrosceles | reverse complement strand
ACCCAGTCTATAATATTTTGTTATGGCAGCCCAAGAAGACTAAGACAAGGAGTATATAAGCACATACATTTTCCACGTTTGCACTTGGGATCTTCCTTCCTTCCTTCCTTCCTTTTTTCTTTCTCTCTCTCTCTCTCTTTCTTTCTCTTTCTTTCTTTCTTTCTTTCTTTCTTTCTTTCTTTCTTTCTTTCT
>NC_045443.1:89714631-89930813 GCF_002776525.5 Piliocolobus tephrosceles | reverse complement strand
TCTTTCTTTCTTTCTTTCTTTCTTTCTTTCTTTCTTTCTTTCTTTCTTTCTTTCTCTTTTTTGTAAGATACAGCTTACTCTTTTAATTTTTCAAGGGATTTTCAGAGAATTGATGAGTGAAGTCCATCCCAGAGCTGCACCTGCTGATGCATCTCCTGATTCACCAGGAAATCTTATTGCTCTATGCTATGAAATGATGGATAAGTTCGTATGGGACATTTATCTATAGTTGAACTTGATGCTATTTAGTGTTAATAGACTATTATTCATTAAAATTTGGCACCCAGACAGAATTAAAGGTCTGAGGTCAACAAGTTTGCTCATTTCAAAACATGTCTGTCTGGTTCTTCCAGTTGCTCATTCCCAGTAATGCTTGGTGATCTGAGAGAGAGAATCACTGTCCCCTCTATGTTTTCTCAGTACTGCTTGAATAACCTTTAACATTACTTGCTTTTTGCTTAGCTATTATTCTGCCTCTCCAGCATGCCACCTTCTTCTTTTTCTACCACAGTGAACTCCACCAAAACCTACCTCATGTATCATCTCCTTTGAGAATCCTTTCCAAGGCCTTTTAGAGAGGAGTCAACAAACTTTTTCTGTAAAGGGCCAGATAGTAAATAATTTAGGGTTTGTGAGCCAGTGTAGTGTGAACGCTGTCATAGATAAGACGTAAATGAATTTGCATGGCTATGTTCCCATAAACACTTAATTTACAAAAACAGGTCAGATTGCAGTTTGCTGACCTCTCTTCAAAAGAATTAATAGACCTAAATTATTGTGGTTTTGAAATTGTTAGGCATATGGTTCTTCATTTGGGCTGCTTTGAACATAGTTACAGTGCATTTTGCTCTGTTTCTGGCACATGTGTTGGGCATGCAATAATTCTTTGCAGAAAAAATGAAAGGAAGAAAATATAAAATAACTAGAAATGAGGAGACAGAAGCAAGTGAGAAAGTTAGTGTATTTCACAAAATAAATAACGCTAATGACTAAAAGAGATAAAAGCCCAAACCTCTGTGTCTTAACAAAGATTTATTTTTTGCTCATATCATAGTTCAATGATGAATGACAAGGTCAAATGATAAAGTCTGTTCCACACAGTCATTCAGGAACCCAGGACCTTCCATCTAATGGCTTCACCACATACTCTAAATCCTCAGTCCTCTCCATTCAGCTAGGGAGAGAACTAGGTTCACAGGTGTGAGGTTTTTATGGCTGAGGACTGGATATGGTACCCACCACTTTTGCTCACATTCTGTTGGTAAGATCTTAGCCACAGGTAACACCCAACCATAAGGGAGGCTGAAAAATATATTCTAACTTGTGCCTGGGAAGAAGAGGGGAATATGGCTGTTGGTAAGCACTAGCAGTTTAGTTTGGGCTGCATTAAAAGAAGGCAATGAAGGGTTAAGGAAGTTTGTATGAGAAAGTCATACCAAATTATTTGTTTGTCAGGGGGAGTAAGCAGGACTTTCAACAATGGCATACTGGTTAATTTTCTCCATAGAAGTTTGCAGCACTCATAAGTGTTGTCATGTGCAGATAATAAACTATCTTAGATAAATACAGGTGTGTGCTAATGTGGGAGGAAAAACACTGATTGGCCATACTCCAAGATACATCAAAACACTACAGCAGATGTATGGGAATGCATCCGCCCTCGGTCTGGGTGAGGTTACTGGCATAAGTTTAGTTATTTTAAAGCCCAAGGTACAATTATCAATCTCCTCAAAACAATTTTATCCTAATTTAGTTTCAATTACACCGAGTCTCTTTCTCAGTAGCTGCAATTATGTCCTTCAAAATAATCCCACTGGACATTTCTCAGAGTTATTGAGAGTAATTTCTTATCAGAGTTGCTGGGAAGTAGGGGTAAGGATGAGAGGGTAAAGATCTTATATATAATAAAGCAGTTTTAAAGTACTGCATGAAAAAAAGACATTGATAAGGCAATAGCGTATGGTAATAATATTCTTATTATCATTCTTCTATTTGTTGCAGTTGAATTGCTTATGGAGTTAAAATACCAGTAATAGTGGTTGCCTAAGGGAGATTAATCTACGAGACTTTTTCTTTATGAAGGGATTACAGACAAGCTGTTTTCCTGGTTATGCAAAAAGGGATTGTGGGTTCCTTCCAAAATGCTACTTACTTTAAAAGTCTGGTTTTAAGTGGGCTTTCCAGTAGAGTAGATAATTTGGAGATTGATGCAATTTAGCATTCGTTCCTGGGCATTAATTCTTGTTGTCCCTGTGGTGGTTTGTGGTGCAAATTTCAGTATCTGGAATTAGACTTAGGCTCCTGAGCTGAGACAACTTGAAGAAAGCCAGAAAGAAGGTTGTAAAGAAACAAACACACAAACAAACCAAAAAACCAACACTACCCTTTCACTTCAGAAGAATGAAGCATCTTAACCCAAGCCACATTCCTTAAATAGGCCCTCCACTTCTTCCATGACTGCTCCAGAAGTGTCTAGCGCTGGTCCCACTCAGTCTCCAGCAAGGTCATCAGCATTTCATAACTGCTGTCATAACTCCGGTTCCTGAGAGGGTATACAATCCTCCCTATTGCCATACCATAGAGCATGTATGTATTTAGCTCAGTAACCAGGCTCAGAAGTTGGGCATAATGGGTTGTTATGACTTCTGGTTTCTGTACTGTCTTTTCTCTTAAGACATGAGTTATCTTGGCTGACACTAAAAAATGAATAGAATGCAGGTGTAGTGAGAATGAGTGAGGGCTGCAAATTTGTTTTTATCATTGTCGAGTTTTCATTTTCTTTATGTTTAAGGAATTTGCATGCATATCTAAGAATGTAAAATTAAGCATTACAAAAAATGAAAATTATGTACGTGTCCTATTAAAGAATGATTGTGCTAACCAAAGAAAGAGAACATCATCATTAAATAGCTAATTGAGATTTGATTTGGGTTTGGAAAGTAGAAATTCACTGGAGAATTTCCAGGGAAGTGTGTGCTACATTAACTGGGCACTTGGAAACACAATAACCTCTCAGTAAATGATAGTCATTGGTAATGACTGAGTGTTCACCACGTCCTGGGCACTGTTTTAATAACCCTGTGACATGATAACTATAGTATAGGCACTATGATTCCCACTTTATAGATGAGAAGACTGAGGCACAGGGGATTTATGGATTTTGTCTAAGTTTGTAAAATAAGCTCAGAGCCAGAATTCAAACCCATCCAGAGTGGCTCCAGGATGCCAGTCTGGATAACCTCTCTTATACTCTATTGTCACCAGCTTGGCATATGGGTCCCTTTCCCTGGGTCCCTTTTCATTTTCCTGTTTCTTCTTTTCTTTTTTTTGGGAGGGGGATGTAGCTCTAAGAAAAGAAGGGACTATCCTTTTTCACGCAATACAGCTTTTCCTCTCCTGTTCAGATAGCAGCCCCAGCTCCAGGTGGAAAGACAGCTTACTCATCAAGGGGGTTACAGTGTCCGCAGTCTGTACTGAGTCAGAGTATCTGAGAGAGGTAAGGAGACTCTAGCCCAGTGTCAAAAGGGGAAATAAACGGCCTTCTCCCCTCTCCAAACGCCCCCAAAGGGCTCCAGAGCAGGTTAGCCGGGATGATTGCCTTGGAGCAGGTTGAAGAAACATTTTTATTGAGGATAATTAGACAGAGATAACTACTGTCCACCCGTTTCTCTCTCTCTCTCTCTCTCTCTCTCACACACACACACAGAGTACATGATAATCATATATGTTTGATTGTTCATATTTCAGCCATTAATAAATTGATACTTGCTAGCATTGTGGTCGCATGGAGCAAATGAAAATTATTACAGCTTGATATGGTTCGGATCTGTGTCCCCTCCTAAATCTCACGTCGAATTGTAACCCCCAATGTTAGAGGTGTGGCCTGGTGGGAGGTGATTGGATCATGGGGGTGGATTTCCCCTTTTGTGATAGTAAGTTCTCGTGAGGTCTAGTCATTTAAATGTGTGTGGCACCTCTCTGCCTTTCTCTCTCGGTCCTGCTCCTGCCATGTAAGATGTCTGCTCCCACTTTGCCTTCTGCCATCAGTAAAAGCTCCCTGAGGACTTTCCAGAAGCAGAAGCTGCTATGTCTCCTGGAGTGAACCTGAACCTCCCCAGAAGCAGAAGCCCTAAACTTCCTGTAGTGAAGCCTGTGAAACCGTGAGCCAACTAAACCTCTTTTCTTTATAAATTACCCAGTCTCAGGCATTTATTGATAGCAGTGCAAGAACGGACTAATACACAGCTTGACTATTTCTGCCCTTTTTGCACAAGAAATAAGAGAAGTAATAGTCTAGGACATGTAGCAGGACTTCTTTCACCTTTGGTGTCAAACCACCCTATAAGAAATGTTTAGAAATACACCTGTGAAAATGTAAGTCATATGCTGTAGTTATTCAACTCAAAAACACTGATGTGTAAGAAGTGTGCCAGACGTGTTCATACTGATGAAAGTAGTCTCTTCCCGTAGTAAAGATTGCAAGGCTTTTTCCAATCTTTTTGCTTTTTCCAATGTTCATGTGCTTTTTCCAATGTTCTTGCCCAGAGCTAATCAAATTTTCTTTGAAATAAGAGAAAAACATGATAAATGTTTGAGCTGATGGATATCTTAATTACCCTAATTTGATCATTACACATTTTATGCACATATCAAAACATCACACGTACTCCATAAATATGTACAATTACTGTGTATCAATTTTAAAAATCTAAAAACAAAAGTCTTTATTTTTTATTCTTCTTATTTTTTTTTGAGACTCTCGCTACGTCGCCAGGCTGGAGTAAAGTGGTGTGATCTTGGCTCACTGCAACCTCTGCCTCCTGGGTTCAATCAATTCTCCTGCCTCAGCCTTCCAAGTAGCTGGGACTACAGGTGTGCACCACCATACCCAGCTAATTTTTGTATTTTTAGTAGAGATGAGGTTTCACCATGTTGTTCAGGATGGTCTTGATCTCTTCATCTTGTGATCTGCCCACCTTGGCCTCCCAAAGTATTGGGATTATAGGTGTGAGCCACCGCTCCTGGCCTTCTTTGAAATATTTTATAAAGCCCGATTAATATTATTTCCAAGTGATCTTCATTGGTAACAGATCATTGCCCTTTTAAGATAAATTTTATTTCTTTAATAGGAAGAAATAATCAGGAGTTGATATTAAACAAAAATATGGGTGACAAATGTGATAAGACTTTTGGTGAAACACAGGGTGTGTCTATAATTAAATGAAATTTAATTGTGTAAACTCATTGCTCAGAAGGCAGTTTCCAAAAAGTGAATAATACACGAACAGCAAAAATTGTGTGGAACTGTGGCAGCATTGAGTCTGTAGCCCCTTGAAGTGGCCACTTGACCAAAAAGCAATTTTTTGTGTGTCTGAATTATTTCAAGGGTGTTTATAAGACTCAGTTTTGTGTATATATCACAAACACATAAGCAATAGTTCCGTATAATGCAGATTTTATAATAGGAAAATGAATGTATTAAAATTGATAAAAGAAAAGTCAAATGAAGTCAGCAACTCTAGTTTAGATAAAATTTTACTATGAAGTTCTGTCTTTCTGTTTTGTTCCTCATGTATAATCATTTGGCTTTAAGGATATTTTGAATGAGTGAGAGTAACACAAGGTTACTCTGAGTAGAAAATAAATTACGGAGAGTTCTCTTAATATTAAGCTTACTATATGAGTAGCAAGTCTTTTTTCCTCATAGCATGGGGGAGAAAAGAGCATACTTTAGGCATTGCTAGTAAGATTTCACTTTTTAAATTGCTACTAGATTGGAAACTTCAAAGGTTTATTCTATAGTTTTGAATTCTAATTGAAAGGTTCACATTTTATGTTTGTTACTCCTGTGTTTGGTTTTGGTAAATGGTGTTCGTTTTCCAAGTGACATGGCAGAAGGGAAAGCTCTGGACTAGGAACCAATAGATGAGGGCGAAGTCCTTTCTATAGGTTTGTTATTGCTAGATTTGTGATGTTGAACAAGTTCCTCTGTCTATCTGGTCCTCAGTGTTCACATCATTAAAATGAAAGTAATGAACTACAAGATGTCTAAACTTCCACTTAGTTCTAATCTTCAGTGACTTGGTCATCTAAAGTTATAAATTGGGTGTTTGAGGTTTTTAATAGCACAGATATCCTAAGACATTGACATCTGATTTTCAAGAAAAGAGCCAGCTCCATAATTCAATTTTTTTCCCATTAATGTTTAAGCTGGGAGACAGAATGATCTAGCCAAGCACTCACACAATCATTATTTTTATGATGAAGCAACTTAACAATCAGCTTGTGTGTTTCTTGGTTGACATACACAGGAATTATCATCATTACATGCTTAGTATATTGTTTAATTGATGAACTGTAGTATTTATGGAGTGGTACATTTTGCAATACTCCCTTTTTTGATGATTTTAAACTACAGAGCCATCAGGGAAAGTCAGCTGTCTTCTGTATGTATACCTAATTGACTTTGAATTTCCGTGCAGATCAACTTAATTATAAACATTTTACACTGAACTAGAGCAATTCAGAACAAAGAATCTTTCGTTATATTCATGGTCATGACATTGTTAACTGTTTATATTTTTTGTTAGATTTCAAAAATATTGTATATAAAACCCTGTTAGCAATCCCTAAGTTCCTAACTCCTCACCCAGGGCTCTTTTACTATATTACAAAACTACAAAAATAAAGTAAAATAGTTGCTGAGAGTAACTCAATACAACTCTTCAGATTGCCAGAAAACCTTTGTAAATTCAGACATCACAGGGGGTGTAGCTCAGTGGTAAATTCAGACATCATGCTACATAAATCAAACTGTTCCTACTTCTGGTTTAAATGTATTTCAGGAACTGAGCACTGAGGTTTCTGCATTGTGTATCAATATGCAGCTTCCCAAAGGTAACTTTAGTGATTAAATATTAAAGCTGGCTTTGCATATACACTTTTCATTGAATATTTTAGACTGAACACATTTAGGAGGATGGCAATGTTGCCTGAAAATATGGAGTAATCCTTGGTAATGTGCACCACAATTCAAATTCAAGAATATTGGGGCAGGAGAGGACGTTTACCTGGGATTCACCTTGAGATAGAAAGCTCATAGCAAAAAGGCTCTTTAGTAAGATAATTCATACTTTTAAACTGCAAATTGTACCTGAAGGTGGAATTTATGGTCCTAGCAAGCATCAAGGAAAGCTTATGAAACTGAATTGCAGTTGTTCATGGCCAGCTAACCCTGGGGGAAATGGAAATGCACTTTGGTATTCTTAAACGTAAGTGTCAAAGCCTCTCAAATTTCAAGTGGCTTTCAGAGAATTTTTGAAGCTTTAGAGGTTTTCAGTTAAGCAAGTTCTTTTACTATTGTAGAGGTGTGGAATGAACTCCTAGAAACAAGTGTATGTTTAATTTATATTTTGCTTCGAAAATGTAAAAATATATTTACAAATATACATACAAGGATATATTTATTTATTATACCCATATCTATCACCTCTGCATCTTCCAAAATGGTCATGAGTAGATTTTGGGTAAGGACAGGAAAAAAGACAAGAAAAGGAAATGAAACAGGAATGGAGAATGCAGACTGGAGGAGGAAGGAATGTTATGAATTCAACTTTATATGCTCAGCAAATAGTTTGTATAAACTGTTTTTGTCTTTAATAAGTTTCCTTTATATTTCTCTATGAGACATTACTATTAAAAATGATATGATGATGAGCTCTGACTATCCTTGTTTCAGTACAAATCACCAGATAAAGATTCTTTTTTTTCCATTTATTTTTTTCTTCCCAGGAAAATAAATCCCCTTTTAGTTGGCGGGAATCTATTGTTAGTTTTCCTTCTCTAAAATAGAGCCCTCTTGGCACATCCAGTAGAGAACTGCAAGGCAAACAGACTTCGGCATGTTTCATGTTGGTGAAAGCAGAAGTTAGCCCACTGGCTTCAATAGTTGAGAACTCCACTTTCTCCCTTCATGACTGCATGTGTGCCATCCTGAAGCTGTGCACTTAGATAAAAATGAGGGATGACCTGTCCAAATGGGAACGGACCATTCTTTCATTCAGTGTATAGTTCAGAGTTTGAGTTCAATTAGACACAGTGTTTGTGAAGAAAAGTGTACCAGCCATTCTTTGCTGGGCTATGCTGCAAGAACAAGTGACCCTCAAATCTCAGTGCTTTGTAAGAGTAAAGCTAATATTTTCCTCATCTTTCATGATGGCTCTCCATCAGTTGTGACTTTGTCCCTCATCCTTTTCACTTTGGAATCTAGATTGACAGAATACCTCCATCTGGGGATGTAGTGTGCCTTGTGTCAGAAGGGAAATCATGGGATCTCACCATGGCTCTCAAACCTTCCGTGCATGTCACTTCCACTCCCATGTCATTTGCCAAATGAAATCACATGGCCAAGACTGACAATAGGGTAAAATTCTCCTAAATGGAAAGACAGTGGATATTTTGAAAAATAATACAATCTATCAGAGGAAGTAAGAAATACAATAGTTTAATATCTTGTTCTCTGCTGGAGGACTACAATGCCAGTTTGACCCAAGTCTTGCCAGTCTTATAATTTATAGCTTTATCTTTGTGACAACAAAACAGAAAAACTGAGGAGCAAGATTTGTGGGAAAATATTTTCTTGGCACTCAGGGTATCAAATACAGTTCAAAAAAGCGGTGTTATGAAGAGACCTTCAGATTATATATAACCAAAAGACTATCTCTTCCAGGAAGCCTTCTTGTATTGACTCAGTAGTATACTACTTACCAATAAATAGTATATTGCTTACCATAAAAGAATTGTCTTTTTATGACACTCCCCCTCGACTGCCCTTATGCCATCAATGAGCTGTTCATCTTGTGCTGATATGAAATGATGAATACAGATTTTGCTTTTTTTTTTTTCTTTAATTGATTTGGAAGATATCTAAGAGTAGAGGTTACATTGGAGTAGAGTAAAAGTCATTGCCTAACTTTGAAGTTCTTTAAAATTATGCCAAATACTGACTTGGTTATTCTATTCACTTCTCAGAATGAGAAGATAATTTGGTTTCAAGACCTTTTATCACTTATCTTCCCTTTCTCCAAGATATAGTGGAAAACATGGGCAACATTCATTCATTCATTCATTCATTCACTCAACAAAATATTGAGTGCCATTGTGTTTCATGCACTAAGCCAGGTGCTGAGCTGTGTCACTAGGTGCTGAAAGTTTCTGCCCTCATGGAACTTACCTTTTAGTGACAGTGACCCATGCAAATTAAATAATCACACAAGCATATTGGTATAAACCATGATCAACACCAGGAGAAAAACTTACAGTGCTCTAAGAACATATAGGAGATCTGACTTCTTTTGTGTCTCTGTAAAGACTTCTCTGGGAAAATGAGAGTTGAGCTGAGACCTCAAGGCAGAGTGGCAGCTAACTATATAAAAGAATAAAGGCAAGATAATACAAAGGAGGTACAAGGCATGTTCAGATACCCTGAGGTGGGAGGAACAGAAAGAAAGGCCAATTGGGTAGGAGCATAAAAAGCAAAGGTGCACACAATGTGAGAAGCAGGTTGGGTAAGCATACTCAAGGCCTTGTATGCCGTGTCAAGGGTTTGGGTCTTCATCTTCCGAAAGATTTTCAGAAGAGAATGACGTGAAAAAATTTGAATTTTTAGATGTCACTCTGGTTGTCATGTGAAATGGATTAGAGAGCAGCAAGTGGATGGCAGGATACCAACAAAAGTCTTTTGCAGTAGTAGCAATAAGGATTTCTGTTGAGTGCAAAATTGGCATCTGAAAGTTGGATGGCACACAACTGATATTCTGGATCTCATTTATTCTAACAATTAATTTTAAAAAATTAGACCCCAATCTAGTAGCAGATTTTAAAAAATCAAATTTAAATTGGCCCATGGTTTATGATTTATGAGACTGTTCAAAACAAATCTCTGAAATAAATAATTTCACCTACATCGGAAGTATAGGTCTATGACTCTGTAATGATCATGACAGATGGGCTTCAGAGAATCCACGAAGCCTCTGAAATTCCATGAAGATAATGAGTGCTTATGTTTACGTGTTTTTCTAGGAAGGAGATCTGTACATTTTTATTGGATTCATGATCTTTTAAAAGTTAAGAACCACTGATTTACATAATCACTTGACAAATTATAGTTGCTCCATTACCAGCATGCAGTTCTGCCTATAAAGGTTAGCTGACTTCCAAAGGTTTGGGCTCCTGTTTCCTCGGGAAGAGTGGTTGCTGGTAAGCGCAGCCCAGCCATAGACTGTATTTCCTGGTCCTTGTGCGTCTGTGGAAGGTCATGTGACCACTTCTGACCAATAGAATGTATGCAGATATTTTGATTGGCACTTGCATGTAAAGTTGGGTGTGTGTCTGATATGACTTTTTCCATAATTTTACCACTTTCTCTAGTGACCTTGGAGACCACATTGTAAAAACGGCAGCATCACAAGATGAAAGAATTACTGATTCATGAGTCATGCAGGCAGCCACGAGAGCTGTCCAGCTATGAACACCTGCACTGGATTTTAGCGATTAAGAAATAAATTTTATTCTCTTACGCAATTGAAATTTATGGTTATTTGTTAGAGTAGTTAACTACCCTGGCATACAAAAATAATACCTCACACAGGAAGACAGCAAAATGGGTGTATTAGACAGGGAAAATTCCTCTTTGGATGTCTTCCTGAAACCAAGGAACAACACTGCCTTGCAGGTCATAGTTTCTTTGTATTGTTTTTGCAATGTGTAATTTACTCTGAGCCCAAATTTCTCACAAATTCTGAGCTTGGTTGCATGGGAGAATGATGACCATAGACAGCTAATGTAAACAACTTTTAATCACATGAGAACACTTTTAATAAGGTCATAGAGAGACATGTTTTAAGTGAGTGAAGATATTCATTCATTCATTTATGTAATAGATTTTTAAAAATTTAGTTTTCTTTATATATATATATATATATATTTTTTTTTTTTTTTTCTTTTTTTGGAGATGGAGTCTTGCTTTGTCACCAAGGCTGGAGTGCAGTGGCACAATCTCAGTTCACTGCAACTTCCACCTCCCAGGTTCAAGTGATTCTTCTGCCTCAGCCTCCCGAGTAGCTGGGACTACAGGTGTATGCCACCATGCTGGATAATTTTTTATTTTTTATTTTTTGAGTAAAGACGGGGTTTTGCCATATTGGCCAGGTTGGTCTCAATCTCCTGACCTCATGATTCACCTGACTTGGCCTCCCAACATGCTGGGATTGCAGGTGTGAGCCACCGTGCCCGGCCCTTAATATGTTTTAAACTATACCTAGGATTTTTGTTTGAACTAGGTATGGTAAGGTGATAGACACATAGACAACTTCCTTGAAAGAAGAGTTTGTTGTTTATGGTTCCCAAGAGAATGGAGCACGTGGGAAGCACCAGGATTGCTTTGAGGGCAGAAAGATTGAGGGGAAACCTGGGCAACAGCTTTTATTTAGGGTTTTATGGGAAGGAATGGGAGAGGCAGGGTAAGCAGCTGAGCTGAGGTTTTGGATTGAAGAGTCTGGACCCTTTGGACAGGCTCTGAGCTACAAGAGTGGTCTCTAATTGTCCAGTACCTGGCTCTGGGTGACTTAGAGCAGGAGGATAATGTTCTGTGCTGGAGGAGCCTGATAAAAGGATGAGATGAGGGTATGGAGCCTGGATTTGTTGTCTTGCATATAAAAGGTGTGTTCTAAGCCAAGTTGTTTAGTATCTCCAGGCATTAGCCAACCCTGGAAGGGTCAGTCCACCCCTGGTCTGCAAGATGCCCCAAGATGTCAAAGCATCATGAACTATAGAAAATAAAACACATGGTTAATAGATAATGTACCAGACCTAAGCACAAAATGAGACACTAGGGTCTATGTAAATCAGATTGACCAAATTGTTACAAAGACACAGATCTACCCAACATTCAATAGCTTTTTACCCTATTACCCTACACCATAAAAGTCATTTTGAGCACTGCACGTTTCTAATAAAATTATTCATATAAATATACACACTAAGTTACTTAAGATGAAAATAAAGCTATGGACATTTCAAATTAGTAAAAAGAGGTTCTTAAAGACTTGTCCAAGTACTTCAGGATTGAAATTAGAGTTTATCTTGAAATATGAACCTAAAAACTATGCAGAGTCCACTGTGGTTCTGGATAATAAATACAACCTCCCTTAATCAGTGTCTTTAGTCTGCCCTTCTTCAAAAGAGCAACATTACAATATAGAGTCCAGTGCTTACACTTTTCAGAGATTCCCCACTGCTGACTGCCAGTATTTTCAAATTTCTGTCATTTATAGACCACCTTCTCAATTTTTGCTATATTTGTGTAGCACCTCTTTTGGTATATTCTTATTTTTTAAAAAAGATCAACTCACCATGGTGCTTTTATATTAGCTTCTTCTTAAGCAATCTTCCTATCTGTGTAATTGCAGATTTCATGTTAGTTGCACATTTTTTTCTAGTTTGTATAAAACTAGAAAATCAGTACATAACTACTACAAGTCTTTAAAACATTGTTTGTGTAGCATGTAATGACACATTGGTTCTTACCAGTGGTACCCATGCTACCCTTGGGAAATCCCAGCTGGGAAGATGATGTTCAAGGCTCCTGAGGATGTAGCCCCCGACTCCCCCTTTTCTACCATCTTTTTTAATTATCAGGGCATCTGTCAGGATGACTGTCAATTCCAGACTGTGGTATGCATCCTCTTGCTTCCACTCTTGCCTGAACAGGTTCTGTTTTTAACACTGCAGTGCCCCACCCTAGACGGGCCTTACACTACCTCTAAAAGTCCCCTATAGCTCTGTGCCAGGGCTTCTCCCTAACAGCTCCAGACTTCCCTCCTCACAGCGCCAAACTTGTGCTGCCTCCAGTTGCTGCATTTTTTCTTTTTCTTTTTTTAACTTGGTGCCCTTAGGATGATGTGTAGGTGTTATTTTCCACTAGGGATTAAGTGTATTTTTATCCCTGGATGTTGTCTTTTGGGGATCCTTGGTTTCAACTCTAAACTTCATGGGCCAATTCTATCCTATCCCGCCCATTTTTTTTGTTGTTGTCCCAGGTTCCCAGAACCCTAGTTAGGGTAAAACACTGAAGACTGCTCGTTACCCAAAGTGAAAACAAGGTTTTTCCATGGCCATTCCCTCTGTCTGAAATGCCATTTCTCTTCCCGGCCTTCTGGTTGTTCCTACTTAGCTCTCAAAAATCAATTCTAATATCACCGCCTCCTGGAAGTCTTCGTTGCCCTTCCTAGGTAGTGTTATGTTTCTTGCTCTTTTTTTTCTCACAGTACTTACTGTAATTGCTATAATTACTGTTCTAGAATCTGTCTCTCCTGTTTGTTTGAAGATGTACAAGACAGGGAATATATTTTCATTATCTTTGTTTTACCAGAACTTAACACAATGCCTAGTACATTGACAGTGCTTCGATGATGTTTACTGAATGCGTGAATAAATTCATACACTAGGAATGTATTAATTTATTCATGTACTTTGGAATAGAAGTTTGACATTTAGCTCTTGAATATGGGAGGACAAATGTTCCCAGCAATAAAATAATGTGAGAAATGAATAGGCATTGAGTTTTCCCCATCCCCCACTCCCCCCTCCCATCCCTCACCCCTACCCCTGCTTCTGGGTACAGCCAGATCCATGGAATAGTAAGAGCTTTTACTTACAAGAAGAAGCAGGAAGTGACCTGTGACCCAGGGGCGAAAAGTCACGTGCACACCCAGTCTCCGGGGATTCACTAAACTAAGTCCTGTAAAAAATTTTGTTAGGGCTAAAAACTAAGAAAAACACTGATTATTTACATAGTACATTTTTCCCTAGTTTAAGCTGAAGGTAAAAAAAAAAGTGAAAGGGGGAGTGAGGAGTCAAAATTAAATAAGCCAGCTGGTTTAACTTCTCTTTTTACGCATTTTCCATTGCAATCCTCTCTTAGTCATAAAGCCTTTCTCAACCACCTTATGCTTTTCATTTGGCTGAAAATTTTCAGCTTTTCCTACATTAAAAAAAGGATTAAAGGTTGAGTAGATTGTGACTTTATCTTCTCTTTCTCTTGTATCCCCCGCCCCTGAAACACACACACACACGAACATTTACTCTTCAACTGTATTTATTAAAACCAGTTTCTGATAACAGCTACTCAGAAACAGAATCTCTGTTCTTTTTTGAGAAACAAAGCCCATCTTTCTCGAGGTGCAAAAAATATTCTGTGTTCCTCCCCACTTCCCCCAGCTGCCAGTGTCACACTGGTTCCCCAGCCCACTTGCAAGCAGGGCTTCCTAGGAAGCAAGAGGAACAGCTGCTGAGGCACAATAGCTCCTAACTGAGCCAATACATACACAAGGCCTAATGTTCCTGCACTTTTCCACCCCTGCTCCCTCCTAAGAATGAATGTTTTGATGCTGGGCTGCGAGGAGAAAAAGGAGGAGGCTAAGGGAGGCTCCTTTCTCACTTTGTCTTTTTCTGCCCTTAAAAATAAAAGAGAGAGGCCAGGTGCAGTGGCTCATGCCTGTAATCCCAGCACTATGGGAGGCTGAGGTGGGCAGACCGCTTGAGTCCAGCAGTTCAAGATCAGCCTGGACAACACACTGAAACTTCACCTCTACAAAAAATACAAAAATTAGCTGGGCATGGCAGTGTGTGCTTGTAGTCCCAGCTACTTGGGAGGCCGAGGTGGGAGGATTGCTTGAGCTTGGGAGGCAGAGGTTGCAGTGAGCTGTGATTCTGCCACTGCACTCCAGCCTGGGTGACAGAGCAGGACTCTGTCTCAAAAAAAAAGAGGGAAGTGTTCATTGGGGAAATTTTGTTAGTAATTTCTTCCTGTCACAAGCATCCACCAAAAAATTGCATGAGATGTGTGTGTGTGTATGTGTGTGTGTGCGCTTAGCAATTCCATTTTAAGAGGAGTTGCTCACTAAGGGCGGCCTCTTTTTCTTTCTTTCAGAGGCTGGGTGATTTGTTCAGCAGGGGAGACTCTGGCTGGAGCAGTTCCAGCAGGTCACTGCACTGGGACTAGCTGGCCAGTGAGGCGGCTTTGGACCCTAGTAGCAGTTTGGCATTTCTAAGTAGGTAAAAAGAATTAACTTCATAAAAATCAAGTAGGAATCTACACGCCCTGTTCAACCCTTAGACAGGGACCACCCAGTAATGCTTTTGCTGTTTGATATTGAGGGGTTCCTTTCTACAGATGCCTCTTGCCCAGGCTGAGAATGTTTAATCTGCATGGAGCTTAAAGGTAACCCTGGCCTGGTGGCTGCAGATTGCATTCTGGAAACTCCAGTCCCCAAATCTATTGCCTTACAAGCTTCCAACAGAGCAGCTTGATGCGGTGGATCCTTTCTTTTTGAAAATGTTAGCAAATGAGAAGTAAATCAAAGCTCTGAGCCTTGCCCATGAGCCTGCCCCTGTGTATGGAGCTCAAAGGGGATACTTCTCTCCCCCTTCCCATCAGTGACAAAAGGCTCTCTAATCCTGATTTCCTTATAAAAAACACAAAGTGTAAAACCAGCCTAGGGACTGGAAATAAAATGAATACTGGGGGAGCAGCTGGCACATTAATGCCCCTGAAAGCGCTAGCTGGCACCTCACCCTGCAACCCATCACCCTGTCTCCATGGGGGCTGGGGACAGATTTAGTTTTGTAACAACACAATGAAGTATGTTTTTAACAAATAAACACAATCTTGGCAGAAGCATAGGCATCTTTAGCCAGTAAATACTTTGTGCCCTTGTGCTCAACTTTCCATATCCCCTCCATCCCCCAGCTATCCCCCCAGGAATGAAATGAATGCTGGGAAAAGAAGTAAACTATCACAAATTCATTAAATCAGAAAAGATGTCTGTGGCCTCGCTTTACAATCAAATATTACCTCTCCTTCTGAGTGGCCACCGCCTAAACAACCCTCGGCAATTTTATTTGCATTTCCTGGCCTTGACTCTTGCCTAACAGCTGGCGCTGTTTGTATTTAATCACTGTTTTCCGAACTCTGTCTCTTGTCCATTTCACCTTTTCTCAAAGCAAGCCCAGCCCACACTTCTGGGAAATTATAGTGCCGAATCTTCAAGGCAGGTTAAGTAAAGAGTCGAGTTTGGAAAAGCACAAGTCTTTTTGGAATATCTTGGTATTAGTGTCCAGGATTCTTGGGGACCAATGGCGAGCAAGGTTCAGGAACACAGCCAGTTTTTCTTAGTATTTTGTCCAGGCCCATGCTGGGAATTCGCAGCTGCTGTGTGTCGGCTCAGGGGAGATTTATTGGGAAAGAGTGAGTTTTAGTTAATTCCAGCAGCTCATGAAAGCCACATATGACTGTCACCCAAGGGTCCAGATTACTCTCTCCAAGGGAGAGATAACTGTGAGGAAGAAGTGAGAAGAGGATGCTGAACGCAGGAAAAGAGAATGACGGAAGAGAAAGAACATCCACGTGGGATTCAGGCTGCAAACAGGGAAAATCCCTGAGAATGAACTCCATCTCTTTTTCTGAATGCTACTCCCCACTCCCTGTGGCTCCCAGCCTGTCATAATTGCGGCTTGGATTGGAGTGCTTCCCTTGGCTACTGAGTGTGATCACACTTAATTTCAAGCAGCAAAGTCCATTCCAACCCACATTTTCACACTGACAAGGTGAATCTGAATAATAGCTGTATTGAGGCTGGTTTTGGAATGACTTGCCCTGTCGATGTATTTCTCTTAAAAAAAAATGTGTTTAATAGTTCAGAAATAACCTTTTGCTGTCCCTAGAATCACCTCAGGAATGCTGTGAAGAGCAGCTCTTTGAATTTGCTGGTCACAAAAGATGATTGTCTCCAAATGTCCCCTCCTAGGTGTCGTTCACTTCATCTCTGCTCGGGTATTTCACCCCAGCCTGTCCTAAGCCCTGTCAAAACCTCCAGCTTCTTTTCAATTCCCTGACACCTGGTTTAAAACCTAACTTGATTTTTTTTTTTTCGTCTTCCTAGCTTCTGACCAAGGCTTCTCTGTGTTTCACTGGTTTTTAGATGTTTGAAACTGATTTCAGAGGTTTGGTTGTTCTTGAGTAATTTCAGAGGCATGGTTCCTGGTTGTATCATGGGATGATTTTGCTCAATGAAGCCTGACTCTCAGAGGCCAAGTATGGCAGAGCAGTTCCAGGTTTCGAGTCAGGACAGAGATAGGACAAGGTCCAGGGGAACAGGGGAGCCATCTGCTCTCCTGCCTCCTTAGGCTCTTCCCAGCTGACTTCTGTCTCATTACCTAGGTTTGTGTCCTGTGCACATTCCTGACGGAGATGGGATGGACCACTGTTGGCTTCTTAGATTGCTCAAGATCCACTCTCTGTATCTGGAAACACCTTTGAGGGAAGCACATGGCTGAAGGGAGGTGGGGTATAGCTGAACCAAATGGGAATTCGGATAGGAAGGTCAAGATGGGGAATGGATGTTGGAAACCAGTAGCATCTGTAACACTGCTCTTTTTTGTCTTTCTTTAGAAATTTACGAACTATCAAGATTTTATTTTTTTAAATGAACAATTTTTTGACTTTAATTTTTGAGACAGAATCTTACTCTGTCACTCAGGCTGGAATGCAGTGTGCAATCACAGCTTGCTGTAGCCTTGACCTTCTGGACTCAAATAATCCTCCTGCCTTAGCCTCCCAAGTAGCTGGGACTATAGGCACATGCCACCATACCTGGCTAATATTTTTTTTGCATTTTTTGCAGAGTCAGGGTTTCACTGTGTTGCCCAGTCTGGTCTTGAGCTCCTGGGCTTAAGTGATTCTCCTGCCTCAGTATCCCAAAGTGGTGGGATTCCAGGCATGAGCCATGGTGCCCAGCCAACTCTCAGAATTTTAATTGCCCATTGCCTCTATGCAGATGAACCCCAAATCATTATTTTTGGCCAAGGCCCCTTCTGCTCTCTAGCTACACATTTACTTTCAATGTTGTTACCTCGAATCCAACTTATCCAACTTATATTATTGATATTCATCTTCTTTCTTCTTACTCACTTCACTCAAACTTGGTCCTTCTGCTGACTTCCCTATCGTAGCACCTTTTTTTTTTTTTTTTTTTCTTAGACAGAGTATTGCTCTGTTGCCAGGTTGGAGTGCACTGGCGTGATCTCGGCTCACTGCAACCTCTGCCTCCCGGGTTCCAGGGATTCTCCTGCCTCGGCTTCCTGAGTAGCGGGTTACAGGCACGCACCACCATGCCCAGCTAATTTTTGTATTTTTAGTAGAGATGGGGTTTCACCATATTGGCCAGGATGGTCTCAAACTCCTGACCTCGTGATCCACCCACCTCAGCCTCCCAAAGTGCTGGGATTGCAGGTATGAGCCACTGTGCCCAGCCATATTGTAGCACCATTCTTATAATTATTTAGACTTACTCTTCATAACCTCACTTTCCCCATGCGTATGTTAATCTAGTCACCAAACCCTAATGACTCTTTGCTGGAGGAATTACTCTCATTCCTCTTTTTCTTTCCATTTTTGTTGTCACCACTCAGTTTAGACCCCTATCATCATATACCTAAGCCAGTTTCTTGATAGGCTCCTCTTCCTTTGGTCTCTTCCCTGGTAATTCACACTGATGCAAACAGACACCTCATGAATCTTCCCAACAGGACTGCAATCATGTCAACTCTTAGCTCAAAAATCTTTATTCCTATTGTCTCAAGATTTAGTACAAACTCCTTAGCTTCATATTCAAAATAGCCTTCCTCAATCTGATTCCAGCCTACCTTTGGAGTCAACCTACCCACAGCGATTTCTCTCTCTACTGCTACATATGAACCCTTCACCAACCATAAAGTTCCACTCAGTCTCTCTAAACACACCCTTTAGAGAGCCAATACAAGTTTGATTTCACAGCTTGCCACCTGCTAGCTGTGCATCTTTAGGCATAGTAACTTGCCTTTAGAAGCTTCAAATTTTGTATCTAAAATATGGTTTTTGGGTGAAATGTAAATGTGGTCACACAAGAAAGAATGCATGGAACATAGAAGTTTCTCAATAAAAGTTTATTGTAGAACTCCTAAATTGTTGAACAGTTTAGGAGTTGTTCAATAAATTACTATTTATTTGATTCAATTTCATTGTGTTTTAAGCATGAGGAAAATAAAATATCATTTCTGTACTTTAATTCTTCAATAGACTCCAGATGCTTTTCACACCAAATCCAAACTCTTAACCATGCTTTACAAGACCTGCAGAGTATGGCCTGAATTTCTCTTCAGCCTCATCCTGTGGCTCTCTGTCTTGCTCACTATGCTCCAGACCTATTGGTCATCTTTCAGTTTTTTAAAGAATCCAAGCTCATGCCTGCCTCAGAAGTTTTGCATGTGTTCCTCCCAAGAATACTTCATTTCCCAAGATCTTTATATTTCTGTTTTTTTAAAAATCCATCAGGACCATGTTCTCCTATAGCACCCCCCACAACCCCCAACTGTCAACCAATCTATCCAGATTGGCAGCCCTAGCATCTTCATTACTCTATCATGCACAGTTTATTGCTCTCAAAGAATCTGTCTCCCAAATTGTCTTGTCTCTGTGCTAATGTTCATCATTTGAATGTAAGTGTTTTAGAATAAGATCCAAACTTCTTACCTTGTCTTACAAGGTCTGTCCTCCCCAACCATATCTCTGATCACTCTTCCCTTTGCTCCTCACACAGTAGTGATACTAGCTTTTTTCTGCTTCTCAAACATGGTAGCTTCATTTCTACCCCAGGGATTCACACTTACCATTTTCTCTCTTGGGAATCTCTCTCCACTGCTGTTTTCATGGCTGTTCATTCCTTCATTTACTTCTTAGCACAAATATCATTTCTCAGGAAGCCCTGCTTTCTCTGACCTCTCAAAAAAGAAGCCTAATTCTCTATCATGCCATTCTTTTTATATTCTTGATAAGACCTACCCTTATCTTAAATTATCTTCTTACTCATACCTGATCTGTCTCATTCACTTTGATATCTCCAGTGTCTGAAACAATGCTGGTTTAGAGTAAATGTCTGAAAATATTGGTTGAACAAATAGAACAAATAAGCAAATATTCTTTGGCTGTTTACTACTTCAGTATAAGTAATGAAAATGTTTATCTCCATACCCATCAAGCATGTTAATGAATGCATTACTTATCTATCACTTTATAACAAATTACCCTCAAAATTTAATGGCTAAAAATAACTTTTATCTCACTGTTTCTGTAGATAAAAAACCTGAATGTGGCTTCACTGGTGGTTTTGGCTAAAGATCTTTTATGAGGTTTCACTCATAAGATGAAGTCTGGGACTGATGTCTCATCCAAAGGCTCGGCTGGGATGGGAGATCCATTTCAACCTCATTCACATGGTATTGGCAGTTCTTGGTCCCTTGCCATGTGGTCCTCCACACAATTTCACACCCGAGCAATGGCTTTCCCCAGGATGAAATGATCCGAGAGAGCACATGTCAGAGTGCACAATGGTGAAAGCCACAATTTTCTTATCACTTAATTTCAGAAGTGACATCCCATCACTTCTATGATAATCTATTGATTAGAAATATGTCGGTCAGTTCAGCCCATACTCAAGGGCAGGAGGAGATTATTAAGGACATAAATACCAGTAGGCAGAAGTCCCTGGGGACCATCTTAGAGGGTGCCTATCACAGTCAAGGACTCTTGGTTGACAAAACTCTAACACAAATTACTTTTTTAAAGAAACAGGAAAAGTGTTGGAAGAATACTGAAGCAGCTCATAAAATTGAAAAAAACGTGCAGAAACAAAGCATCTCAGGGACTAAATATAGTACATCACCCCTTCCTTTTCTGACATTTTTCTTCATGTTATTATGAGAACATCACAGTCCCCTTGATTTTCTCCCACCCACTTAGATAGTCCTTCTCAGACTCCTTTGCCAATTTCCTTCTTTTTCCTGATTTTTAAATGTTGAAGTGACTCAAGGCTCAGTCTTCATACCATTTCTCTTCCCTATCTAACTGCTCTCCCTAGGAGATGTCATATAACCTCATACTTTAAATGGCATTTATACCCTAATTCTTTTATTAGTTAAAATAATGCTACCTGATATAGAAAATTCAAAAATATATAATGATTAAGCATGACAGACTCATTTCTGGCTGATAAGAAGTCCAAACTGAATGTTCTTGATTAGTGAACAACCCTCTCAATGAGGAGATGTAGGCTCCTTCTATTTTTTAGTTCTGCTGTCTTCTACTCATAGCTTTCAAGGTTGTCATATTTGATTGTAACAAGTGAGCAAAAAGTGAAAGGATCAGACACAAGAGATTTTTATGGGCCAGAGAATGGCATCCATCATGTTTGTTCATATAATACTGGCTAGAATTTGGTCATACGACCAGATTTAAATTGCAAGGGTGGCTGGAAACTTTAATCTAAATGTTTAGAAAAGAAAAGAAGCAAATAGGCTTAGGGTTAAGTCTCTCAGCATACTCATACATTTTTACTTTTTGCCTCAACCTTTCTCTCTCTTTTTAACTCCTGACTTACATATCTATTTACCCAGTTGGCATCTGCCCAGGTGACAGTCTAAAAGCAATACGACAAGAAAGAAAAAGCAATATCTCTTTTGAAATTTCAATGTAAGGCCAGGCACGGCAGTTCATGCCTATAATCCCAGCACTTTGGGAGGCTGAGGCAGGTGGATCACTTGAGGTCAGGAGTTCAGGACCAGCCTGGTCAACATGGTGAAACCCTGTCTCTACTAAAAATACAAAAATTAGCTGACTGTGGTGGCAGGCACCTGTAGTCTCAGCTACTCAGGAGGCTGAGGCAAGAGAATCTCTTGAGCCTAGGAGGGTGCAGTGAGCCAAGTTTGTGCCACTGCACTCTAGCCTGGGTGATGGGAGTGAAATCCTGCTTTAAAAAAAAAAAAAAAAAGAAAAGAAAAGAAAGAAGAAATTTTAATGTAAAATATCCCAGGGAAGACTATTACTGGCCCTCCTTGGGTCATCTGACTGTCTCTTGGATCCATCACTGTTGGCAGGAAAATGGGATATTCTGATTGGTCTTGCCCACTCTGTGACCAAGAAGACTGAAATTTACTAAATGAATTGGAGGTAGCCATTGGAAGCATTCCTTTGAGCAGAGCAGACATCACAATTTATACTTTCCTCACAAAATGGCGATGCTGATGTAAAGCACGGAAGTTGAGGTAAATATTGCTAAGGTATAGACTTCAACTTAGCAAGTTCACTGGGCTAGTGTGACACCACATAGAAGACATTGTAGTACTGATTTTTTTACATTCATTCATTCATCCATTCATTCAGCCTTTATTAAGAACCTGATATATAACAAGGCCCTGTGCAAGATGCATTAGTATGTTATATGCTAGGAACATGGTAGGCACACAGAAATGACAACTGAATCACTGTCATATTCTTATAACTCAGAGATGCTTTTATTCTGGGCCAGAAACTGCCCTGTGTGGCTTCATCTTAGCATTATGACTCAGTCTAATTAGTGCCACTACCTGATTCCTTGAGGGGTTTCTGCTGATGATTCTTAGAAACCACTAATGGGAAGAGAAACAAAACTAAGATTTCTGTGAGTGTGGAAGTTAGAAGAAAATCATGTAGTTTCTGACTCTTTTTCAATGATGATTGCTGAGGAGAATCTGATTTCAAGCCCATTTCCTCCAAAAGGGTGATGAGCAAGTTGCATTCATTTATAATTGCTTGAAACACTATCTCTTGCATCTCAACCTGGTCGGCATTCTCCTCCAGCCCCAAAAGCAGGAGATCTAGAAGGTGGATAGAGTATGGGTGTAATCTAGAGTTTGATTGCAAATTTATCCTCTTGCCCTCCTAAAAATGTCAGGTTTAGACACTGAACTGATCAAGTAGAGTGCTCACATTCTTTGTTATGATGACACCTTAAAGGAATTATTCTCAAAGTGAGGTTCCCCAAACCAATAGTATCAGTACCACCTGTAGACTTGTGAGAAATAAAAATTCTTGGGCCTCACCCCACCTTGAGAAATCAGAAATGCTGGAGTTAAGACCCAGAAGCCTGTGTTTTAACATGCCCCCCAGAGACTGTGATACCAGATCACACTTAGAACCACTGATTTTCAGTGTTCTGTTCCACCAAAGTGATTTTTCTGATGATGAATAAAATAAAAACTTTACCTTTTCTTGGCTCTACATTTCCGATGATGTTTTATCTAAGAGTTAGAATGGCCTTAGCCTAGTTGCTATGCTACTTTTAATAATGACCCCTTCCTATATAAGGAATGGAGAAAAGAAAATCTGGTCATTGGCTATGGTTTATATTTTTCCTGGCTTATTCAGCCCGATAAGAATATAGGCATGGCCTTCAAACAAACTCATTCCAGTCCCAGTTCTTTTGAGTGGGACATAAGTAGAGAAGAAAAGTTGTGTTTTTTCCTCTGTTTCCTTTCAAAAGCAGACACTTATGCTCCAGGAAATAGCTATCCAAAATGACTTTAACTTTCATAAGGCAAAGTTAGATTGAAATCCAATCCCATTGAAATGTGGAATTTGACTATAGCTAATGTTTTCTTTTGAGAAAGGGTCTTGCTCTGTTACCCAGGCTGGAGTGCAGTGGTGTGATCTTGGCTTACTCTAGCCTTGACTTCCCAGGGTCAAACCATCCTCCCATCTCAGCTTCCTGAGTAGCTAGAACTCTAGGAATGTGCCAACACACCCTGCTAATTTTTGTATTTTTTTGTAGAGAAGGGGTCTCCTCGTGTTACTCAGGCTGGTATTGAACTCCTAAGCTCTAGCCATCCATCCACCTTGACCTCCCAAATTTCTGGGATTACAGGTGTGAGCCACCACGCCCCACCCATAGCTAATGTTGTAGTTGCTAGTTCTCCATATTAATTAAAGCAACAACAACAGTAACCTCTACCCTTTTGAATAAAAGATAATGAGACTATTATAATTTCAGGCCCTCAGATGATGACTTAGATTTTCAAAATGACATTTGGCTATGCATGTAGGGAGAAAGAAAAGAAAGAAAGCAAAATGGATATCATCTCAGATAATGGAATCTGCTAAAATCATGGAAGATGTTGAGTATCGTGTTGTTCCCAGGAACGTTGCTCTAGAACCTGATCAAGAATCTCAACGAAGAATTTGCCTCTCGCTAGTATTTTAATGCCTTTCTGTTTCCACAAAGCTGTCACTGCCAGCAGAGACTCTGAGTGATGTCTCTAGCATTTGTTCTATTTATGGTTATGTTATGACTGAGAATAGAAAGCTGGTGTGTTCTAGTGTACATTAAGATTTGAAAGACAGGAACGAAATGTGAGCAACTCCTTATGAGTTTTGGACTGTTTAGGGAATTTGTTCAAGAGGATTTTGCACACACACACCCCTGCAGTATTTAACCCAAATATCATAATTCAAAGACAGAGCGGAAGGGAATCTTGGTCATCATCTAGTCCAACCCCTTCGTTTCATAGGAAATAGAGCTAAGAGCTTGCACAACTTGCAGAGTTGCTTAGAGGATTCCCCTAATTTCCATACCTATTACATATTTTAAATTGAATGACAATATCTTGAAACTTTTTGTCAAAAAAGTAAATATTTCTCCAAATAACCTGTTTCCAAACCTTAGCTCATTTTGACATACTATTGGTGTTCCTTACCCAAGCATTTACTCTCTACTACAAGATAATAACCAATAACTATTTCTGCAAAGCAGAATTGTTTTATTTTTGTATTAGTCTCTTTCTTAAAGGCAAAGTTTTGGTGGACCAAGTAGTGGTCATAAGACATGAAAAGCACAGCACTGGAATGACTCGGAGGAAGTTAGAGAACTGCTGGCTGCTTGTAATTGTACTAAAGAACTTTGAAAACAATGTCAGGGACGAAGCTATAAATTCTCTATTTAAGTGATGGTAATAAACCATAGCATTTCAATGACTACCCTCAAGGAATCTCATCTCTAGCAGCCAGATATCAGCGGAAGAGACGAATCCAGGGGGTTGCTGGATTACAATGTAAGTAGAATTCTCAGCTTCCTCAAATCTCCCAAGTGAAAATAATCAATTATTAATATTGAGCTATTTTACAATTTTTTGTTCTGAGTCTAAAGTATAATGTGTATTTTATACCTCCATCACATCTCAATTTAGACAAGCCAGGTTCAAGTGCTTAGGGGCCACATGTGCCTAGTTACTGGCTGCTGAGTTGGACAGCAGAGGTGTGGGCCATGAAGCCAAGCAGGCCAATTACTACCTCACAGGTTTAAGGAATGCTGGAAGCCCTCCTTGGGTAAGTGGCTTAGCAGATAACTCACTCCCAGTGCATCTACTCCTCCTTTTCCACCAGCTCTACCTTAACCCACTTCTAAAAATGTATTGCATGCTCTCCATGACAAGTTGACCAGTGGGGAGGAAGAAAGTTCTGTCTGGTTTCCAGCTGACTCAATACACAGTGTGGGCTGCTGGGAGCTGCAGGTCTAGAGCTTCAAGAAAATGGAAAAGAAAGAAACTCATTGAGCAGAATCACAAGTGACACATCTGATTTCCTACTTTCCCTGAAAGGAGACATGTTGCTTTAGGACTGACAACTGGCAAAACTCAATATGCTGGTGTGTGTTGCCTGTTCTATCAGTGAGAGATGCCCTCAGGTTAGAGTCAGCCACTCTACAGAAGAGATAAAAAGAAATGCCATGATATTCATGTAGACCTACTCTGCCTAAAGCCTGCAATTTATGTCTACATTCAATAATTTTGAGTTTTGTTGGTTTGGAAGTCAACTGCGTTTTTACCTCAGTCCAAAGCAGGCTAGCTGGTAACATCCTTAGCAGGAGATAGCCACACTAAGGTGGTGGGTCACTGGCAAGGTGGGATTTAGGTTGTTGTCTTATCACTAGAGACCACTGTTTGTACTCAAGGTAACTGCCCTTCTTTTGAGGGCTTGCAGATGGACAGAGTATGGAAGCTAGTTGGTGAAATAAGTCTTCAGGTTTAAAACAAAATAAGATATTTTACTGCAGTCACCTGCACACTTACTAACAGCACACGGATTGAAATCTACTAAATTTTTGAGAGAACTTTGTAGCTGAGGAAACCACAAGCCTGTCCTGAAATAGCTTGTGACTACAAAAATCCTTAAGTTTCCAGGCCCCTAAACATGTACCACCTGGAAGGGGACTGCTAAAGGCAGGTAACCCCGAGGAAAGAAATACTCTCCAATGTGATGTCAGATGTGGTTGTTAAAGACAATGGAGGAAGAAGAACCACCTGGGGCAACCAGCATAAGAGGCCGTGGGAGACAATGGCTGTGAGGAATTATCCCAGGGACAAGAGCCGTGGGCTGCCAGCTGGGTCAGCAAGAAACCTTCCCATTGCCACAATCCTTTCATGGGTGTGCTGTTTCCAACCTGAAGAACTGGATCATTGCTGGGGAACTGGGTCATTGCTGCGGAACTGGATCATTGCTGGGAAACTGTAACAGCTATAGATTTTCTCCCTCCTCCCAACCTCAACACAGGGACTTTTTTAAACATAGTTTTTGTACTCCCTTCACTATCATTTTATATTTCATCTAGTGGAGGTAATAACGCGTCTTTTGGTCTTATAGAAACCACAGCTGAACCCTATTGAAAGGAATGCACACCGAGGGATTTTGTGCTTTGAGCTATATACAGTAAATGAATAAAACTTCTCCCATGCATAGATATTATATATATATACACACACTTTGCAGATAGACAGAGTATGGAGGCTATATATATCTGAAAGGATACAGTTTGCTACTCACTACTTACTTCCCAGTAATCATTCTCTCCTTCTTCCCTAGTAACAGAACCCTGGGCAATTGCCAAGCTGAAAAACTACATTTCTGAGATTTCTGTGCAGGTAGATGGGGCTGTATGTCTATATCTGGCTAGTGGGATGAAAGCAGAAGTGATATAAATAGGAAAAAAAAGTACAAGCTCTTCTTCTACTTGTTTTTCTTTCTGCTCTTTGGAAAGCTGATGTAAAAACAATCAATTGTGGACCATGAGGTGGGTTTGTAGACAGAAGTCACTTGTGATGTAAGAGAAACATAGATGAAGCCTGGTCCCAGATGACTTTGTGGACCTATTCCAACCCGGGACTGCTACTCTGCACTTTTTTTTTTTTAATGTAACAGGATAAATCCTCGTGCGTTGAAGCCATTGAGCTGGATCTCTGTTACCAATGGCAGAAAGCTATTTTGATATAGTAGTTCAGATATGACAGAGTGTTTTTTTCAATCCTATTGATTGAAAATAACAGAATCCCAAATTAGCATGCTTAAGGGGGAAAAATACTTTATTTGAAGGCAACAGGATATCTGGTGCAGTGCAGTGTGCTAAATATCAGAAGCGACTAAAAGAAGGAACTGGAAATCCAAGATAAACTATGGCTTTATTAAATTATTTCTGTGCTTATGTCTGGTGCCTTTATGTCTCTGTTTCTATGTCTGTGTTCTCTCCTTCTCTCTCTCACTACATTGTCTCTTTATCTCAGCCTTTCTACCCCTATGCTCTGCTCTATCTCTATAGACCACCTTCTCATGTTTTCTGCTCCCATTTGTAATATCTCCACTAGAGTCCTGGAGCAGCAGCAGCAGCACAGACTTCAATACCACCAACCAATTTCATAGAATCCTGATATCTCAATTTTACCTTCCCAAGAAACTAAGAAGAAGTAATTTGTAAGGTAAAAGGATGTGGACTGAGCTGTAAAACATAGTTTCTAGGGCACATTCCTACTGGTTGGTTGGTTGGAATATCAGAAGGAGGAGAAGAGGGAAATTCTCAAAAAAGTGCTGGACATGGCAAATACTCTTGTGTGTGTTTGTTATGTGTCGTCAAAGGGAGTCTGAACTAAAGAATGTAAATGTGTCCATGTAAATCCCTCATTACTACACTCATAATTTACCAATACAGACATATATTATTTCCATGTATTCTGGAAGTTTTGGAGTGATTTCACAATTAATCTCATTTGGAATACTTCCTACCACAATGCTTGTAAGAGGTAGAAATTATTATTTCCATTTTACAGTAAAAGAAAGTTAATCAATTAAAAAGAAGCCACAGCTAGTAAAGTTGCAGATTCAAGACTCCGGTTCAGGTTGGTCTTGAAAATCCAAACCCACATTTGTTCCACAATGCTTCATTAATTGCCTACATAAAAAGTCTATCATTAATTCTCAAATACTGGCCTGAAAAGCTGCTTTATTTCAAAACAGCTTTTACTGGCTCTGACAATGCTAATGGTTAGTGGTAGTTTGATGTTATTTTGTTTTATATCTTGTCTTCTTGTCTAATGGAACATTTAGGAAGCCTAAGTCTAGAAACCAATAAATTACATAAACCCAGCTTGCATTGAGTTTAGCATTAAAGCCCTAAAAAGCACACTCAAAAACTGAACAGATGAAAACGCTAGGGCTTATGACAAAAAATATAAAGAAGAATATATTCAGGCCCTTTCTCTTCACCTGGATGACACAAAATGGTTGAGTCAGTTTAGGTCATTCTCAGATGACTGAGGGCAGATGGAGCTCACAAGAGCTCAAGGGTTACAAACTTGCTGAATTCATTCATGCAACATACTTAAAAAAATGCATTGGTACTTACATCCATAACTTAATCTAGTCTTTTAAAAAGCTATATGATAACATTCAAAGATTCAGATTTTTTTTTTTTTTTTTTTTTTGAGACAGAGCCTTGCTCTATCTCCCAGGCTGGAGTGCAGTGGCACGATCTCAGCTCACTGCAACCTCTGCCTCCCAGGTTCAAGTGATTCTTCTGCCTCAGCCTCCTGAGTAGCTGGAACTATAGGCACATGCCACTATGCCTGGCTAATTTTTGTATTTTTAGTAGAGACGGGGTTTCACCACATTGGCCATGCTGGTCTCGAACTCCTGACCTTGTGATCCGCCTGCTTTGGCCTCCCAAAGTGCTGGGATTACAGGCGTGAGCCTCCATGCCTGGCCAAAGATTCAGATTTTTATATAATTTGTCCAAGACTGTATGTGTTAGAAACTTCTCATTAACAAGCAGCAGAAAAAACAACTGGCACAGGCTAAAACACTTGCAGGGAATTTGTTGGCTTACAGAACTGAAAAAATCAAGTAGACTGGGATTCAGCTGATCCACTAAAGTGGCTCATCAATGTCACCACAAACTCAATTTCTTTCCATAGATCTGCCCTGCCTTTCAAGGTAGCATCCTCTTTCTAAGGCTAGCTCACCTCACATTAGCAGTATGACAGCCAACAGTTCCTAATATAATGATCTTTATCTTTCACCATCAGTGATTGCTCCTTGCCTTGTAGTTCTGTTGGAAGAGAAATGATTTTCTATTCCAGAGACCCTCACAAAATACCACCTGAGCCTCATTTGTCCAAAGTAGTCATGTATTTACCTTTAAATCAAAGGCCAGAAAATTGGGCAGTGATGATTGGTTTAAAGCAAACAAGACCCACGGTTGTAGCTGAGAATGGGGTGAATTCCACTCAAACTGCATGGCTAAGCAAGGGGAAAATCAGTCTACTAATCCCATGAAGAAGAGGCAGATGAGCCAGGACTTAGATCGAGATCTCTCTGACTCCTAAGCCCATGATTTTGCAAGTAAACAATCCAGTTTCTGATCCCTAGAAGCTCTGAGTCTTAAGGGACACAGGGAAACCTATCATAGTAATACGACAATTGCTCTGAGCAAGGTCTAAAGTAGTGTTGTGGAGCACAGCATACCTTTAAATGTCTAATCAGAGCCTTTAAGAGTCCAGCCAAACCCTAGTTCCGTCACTGGCTGTGTGATCTTGTGTGAGCTACTTAGCCTTTTCATGACGCAGTGTCTTATCTGAAAAATGGAGCCAATAATGGTATCCACTTTACAGGGATTAAATGAGGACAATATCTGTAAAGTTTTAGATTTAAAAATGCACAGTATATATTACAATAGGTTGTTGTTAAATAAAAGAAACAGGAAGTAACCTCTATTTAGGTACAGTGATGATGAGGATGATGATGATGATAATGATGATAAAATCATCTATCCCCACTCTGTACCAGGGACTCTTTGAATCTCTGGGGATACAAATATCCATAAATCACAGTTTCTGTCCTCAAAGAACTTGTAGTTTATTGGCAGAAGGAGGCAATGCGTAATACGATGAACCCACATTTGAGGTAATCCAGGGCCTTCCAGTTGATGGGAGCCCAGGGAAGGAAACCATGAGCAGTGGAAATTCAGTGTCTACATGTCTAATTATCCTCTCATTAGCTATTTTGAAATGGCAAATAGAGAAGAATATTTGGGGGGACCAGGAAATTGAGAGATTAATGTAATTGTCAGTTTTAGATGTATTTCCTTATTCTCCATTGTCGAGTTTGAGTCCCTCTTTTGATCATACAAGATGTTATGTATAAATGTGAAGCATCTCAACTGCCATGTAAAGGTGACACGATGGCTTGTCTTCCTCCTTCTGGTGTGTGCAAAAAGCCACACTAGGAAATGAAATTTTCCCCTAGAAAACAGAAAGACCTCATGTTTTCATGACTTGGAGACTGAGGTAACCTTTGCTTTCTGAGAGACTTCTAGCAGAGTTAAGGACGAAGACTTATTGAAGGAAACATCTCCTATATTCCTTCTTCTTGTCTCCAAAGCTGAGTCTTGTTTGCTAGCAATGAAAGAACAGCATGCTATTTATTCATCGCTCCAAAATACTGTAAAATCTAGAACTTCAATGATGCAGATGAGTCACAAACCTTGTAGAAAGTATTGTGTTTATAATAGTTATTCATGTACTAGTGAGATTATACTTACTCGTTTTTCTTTTCAGTGAAGCGATGCACATGAAATCGTCCAGGGGAAGATGGGTAGTAGTAGTAGAATGAGCTTTAGAGTTAAAGAGCTATCAACAAATTTAGTGAAAAACCTAATGAAGCTTCTAAATCTCCAGTAGTATCTGACCAATTGTTTGTCCTATCTATAAATACTCTCTCACCTCTACAGAAAGATATATAATAAATATTCCTCAATGGTGTGATGTTTGGCTCCACTGCATCTTGCAGATGGAATCTGGGTATAGTCTGTGGTTAGTCCAGGTAGCAGGATTTGAGTAAGTCTGCTTCAGTGTTGCAATTAGAATTCAATAGAATTCTGTACTTGGGACTTCATCTCACTAATATATTTAGAGAACTGCGTGAATATTCTTTCCCCCACAATGTTCATGAAATATTGAAGTAATTAGGCAGAAAATAACTTTTTTTAAAGAAAATATATATTTTTTGGCCAGGTGTGGTGGCTCACACCTGTAATCCCAGCACTGTGGGATGCTGAGGCGGGCAGATCACTTGACATCAGGAGTTTGAGACCAGCCTGGCCAATGTGGTGAAATCCCATCTCTGCTAAAAATACAAAAATTAGCTGGGTGTGGTGGTGGGTGCTTGTAATCCCAGCTACTCAGGAGGCTGAAGTGGGAGAATTGCTTGAACCTGGGAGGCTGAGGTTGCAGTGAGCCAAGATGGCGCCACTGCACTCCAGCCTTGGTGATAGAGTGAGACTCTGTCTTAATAATAAAAACATATCTATAAATACTTTTGGTCACTCTTTAATCTCAAAAACAAAAGGATAGTGGAGGCATACCATCTTAACGATAGTTCTCTCTTCCTCTTATTGAAAGAATCCACTAATAATCTCAGTTAAGCAGGCTATTGTCACAAAAATGGAGTATGAAAACATTCACACAGATGGTTTGCTTTGAATTTTCTTAATTTTAAGTATTAGATTTGAAACATACTGAACAAAAGAAAAACAAAATCAACTGCATTGTAATAATAGAGTTTCTCTTCTATTTTTTACATAGCTATCCATTTGAGAAAGACGTTTATCCAAGAAATTCCTGTGCTGAGTATAGGGCTTAATCTTACACACAGACTTTCCCACATTTGATCCTGAATAGGCTGCTGAATGATAAGGTGATAAGATGAACAAAGCAACACCAGCAGGTTGTTTTTTTTTTGCCTCTCTCTCTCCTTATTAAAGGAACAATAGGTTTTTTGTGTGGGTCTCCAAATGACAAAACAGCTTACTAAAAAATGCAGGTTTGAAGCTAGTTGAGGTTTCATTGCAGTTTAAAAGTCCTTTCCAAGCTTAGATTAATGCATTGATAATTGAAAACTATCTGGACACGTTATATGTTCTTGATATTAATCTGAGGCTTTCATGAGTATCTAAACCTTCAGACCTCCACATTACCTAAGCTCCCTAAATCCTTTCTGGAAGAAGGCAGGGATTAAATACACCCATTGGTTAAATTAAATTAAATTAAATTAATGCAGTTGTTTCACATTTGTTGAGATGGCTTTCAATCTAGAGTATGTTCCTCTTATCTACTCAGCCTCATTAAAGATGCAACTGCCAAACACAGCTTTATAAGAGCTGTGTTATAATCTGAATTCAATGATTTCTTAGGGCAGTGTGAAATAACTTCAAGGATAATTTTACAACCCAATGAGCCAAAGGCATTAATTTCATTTTGCTGCTGTTTTTTTTTTTTTTTTTTTTTTTCTATTTAAAAAGATGGAATTTGCTTTTTCTGGAGGGATGTTTACCATAAGATGGTTTGCTTACAGTTACTTTCATGTGAACATAAACATCTCCCAGCCACAGAATTTCACAGAGAAAGCTAACAAAGGAAAGCTCTGCTGTTAAGGCTAATGTTTGTCATCACATAAACTACCGGAGACATCAGCCAATACCAATGGCAATGGGTTTTCTGTGACTTAATACCATTTTATTAACCACTGAGGGTAGAGTTTAGGCACTTCCAGTACATGAGTGAACTGGGAATATAAGTCCTGAACACTTAATTGAGTGTCTTTCCACAGAGTTTGTTTGAAATGAGTCTCCAAGGCTCGAAACTTCTGGGCATAGCTCTCGTGTGCTTATGAGACCTGGTGTGCTTTACAAAAAGATATAGCCAACCTCTGGCTTGTCTTTTTTCCTATCCTGCTTCTTTTTATATCTTCTTTATTCTGCTTTAGTTTTTTTTTTTTTTTTTCTCCCTTGCATTAAGATTTATGAGAACCATTATCATGGAATATAATTTGAAATTTCAAAGAAGATTTGGATTTGAAAGTAGTTTTATGACTTCCACCACACTTTGGTCTGGGTGGTGATTGTATTCAATTGGGCTTTCATGGAAATACTATCATTAAAAACTCACAGTCTCTAGAGACAGGATTTGGAAATGCAACTCAAACCTTTCTGATTAAGGTTATGAGAACTCCCACTTGTTTGCAATAGTTTGTTTTGTTTTTGATTTACAAGAACTCCCAGCTCATGATCCTGATTTGGAGCTAAAGAAATTTTAAATTAAAATTGTAAAGGAACTAGATGAGTCCCAAGAAACATTCACATAGCAAATAAATTTATGTCCTCACCCCTGGCAGTGCACAATCCCTCGACCCTTCCTCCGTATTTTTCTAGTAGAGACAGGGTTTCACCATGTTGGCTAGGGTGGTCTCAAACTCCTGGCCTCATGTGATCCGCCTTCCCAAAGTGCTGGGATTACAGGTGTGAGCCACCACGGATAGCTTGTTTCTCTTTATTTTTCTACCCTCCTTTGATTTGATTCACTGCTTCATTTTTCTCTCCCTCTTTACCGTCAGGGGGCCTGGCTATTCAGCTGGGCTCTAGAATCTTCATCTGCTTCCTTTCATTCTTTCTTTCAGGATCCTGCAGGTCTTTAGTTCTGTTCCTCTGTCTTGCCACTAATTTCTCTTGACTTTTCTGTCATATGATCCTCCTCTGGGCCACTCCATCATCCTTCTGTTCATTTCCTTTGACCTGAATCTTGGGGGACTTCTTTTTTCCCTGCCTTCTTGTTCATTCTGTGAGTCAGAAATCACCTCTTAACCTTGGATGGTTTTTTGTTTTTGTTTTGTTTTTCTGAAATTAGTTCAAATCTGGACAAATCTTTTTTTCTGGAACTCTCAGAGCAAGAATTTCCTGGCCTCTGCAAACATCAGAGCATAGCATTCTATTTTTCAAGAAGAGATTGTTTTGGTGTAAGGATAATAGCTAAACATGCCCCTCCCCACTATAAGCTGTAAAAAATAGATCAATAGGTATAGGGGGCAGATAAGAAATCAAAATATCATCTAGTGATAAATATTGATGTTTATGGATAAATCCAGACTAGACACCCTGGCTTGGCCTATGGTCAGGGCCAAGTTTCCATCTTAACATCTCCCTGCTACACCTACCATGTGCTTTGCTGAAGTGGTGCAAGGGTGAATGGAGCACTAGCATAGGGAAAAAATCACTGGAAAAAGTGATCCCTGCCTTCAAACATGTCACTAGACTTTCCAGTTGGTTCTTTTTCATTAAAATAACAATAATTTTTTCTTTTACTGTTAAAAAATTAAATTAAATTAAATTATTCAATTAAATCTCCTTTCTAGTCATGGGCAGAGTAGCTGAAAAACCAAATGTGGAGAACTTTCCCCAGTTGTCTCACAGCATGAAGAAGGAAAGAATATTGGTCTGCTGGGAACTGTTGTTTTTCAGCCTATGCAGTATTCTTCAAATATTATTCCCTCTGGGGAACATCAGGGCTAATGCAAGTACACAGTTCAGGCTAATGCTGAGTCCCTTATTTTATCTGTTAAATCAAATCATGTGTAGGAATTAATTTAATCTATCTTTAAATCTAGTTCATCAATATATTTTAAATAAAATTCTGACTGAACATCTCGTAACTTTCTGAGCACCAAGGACACAAAAAAATAAATTGGACATGGACACTGACTGTGGTCAACATGATAGAGGTGTGTGAAAATTATTCATACATAACTACATGCAGAAATATTATTATCTAAGGATCTGATATGAAACGTCTTCATGAGGCAGGGCCATCTTTGGTACCTGCTATGATAAATCTAGTTAGGCAGAATAGATAGGTTTTGTAGAGCCTGAAGCTTATAGAATTTGGAGAATTCTCTTTTTAGAATTCTGAATTCAAAATCAGTCTCAAAAGCAAATATCTAGAATGAGGATAGAAACCACAAGAAAATTGCCAGAGGCTTGGAGATGCAGGCCCCTGGCTTCTGAGATTTCTTGAGGTATTTTCACCTTGTTTCCCAATTCTACCTAGAAGAGTCTATAGCTCCCAGTGACTTGCAGAACTCACAGGAATGTGAAACTGGAGCCTGAAACTTAAGCTTCAATGATTTCAGGGTAAAATTATTCTGGGGCAAATTTCCAGAGCTTTGGGGTTGGTTGGACCATTCCTTCAAATAATAGAGGCAACTGCAAAAAGGGGGCAGGCCATGGAAGAACTTTATACGGGGTGCTTTGACTGCTTCCTGTACCACCACAAATCTTCAGGGAAAACAGCAAAAGCCACATTAGTCCCACTGTAATTGTGTTTTTTATGGAAATGGGTGAAAACATTAGTTTTGCACCTTGGTTGGTGTGGGATCAAAATAGAATTAAGAGGTATATTAAAACGTAAGTTAACTATATCACAGTATCTTAAATGCATGATAGACATAAAGCCATGTGTCACTTCATGTTGGGCATACATTCTGAGAAATGCATCACTAGGCAACTTCAAAATGATGTGAACATCACACAATGTACTTCGCAAACATAGATGGTATAGCCTACTACACACCCAGGCTGTATGGTGTAGTCTATTGCCTCTGGGTTACAAGCCTGTACAACATGTTACAGTACTGAAGACAGGAGGCAATTGTAACACAGTGATGAGTATTTGTGTATCTAAACATAGAGAATGCATGATAGAAACACAGTATTACAATCTTACGTGACCACCATCATATATGTGGTCTGTTGTTGACCAAAACATGATTACATGGCACATGTGCAAAACAACATAGCTACCTAACATATTTTCCCAAGATTTGGCATCTTAGAACAACACACATTTATTATCTCCTAGTTCTGTGAGTCAGGAATCTGCACACAGCTTTACTGAGTCCTCTGGTTCAGGGTCCCTTGCAAGGCTGCAGTCAATTAGTTAATTAGTTTTCTGGGATTGCCATAACAAAGCACCACAGACTGGGTGGCTTAAATAACAAAAGTATCTTTTCATACAATTCTGGAGGTCTAGATCAAGGTATCTGCAGGGTTGGCTTGTTCTGAGGCCTCTTTCCTAAGATTGTAGATGACCATTTCCTCTCTGTGTCTTCTTCCTATGGTCTTTCCTATGGTCAGACACTATATGTGTCTGTGTTCAAATTTCCTCTTCGTATAAGAACACCAGTCCTATTGGATTAGGACTCATCCTAATAACCTCATTTTAACTTCATTACCTCTTTAATGACTAGGTCTCCAAATAAAGTCATGTTCTGAAGTGCTGGGAGTTAAGACTCCAACATATAAATTTGGGCAGGATGCAGTTTAGTCCTTAACAGCCGGGTTGCAGGTACCTTAAGTCTCCATTGGGGAAAATCAGATTCTAGGCTCACTCATGTGGTTGTTAGTAGTATTTAGTTCCTCATGGACTATGGACTTGAGGGCCTCAGTTCCTCACTGGTTGTTGGATAGAAGCCACCCTCAGTTCCTTGCCACATGAGCCTCTCCACAGGGCACCTCTCAACATGGCAGCTGTCTTCCCACAGCAACAGGAAACTCTGACACTGCCGGTAATTCATTCTTTGCCATTGTGGTTGAAATGCTCCATCCATCACCCTGAAGTATTAAAAAAAGGCCAACATTTATAAATATATATTTAAACTATCACTGAAACCTTCACTTTTATTTCCCTTGAGGCTTTCCTCTTCTATTTGTGTTGGCCCAGGATCCCAGGAAAAAATCTAGAACAAAGGACAGTTAAGTCTTGCTTGGAAACCCCAGGTAGTAAGAGAGTTGGGACTCATCCACCACTGATGGATTGTGGTTTTCACAATGTCTCGGTGGAAAACCTTCTGTGAAGTTGGTGGATATGTATTTACTGCTGTGACGGTCTTGGTGGTTTTTAAGGTGAAGATAATCTGGGTCTCTCTAAAGGCCAAGCTATTTTCCTAATGCTGCCATATTTGTATTAGAAGATGCTTCTAGTCTTAGTCACTTTGAGCCAGACTCCCAAGGCTTGATGCTGAGGCTTTGTTACTAGTTCATATCCTTTGCCAAAGACGCCGAAGAGGTAACCTCTTTTTTCTTTTTTTAACTGCCAAGAGACCTCAGTGGGTATCATCCCAACCCATTGCAGGTCTTAAAAATGAATGGGATTGAAATCTCTTTCCTTCTAAGGCAGCGATTTGGTCCAATGAAAAACTTTTCCTACTCTCCATTGTGGACCAGTTCTATACAGTGGGGATACTGGAAAGAGATAAAAGACACATTTATACCTTCCTCAGAGAAATAGGTACCCATTCCCCTTATCTTACATGATTGCCTACAAATAGGAAGAGGAAATTGCTACAGACCCAATTTTCCATATTATGGGAATAGACAACTTGACTACAGTGGGTTGTCAGTAAAAGAACAAAATGTTTGAGAGAGTTAAACAGCTGAGCAGCATCCTCAGGCAGAGGGGTATGGACCACATGCAGTCCTGATCACTTATGTAACTTTAGGTCAGGTTATTGCCACAGGTCTCAGCTGGACTATAGTTGGGCTTGTCTCCTTCAGGTTTTTCTGCTGTTAGAAAAAGGGAATTGGTGGAATTGCCATTCCATAAGTGTTCCAGTTTCTCCATAAGAAGATGACTGCCAAGAGCTGTATTTGAAGTGATCTTTTGGCAACTGGAAAACTAACGCGTATGCTATTATCTCCCTTACTATTACTTTCTGCTTTTTAGAAGTATGTCAGCTGTCTGAGGTGCCTTGGTTCCATTAAATATTCCTTGTTATTCTGTTTTTTTTTTTTTTTTATTTGACATATTTTTAAAGTTTGGGCTCTAATGACAAGAAAGAACAAATCTATTTTTATATGATCACCAACATCCAACCTTGTTCTAAATTTCTATCCCAGGCTTTCATCAAGGCAAAAACTAAACAACCATTCAAATAAACAAAAACCTTACAAATGTTAAGAAAATTTATTGTGCTTGTTCTGCCTTCCGGGCATTGTGCCAGGTGCCAAAAATAGAAAAGTAAATTAAATCGAGTCCCTGCTGTAGAGAAGCTCCCAGTTTAATGGTGGGAAAAAACACGTACTCATGGTAACGTGCATAACGACTCAATTAATATTTGAGTTTCTACTCCATTCTGGTTTCTGTGGCTTCAAAAATGAACACAACAGACATGAAGCCTGCCTACATGTAGATTAGATTTTGTCATAGAGAGCAACCATTGAACTATTTATTACAAGCATGATCAGTGTCTCCATGGGGAAAAAAAAAAATGAAGCCTTATGAAAACGTTTAACAGGGGCACCACTTCTAATTGGAAGGGCAGAACAAATATTTATTTGAAAATAGTAGTGGCAATTGGGGATGGGGTGGAGAAAGAAGCTAGGTGGGAGAGTTCCAAAACAGCGTGTGCAAAAGATCCTTGACACTGGAAAGAGAAAGACGTGTCCTGAAACTACAGGTAAGCTATCACGGCAGGAGTAAAAATGAGGCAGGATAGTGGGCATGGTTGCATGGGTTAAAATCTTAAGAGTAGCTGAGTTCTCTCAAGTATAAAGATATGTCAACGTCAATAACTTATTTTTTCTTTTTTTTCTTTTTTTTTAGATGGAGTCTCACTCTGGTGCCCAGACTGGAGTGCAGTGGCGTGATCTTAGCTCACTGCACCCTCTGCCTCCCAGGTTCAAGTAATTTTCCTGCCTTAGTTACCTGAGTAGCTGGGACCACAGGTGCACACCACCATGCCTGGCTACTTTTTGTTTGTATTTTTAATAGAGATGAGGTTTCACCATGTTGGCCAGGCTGGTTTCAAACTCCTGAACTTAAGAGATCCACCTGTCTCGGCCTCCTGAAGTGCTGGAATACAGGCATGAGCCACTGTGCCCGGCCAGGAACTTCTTTAAATGATGAAACAATTGTACAGTTTGCCTGTGTTGCTGGAGGTATTTATTTCTTCAATAAACACTTATTGAATGTTATTTATGTGTGGATTCTCTGGTACACACTGAGAATAAAAAGATGAGTAACGTAGAATCTATGCACATCAAGTGGTTTGTACTGCAATGGAGGAAGATAGATGTAATAAAAACAGAGATGAGAAAACAATTCTATGTTCATATTGTTTAAAGAAGGAGTGCGCTTCTTAGGTAGCTATTATAAGATTTATGGCCCAAATCAAGTCTAAAAAATAATAAGGGAGCAATAACTGGCTGTGGAACTCCAATCTGGTGATGCATCAGAATGTTCTGGGCAAGTTTGTAAATTGCAAATTCCTGAGTTCCTCCTTAGATCTAGTGGATTTTAATTTGTGGAGGTGAGACCCGAGAATCTGTAATTCTTCTTTTTTTTTTTCTGACAGGTTTCACTCTTGTTGCCCAGGCTGGAGTGCAGTGGAGGATCATGGGCTCATGGCTCATTGCAGCCTAGCTTTCTCAGGTAGCTGGGACTACAGGTGCATGCCACCACAACCAGCTAATTTTTTGTATTTTTAGTAGGGATAGGGTTTTACCATGTTGCCCAGGCTGGTCTCGAACTCCTGGGCTCAAGCAATCTGCCTGCCTTGGTCTCCCAAAGTACTGGGATTACAGGTGTTAGCCACCATGCCTGGTAGATTTAGAATTCTAAAAAGCACTCCCAGTGATTCTGCATATATTCTGCAAATGGCATTTGGGAACCATTGAAGAAGAGCATGGTATCTGTGAAGCCACAGTAACATCTTTCTAAATGTGTTCTTCAGGTTGTTAATAGATGACCTGGGGAGAAAGAAGGATTCAGTGGTGTAATCAGTTGAATTACATCTCCCTCCTCAAATTCAGATGTACGTTCTAAACCTCAGTACCTCAGAATGTGACCTTATTTGGAGACAGGGTCTTTACAGAGGTAATCAAATTAAAATGAAGTCGTTAGGTGGACTCTAATCCACTATGACTGGTGTCTTTATAAACAGGTGGAATTTGGAGATAGACACTTATATGGGGAGAATGCCCTGTAAATATGAAATCAGCCATCTACAAGCCAAGGAGGAAGGCTTAGGACAGGGCTGCCAACACTTTGACTTTGAACTTCTAGCCTCCGGAACTGTGAGACAATACATTTCTGTTGTCTAAACTACCCAGTTGTTACTTTGTTAAGGCAGCGCTCAGAAGTGAACACAAGCGGCTAAGTTAAAGAGAGTTATGAATAAAATGATTTCTCTGCTGCAGGGGATCCAGAAGCTTGGATGTGCTCTGTCGCCCTCTGAGAGCTGATAGCATGTGCGTCTCATCCCAAATCTGAGTGCAGAGTACTTTTTGTTTGGCATAGAGCATTTCATGAGACTGTTGTTCTGTGGTTCTGACTCAGAGAAACGTTGAGTTTATTTCCCCTAAGGAAGCAGCCATGCCGTGGGTCTCACAGCTGCAGAAAGTTCAGCTTCATGGGACTGAGCTACTTTCAGGAAATAAGGATGCAGGTGAAAATTTTTTATTACATTTAGTTCAAATCCATCACACCTCCTGGAGGCAGAGCGGAACAGCTTCAAGGAAATAACCTACTGGAAATGATCTGGAGTCATTTTTCTTGATCCACGAATCCTTTGATTCCTGTTATTTTACATCTGCGACTCAGAAGCAGCCATTTGAAGAGAAAAAAGCCAAGAACTACTAGGTTGTCTCCCTTAGTGGAGTGGTTCAGGAAATGCAGGAGAAAAATATGCAAGGGTGATTTTATCAAATTGAATACACCACTGCAGATTTGCCTTCGGAGCACTCCATTTATTCCTACTATTTGCTCAGACCTTGACAAACTGATCCATCTGTCTTGAAATGGAACACTGGGAGAGAAATGGACCATAGTTATTGTCAGTGGTTAAAAAAGTAAGACTAGCCGGGCGCGGTGGCTCAAGCCTGTAATCCCAGCATTTTGGGAGGCCGAGACAGGCGGATCACGAGGTCAGGAGATCGAGACCATCCTGGCTAACATGGTGAAACCCCGTCGCTACTAAAAACTACAAAAAAAAAAAAAAAAAAAAAAAAAAAAAAAAAAAAAAAAAAAAAAAACTAGCCGGGCGAGGTGGCGGCGCCTGTAGTCCCAGCTACCCGGGAGGCTGAGGCAGGAGAACGGCGTGAACCTGGGAGGTGGAGCTTGCAGTGAGCTGAGATCTGGCCACAGCACTCCAGCCTGGGTGACAGAGCGAGACTCCATCTCAAAAAAAAAGTAAGACTAAAGATTTAACTTGTGTATTTCAGTTATCAAACATGCACACATAGAGTGAAGGAAATGTGAACTGGATGAACACAAGCTTCCTAAACATTTGCAAAATTGCAATACTTCAACTTCTTATTTATCTGATGTGTTTTATATTATTTAAGGCTAAACTTACAAAAATTTCAGATTTGCTATTTGATCTATGGTTGTGACAAGTATTTGTGTCTACGTCTGGTGAAAACTTGGGATCATGCAGACAAAACATTCATCAATCCTTGTTTCATATTTTTAGGTCACTATCAACAAACTCTACCCACCTCTCACAGCTCATTTCAGTTCTCGTCTCTCTCCTGCAGTCCTTACAACCATCCCTGCAGACCCAGTGATCTCTCACCCTGATAACTCATTCAACATGTACTGCCAGTTTCCACAGACCCCATAACCAGTGCCCAAAACCAGTGGCCACTTCCAACCAAAATGCAGTTTCACTGGCTTGACTTCCAGAGTTCCTGATTTATTAGAGCTGGGTAAGTTGAAAAAGTCTGTGTTACTAACAGGTGAGTCTAATGGTCAATTCCACCTGAGAATCAAAACGACTCATTTGGTATTTACCCTATAATGTCTTATACTGCAAGTGAGTCTGTCTCATCCTAGGCCATCCTTTCCTTAACTGAATTGATGTTTTTAATTGAAAAACCATGTTTTTGAATGCTGGAAAGTTATTTTAATGCTATTTTTCAATTTGTATAAGTATACTATTGATTCTTTATTAAAGTTGTTATCTGTCTCTTCTGGAAGTTCTATTTTACTAGGAGAATATCCATCTTGGGGCATGGGTTGTTGTTATTCCTCAATCTGGCTGCTGGGTTCCCTTTGGGTGTTTATTATTTTAACTGCTTGCCCCTGATTCTAGTTACCTGGATTAGCTCTGAGGGCACTTGAGTTACTGGAATGGCGGGAGATACAACAGTCTCAGGCCTGGTTAGCAAATCATCTGTACAAGGTATAAGGAGAAGACACTTCTCTACAAAGCTGCAACATGTTTGACCAGCCTCAAGGGCAGAGAGGATCTGAGCCTATCTGTTCCCCTCCCTCCATGCCCCTCCGAAGCCAAGGAGACTAGCAAGTACCCCCAAGATCATCTCATCAATCTGGCACATTGCCCTTTAGAGATTTCACCAATCTGTCTCTCAGGGCCACACCCTCTGGACCCTGGGAGATAGCGCGGTGCTCTGATTCTTGCCCCAGGTTCATGACTACTGCTGCATAGGAATTAACTCATTGTCAGCTTTTTCCAACTAAACCTCCACAGATGGGAGGACTTGCATGTGACCTCTAGGTTCCCCCCATTACCCTGTCCTAAAAGGTACTCTGCTTAAGATAGATAACTGGAAGTTGATTAGAATTAGAATGGAAGACTCATGGGGAGCTGTAGCACAGGCACTCAGGATGCAATTTCCACAAAATACCCTCATTGTCTAACCCAGTCTACTGTAAGAAAATACCTTAGATGGGATAATTTATAAACAACAGAAATTTATTGCTTACACTTCTGGAGGCTGGGAAGTCCAAGATCAATGTATCGACAGATTCAATGTCTGATGAGCGCTCACTCTCTGCTTCAAACGTGGTGTACCTTGTTGCTGCACCCTCCCATGGCAGAAAGGACAAATGAGCTCCCCCAGTCCTCTTTTATGAAGATACTAATTCTTATTATTATAACAGCATTCATGAAGGTGGGGTTTTCATGACTTCATTAACCCCCAAAGGCCCCACCTTTGGAACCTAATCACGATTACTTTGGTGATTAGGTTCCAACATATAAATTTTGTGGGGATAAAAACATTCAGTTTATGGCATCACATAGACTCACCATGCCTCCCTTTCTTTAATTTGAAAACAGATAATAACCTCTACATAAAACTGGCATTTAAATCACAGCTACCACTTATTGTACATTCTTTCTGTGACAGGCACCCTGCTATGTACTTTACATGCATTAGTGCCAAGTGAGATAATTTGAATAATTCACCTGGCATGTTACCTGGTACAGGTGGGTGCACCGTACATGCCCATTGTTCTCTTTTGTTGTTGCTCTTAGCTGCTGACCTATATGGGAATAGGTATTGTCTTGCACCTTTTTACTGTCCCCTTCTCCCTACTGCTCTTCGTACCCTACCTTGCATCGGAGCTCTTGACGTATTTCTTGGTTGACTAGCTGAATAGATCGTGTCCTTCTAAATGATGATTTCCTATTTTTTCTATACTTGGTAAACTCAGTTAATTTTACTTGTTTCTAAAAGGTCTAGCTAAAAGTTTATTTCTTTTGCAAAACTATAGGTAATATCTCTTGTCTGATAGAATATCACCTATACCTTTCGTAGGTTATTTAACCCCAATTCTACCTCATATTCAAGTCGCTTATGCCCGTGAACTATATTCCTTACTGGAATATATCTCTGTTCTGCTCCAAGTTGAGAAGAGCCTAGAATTTCTCTTTTAAAATTCTTCCTCTGAAACCTAGGGTAATTATCATAGAAAACAAGAACTGGAGGAATCCTCCCTTCATTTCTTTCAGAGAAAACCCCATCAAATTAGATGGGAAGAGATCATGTGAAGCAAGACAGCTTTGCAAGTTAGAAGGTGTATGTGCAGAAAGAAAATGATAGAACGTTCTGGTTAAAGTGTTGTGTTAATCTATCTTGGGCATCTTGCTCTTGCTTGTACTTTTTTAGGTGAGTTTTTCCACTAATGTTCATATGCTTGTCTACTCAAATTAGCATTTTCATCTCAATTGAATCAGATTAAAAAAATTAATCAATATTTATAGTACAGGCAACTCATATCTTAAAAAAGCTTTCATTTATGGTGAATTGTATTTTGGAGTACAGCTTTTTATGAGTTGGAATTGAGCTCTAATGTATTGCCAACAGTTACCTATACAGTAGGTGTTAGGGTTTTGCTTAGTATAATCTACATTCCTTCATTGTCTGGTGTGGGCTCTGCCCTGTGTTAGGAACTTCTAAGAAGCAGATTTGAGTCTCTTTCCTTAAGTGATTAGAAGTCTACAGAGGGCAGGAGGCAAGAGCATGAATTTGGAACAGCCCAGACACCAGGTTTTGAGTCCTGAAATACCACCCACACACCCTCTGGACCAATAATGAGCCTGATACATAACAAACTTTTAATGTATATTAACTATTATTATTGGTAAGGGAATAAAGTTCTTGCAAAATTTTGCTACAGTGCTTGCTCCTGGAAGACAAGGTCCCAGTTTTGTTTCTTTTAGAAAATTCCACAATGTCCAGCACAGTATTATTACAGGTGTTGCAGCTTACCCCTTTCAGAGTGTGAAGTTATCACTGGAAGGTGGTTGCCCCATCAGGAAATACATTTCTCGACCACTTTGCACTTAGGTATGGTTCTGTGTTTTGTTAATTCCAAGAGCAAGTGAGTAGAAGATGGCGAAAAACAGGTACACTTTCTCAAATTTCTTTTCTCTTGTCTTGGATAAATGCAGAAGATTCTGAAGCTCTAGAAGATGAAACACAGGATGAAAGGATTCTGGCTGCCCGAATCCTGTAGTTGCTCACATTGCACTGCTTCCATGAATAAAAATTATACCTTTAAGGTTTTAGGCCATTGTGATTTGGGGGTTTATTTATGACATCAGCTTGCATTGCCTTAACTAATACTGCTATTCAACAAATTTGTTGAAGAAATAAATGAGCTGTATAACTAAATCACCCCAAATACAATGCTATTTAGTACCTAAATATGGATGTATAATAAACCCATTGATCTTATTTCATCAATCTGTCTGTGGTCTCATTACAGCCAATCAGAATTTAAAGTGAGGCAGTGAGATGGAGTAGCTCTGAGGCAATATAGTGGCTTTTTCTTTTTATATTTTTAAAAATACATCAAACCTTTGTTGTAAAAAAGAAGTAACCAAAAGAACATCAGAGTGTAATGGGGGTTCTTGTACATGTTGGACTGTTTCATCTTAGTTGTCAACTAACAAATTAAGTAGAAAGAGTTCATATGTTTTCTGTTCAATGTACTATGTATTTTGTCTTTTAAAAACATGTGGTATTGCAAAATACGGTCAATAATTCCCTTACTGAACTAAAAGAGAATTAGAAAAGGCTGCTAATAGCTTTTGTATTTAGAAATGTAATGTCTTCCAGTGAGTTATTTCATGGGTGAAGTGTCTGGAATTGCTTCTGAATACTGGATTATAGATATTTTTCTTTCTTTCTTCTTCTTCTTTTTTTAACTAAGAGAACTTAAACATGATATTAAAAAAACATTTTATCTTGTGGTAGAAATGTCAGCCACATTTCAATTCACTCTTAGGCTTCTCCTAAAAGGAATGACTTTTATGCATAACAATAGCCTTGTTTTTATAAGTGGTTGGTAATATCTGCAAATGTGTAAGGCATTCATTTTCCAGGAGCACTTTTCTCCCTGGTAACACACCAGGAAATATCAGAGTGTTGTTATTTGAATTCTTTCTTGTGCTCTGACTCCCAGATGAATTGAAATTCAACTTCACAGTCAAATGAGTAGCCATTTAAAGCTCAGGTGTGTATTTCTTAAGACCCTCTCAAAGGATATATAACTGCTTATATCTTTCCAAAAGACAGCAAACTGAATTTTAATTGGATCTTGCCTCTCCCAAGAGATCATTATACTTCTACTCTAAGGCCATATATTATAAAGCTTCAGTATGAATTGGAACATGAAGGCCATGTTTCAGTTTAGTGTTTAAAGCTGAAGTTATAACAGCTGACACTCTAGTCATTTCAGCAACACCCCCAATCAAAATTTTACTTAGTTTGAATCTCTTTAAAAAAATGAACATACACACAAGCATGCACACATACACACACACGTATATAATTTGCATGTCAAAATTATGTAAACTTTCAGATTATTAAAAAAGTTTCTTTTTTAAGGAAATAAGTCTCAAATGGGACTAGTTCCAAATTTTTCTTGTCTCAACCCCACCTTGACCTTGTCAGATGGATTTTTAAAAATGAAGCAGTGGAAAAATTTATACACACACACACACACACACACACACACACACACCAAAGACCTGCTGACTCAGAACTGGATCTGGAATATCCTTTTGAGACACAGAATGAATATTTTCATCAGATGGTATAGAAGACCACCGATGCATTCACAAGCACTCTTGGAGCTGGTCTCCCTCTGATCTTAGAAACTGGCAAGACAACATCTAAAAGCAAACCAAAAGACTTGCGGAACCTAATTCACCAACTCTAAATAACACAGCTATGTGCTTCTTTGTTCTTCATAGTTTAAGCACCCATGGAAATTTCCAGAGGTAAATTAAGACGATGAGGACCAATGTTAAAAATACTGTGAAAACATCCCAGAGCATGCTGAAGTGTGGAATTCATACTTTCAAACTCCTAAGGGACAGTCTCATGTCTCATAAGGAGGCATAAGACCTCCTTATGGTCTTGCCTTATACCATAACAAAGTGGACCTTTGTGTATTATGTGTAGTTAAGACTAGTTTTGTTTTTTTTTTTTTATATTTTCTTCCTGAAAAATACATAGGTTTATTCCAGATTTGAATGTTTTAGATTTTTTTCCCCTTAAATTTGCAGACGGAGACGTGAATCGGGAACAAGGTCCCGGAGTAGAGAATATGTCTCTGAGTTTTTCTGAGACATGGTTTCTTCAGTTGTAACATTAGGAGATTGAAGTAAGTAGTCTCTAGAACAGTTAGTGTTATAACATTTTATGGTTCTACATTTCAAGTGGCTTTAAAAAAATTATTTATATAAGACTCAGTTACTAGTCAGCATATATCCCTAGATTTCAGCATTTTTCTGCCATGATGTAACAGAATATTTGGATTACGTACTCAGTACACTCAGTACTGGAATCTTAGACAGGCTTCAGTTTGCCTATTTATTTCTACTTAATTATCTTCCACTAAATTTGCTTCTCTTTTATTAAAGTTTTTTTTTTTTAATTGTATCAACATCTTAGTTATGAGGCTCAAAACCTTGAAGTTTTCTTCAATTGTTTATGCTCGTTCACCCCTAACATTAGATCAATCACACAGTTCTTTTGGGTGCACCTCTGTGAAGGGTAAGACTACTTTTACAAAACAGAATTGTAGAATTGGAAGTGATTTCATTTCACTGGCTCACCAATATTATAGAATTGCATTGACCACCTGAAGAAATATATTCACCATTTCCCAAGGAAAAAAACACATATACAATTTTTCATGTAATTTCCAGGGATTCAAAGACTTCCTAAAGTTCTTCCATGGATATCAGATTAAGAATCCCTCATATAGGCCAAACGTTTTCAAAGTCAGAATTTCACTCAATAACAACCCTTGCAGGTGCCTCTCTGATTCTGCATCTAGTGACTGAAAATGCTCATTTCGGGCACGTTCTCTTCCCTTATTTGTAATGAAACTCTTATTGTTGGAGAACTTATTTGGGGTTAAAATATTTGGCCCAGTTGACTACAGGTCTTCAGTATTTGAAGGTACCTCCAAATCCCACACAAATCTTTTATTTTTCATGTTAAATATTTACCATCTCTTTGTGTCTTTTATTGCATGGCTTCCAGACTCTTTCCTATCCTGGTCAATTTCCTCTAGATAGTCCTTAAGTGTCTTAACTTAATTTTGGTTCATTGAGATGAATAACATTTTTTATATTTGATATGAATAACCAATGCAAAATTCTTGGAAAATTTCATTTCGGGCACAGAGGAAAGGACTTGAGCTGCCTAACATTGGCTAACATGTTAGTTTTGATCTTTGCTAGCCATTTTGACTTAGTGCTGGTTACTTAATATCTTCCATTTTTTTCATCTGTAAAATGGAAATAGTTATACCTTCACTGTAAGTTTGTTATTTTAGCAGATACTAAGTATTCAATAAATGGTATATATTATTTCTACTATTAATTCAGATTATTTGGGATATTTGGGAAGAAACGTCATATTGAAGACAAACAAATACAGTTTCTAAACTATTTTTAACCAACATTAAACTTAGTCTTTCCTACCGCAAAGTCATATTATTTTTGTTGAAGTACAAAATGTGATAACTACTTAATATTGCTAAATTGTTTTATATTGGGTTTGGCTCATATGACAGGCTTATGAGATATTGCTGAGCTCTGATTCCATCATTCAGTATGTGTTACCTGTCCTTCTTAGTCTTGTGATCTTCAGGCAGCTGTACAGGCAAGGACCAAGCTCACAAAGACACATTAGCCACTTTTTCCAAAGTTGACATTAATTCACTAAATGACTTTCTATTGTGACCAGAGTTTGTCAGTACCTTGCTGACAAAATGATACTAAGCACGTGGGATTTCCCTGACGTAATTATTTAGATAAAAGAGTGGGGGGCGGGGGGAAAGAAAGAAAGAAAATGACATTGGTGTGAAATGATTTGTTTTGTGTGAGCTCATGTTGACTCAGTTGTTGAACTAAATCCTTTTCAAGTCCCATAGTGATAAGAAAACTATAGGAAGAAGGCAAGGCTGTAACTTATTTGCACAGAGTCAAACAGATTTTGAGGTCCCTAAATGTGTAATAGATCACTTCTTTGACTTGCAGATCAGAGTGAAAACAATTTCAAGGGCAAATAAAAGGAGGAAGTCCGGCTCTTCAAAGCATGGTCTCATTCCCTCACACATAATTTGGCTCTTATGTTCTTCCAGAGAACTTGTACAGAGCATGGCATGGCAGTGGGGCTCATCAGAAGGAAAAGTGTGGGTGGCTGGGTGTGAGGCTCCTCTCCTTGCCCAGACCCTCTAATCCTCTCCGAGGTCAGGGACAGGAAAAATAATAAAGTAGACATTCATTCCTTCCAAAAGACTTGCTAAAAGGAAACTCTCTGAGAAACCCTTTGGCTATTTTTATGAATGAATTTTTTTTTTTTAAAGTTTTTAGATGAATTTTCCAAATACCTTTTAGTCTGAGAGAAAGAAGAAGAAGAAGAAGAAAAAAGACTCAATGCTAATACCCTTTGCATGAGCTCTAGTTTGCTCTTGCCTCCAGCTGTTGAATGAGTTAGGGTCATATTTGGAAGGACAGCTCATTCTGTTTGGAAGGTCATGCAAGGGAGTCCGGAAGAGGAGGGGCGTGGAGATGCCAGACAGAAGGGCGAGCCAGCAGACACATGTGGACAGGGCTGCAGCCAGCTCCTCTTACTCTTGGTGTGTCACTGCCTGCAATGGAATCCAAGGGTCTGCCGTCAGGAGTGCAGCAGTACTGTGACCTCTCTTGGAACCTGGCGGTGAAGTCTCCTAGAAAGCATGTTTACTCGGGGTCCCTGATCCACAACAGGAGCCTTCGCTTTGAATTTAGATTAATTGTCTGTTAGTATAATTGACTGCACCTTCCCATCCCTGCCATCTACAAGTAAACTGAGAGTCAAAACATTTTCCTTTTATTAGAGTCTGTTCTAAAGTTGTAAGGCATGATGACATGTAGGACACGAAAGGTTTTACGTTCTCCAGAGGAAGATGCAATATCCAATCAATATATTTCTCTTATCTTAACCTGATATCTTATTTAAAGCAAATAACAAGTGTCCAAAAACGTCTGGCTCTATTTTCCTGGATAAATGCAGGAATAAATTAAATTCCCACAATACATAAACTCTCTACACAAATTAGCACATGGAAAAAGGCGTACATAAAATGAAGCTAACCCCCATGAGAACACTTATAAATGGTATCCTAAGATATAGCAAGGAATTAATTTAGCTCTCTAAAAACTTACTACCTAGGAATACATTAAATTAAGGAAGAATTTGACTCATTTGGAAAGGTGACCCTTTTACATCATCTATAGTATTTATATATTTTTAAGATGAGGGTCTCACTATGTTGCCCAGGCTGATCTTAAACTCCTGGGCTCAACCTGTCCTCTTGTCTCAGCCTCCTAAATAGCTGGGAGTACAGGTGCATGTGCCACCATGCCCGGTCTTATATGCTTATGTTTTTAAAATGATGCCTATCAAGTAGTGTGGCCAAAAGCATGCTATTTTTTATTCTTTTATCAATAAAAGTTTATTTTATTTTATTTTTAATTGACACATGATAGTTGTACATATTTATGAGGTATAATGTGGTGCTTTGATACAGGCATACCGTACATAATAATCAAACCAGAGTATTTATCATATCCATTACCTCATATATTTATCATATCCTTGTGGTGAGAACATTCAAAAGCCTCTCCCCTAGCTATTTTGAAATAGACAATGCAATGTTGTCAACCACAGGCACCCTACTGTGCAACAGAGCACCAGAGTTTATTCCCATTTAACTATAACTTCGTACCCATTGCCCAATCTCTCCCTGTCTCCCCCTGCTCCCCTTCCCAGTCTATCTTCCATTCTCAGGTTCCTAACCTGAAAAAAATGCACCTAGCTTCTGTCTTGCATACTTGTGAGTCTCAGCGATACCATCCATATACGCACACAGTTCTCAGTGCAGGAGTTGCCCTCAGCAAGTGGCAATTAGCCATTCCTCTATTTGAAAGACAGTCAGACACAATGTCCTGGGGTACATGCCTTGTGGATGCTCTGCAGTTTCTAAGCAATTCTGCTGCAGAAGCACTACTGGGGGACACCCCCTTTCCAGGTGAAACTGCGTTGTAATGAACGCGTTTGATACTTCGGTCATCAGTTTCCCTTGAGTTGGTCCCACATTGAAACTGTCATAAGCTCACATCCGTTAATCTAAGAAATACTGTTTGTTGAATTTTAGAGATCATGGAAATGATCAATTCAAAGTAGTTTTCCTCCTGTTCCATCTGGGATTTATAAAGACCTTCAGCCTTTCCTAAATATGAGACAAAAAGGTCTGACAGCGAGTGACTTTAGAGAGATCTCTGGCTCAGAAAAGGCTACCAGAGTCCAGGAGATGGTTGGAAAGAGGGGCCCATATGAGAATTCTGTGTTTATTTTCTCCTTAGGTGAATGCCTTTGCTGATAATGTTTCCAGGCACCACTGGGCAGTGAGTCATTTTTGGCCCTACCCACTTCACTTAAGAGATACAAACTGAATTTAAAACCCAGATATCTGAGGAAGGCCATCTCATGTTCCTTCAGGGCACCCACAGCCCCAGCAGCAACAAAAGGTGGTGATAATGGAAGGAAGTAGAGAAGGAGACCCAGAAAATTGCATGCATTAACTAGAGTTTTCATTAACAGAGTTGAAAAAAGAAGACATTTCAAATTTTAAATTCTTCTCCCAATTCCTGTACCTGGCTCTTTAAGGTTATACAAATCAGAGGATTACACTGCGGGGGATAAATGTTTTGAAGAAGTAATCCATTGATCACTTCCTCTCACTTGACATGTTTAACTAGATGGAATCAATACTTCTTAGCCTAGCAATGGGTTTGTAAAAAAAAAACAAAACAGTAGCACAATTGGATGTTGTAAGGTATCTTAGGATAAAAGGATCCTGTAGACAAATTCCTTCTTTATCCCTTACCCCACCTGGAGCACCTTTGATTAAAAGTCAGATCTGTATGGATGTATGAAGTCACTGAATTCATGGAGGTCAGGGCACAAAGAATTCTTTTTTTTTGTTTTTCAATGCATTTACTTGTCATCCAACACCTGCCCTAATGACACACACGGAAACAAAGAATCTTGAGCTTTAAACTGAGCACAAGAAATTGAAAATAGAACTATGTAAAACATCAAAAATCCCACCCACTTTTAAAAATAATTTGCTTAATTCAAGCATATTTAAGAAATAGTGCGCCTGTCTAACACATTCGTATTACATTAACACAGTGCCTACTTGCAGGTTTTATTTCTTGCAGTTCAATGAGTACAGTATTTCAACTGGAGAACTCGAAACAGACACAAAGGCTTTTTTTTTTTTTTTTTTTTTAACCCTTCAGAGAAAATATGCAGGGGCAATCACCACTTCTTCATTTTGACTGTCACCTGGATTCACAACCGTGCAGCCAAAGACAGTTTCAGATGCGCAGATGGCCCTAGCGGTTAATAGGGATGAGAGTGGGAAAAGAAATAAATGAATACTCTGTTTTCTGTGTAAGCAAATAAAAAGGCAGAGGAAACAAAAGGAATGAGCCAGTCATGGTGTTGAATCATCAAGTCCCTCTAAACATACCTTGACTTTCCCGTGCAGGGGTCTATTTCCCTGATAGCCAGTTCAGTGTGGATACTCATGCTGACGAGCTTAAGAATGTTTGCCTCTCAGAGATAAATACTGCATTTCTGCCCGCTGCACACACAGTTGCTGGAACCTGACAATGCCGTGTACGAGTAATAAGCAATCATGAAATAGTGAAGGAGTCAGGGCTCTTGAATTACACTTGCTTTATATGGGTTGAATTGCACATCTAGGGCAATGTTTGGCCAAGTGAACAGGGCATGCAAAGCCCTGGCTTCCTCTCTGTGCTGTGGGGAAGTGAGACTGTGCCGGGCCTGCAAACACGGTGAGGAAAAATCTGTTTGAATGCTTACTGCTGAATGGTGCTGGGCATTGTCAGCTTTTGTTTACTTCATCTTACATGTGAAGATCGCAGCTGTTCCTTTCAGTAAAAAGAAGTAGGAGAATGTAGCAACCAACCTCACATTTTCCCCTCCTCCAAATGTTTGTGGAGACCAACAGCTGTCTTTGCAAATCCTGTCACTCAGGATTGGAACGGTTCTACACAATCAAGAATGGAGTGGTGAGGCTGAGATTGTTGGCTGGCTTGAGGTGGCAGGTGGGAATGAACGGTTCTCTTAATGGGCTCACTTGGTCTGCTCCTGCAGAGATTGACTCAAAAAAGAAAAAAGAAAGTTTAAAGGAGGCGATGTAGGAAAGTTGAACACACACGTCTTATATTTCATACATATAGGTCTGAATGGCTGTGAAGCATGAATTCACTGCTTGTTAGAATTGTAAGGGATTTGAAAGGTCCTCTTGTCTAGGAGTTTTCAAATTATTTTTAGCAGCAGAATTTTTTTTCCGCCCCTCAAATGAAATCTTAGACTAGGGATATCATGTGATAAATGAAAATACTTACATAGAATAAGTGGGAGCATTAATGGAAAACTGGGCTGGGTATAAGAAAAGTAACTTCAGTAAAAACCCGGGAGGTGGAGCTTGCAGTGAGCTGAGATCTGGCCACTGCACTCCAGCCTGGGTGACAGAGCGAGACTCCGTCTCAAAAAAAAAAAAAAAAAAAGAAAAGTAACTTCAATAACAAATGAACTCAGTTCTGGGAACAGGGTAGGAGTCATGAGGACTGAGGCAAATTGGATGTGCTTGGAGAGGACGAGTGCTCCTCCTCCTCAGCACAGCCATGGGCGGCCTAACGATGTTTTGGTCAAGAAAGACTGCATGTATGATAGTGGTTCCAGATTATAATACTGTATTTTTATCGTACTTTCTCGATGTTTAGATACAGAAATGCTGACCATTGCAATGCACAGGAATGCCCTAGGATGGCAGCCAAAGCCTTCTGTCTCACACCCAGCTCATTTTCCTAAAAAATATGTGCACTTAACATTGGTTTTCATCCCCCAAGAATGGGGTATCAACAGAATCTATAGGACCAAGACTTAAATGAAATGAATCAAGAGTAACACAAACTCTAGCAATTTTCAATTAGAAATTCAAGGAAAGCTTCATAAAATTTTCATAGAATTCTGTCCCAATTCACCTAGCCCATTTCAACTGTAGTGTAGAATTCTGTTGTTAACAGCCTTAACATCTTTTTTTGGATTTTTGCAAATATGAGTACAGTTTACGTCATCTACTCTCACCCAATAGATTAAATTCCAGGAGTCTGGAATACAGAAAAAAGGAAAAAAAGAAAAACGTATAAAGAGAACAACAAAAAAATCAGCTAAGTCTGAGCAGTTTCAAGAGACATCCTGATTTTTTAAAAATACGCGGAGACTATCCAGTTATCTCAGATTCCTGGTTCATTTTCCACTCAAAAGTTAGGTCAGCCAGCATCTGAAATAACAGTCCTTGATTATCTCTGGTTTTGAAAAACAGAAGAATACAACAGATTGCCTCTGCTCAGTCAACCAAGTTCTTGTGTTTTAGTTACCCTGACATCAACTTCAGGTGAAGGAAGAATGTTTACATATCAAAGTGGATAACATTTCATGCTTGTGGAAGGCCCTTCTTCCTCTGTTTTTCTGGCTGTGCAGGCTGCAGCCAGAACCAGGCTGACCTCTGCCTGTTTTAAAGGAATTTGACTTATGGACTGGCTCCAACACAAAATGCATATTCATTTTCCAGAAGAGGTACAAAACATCCCCTGTTATTAATAACCTACAGCACCTCTCTTCTTCTCATTTCACACATACAAGCAGAACTCGACTTTCACTCATATTATAGTTGATTTTTTTTAACACGATAAGAAGTGGAGAATGACAGAATTTTACTCAAAGAATCTTTTTTGTATTTAGTTTTTTTTTTCATTCAGTGGTTATGAAAAGCAGAATTATGTCTTACTCATTGAAATCTTTTGAAATGCTTTTAGACTTTCCTCAAATCTTTTAGATCACAATAAAGGAAATCAATAGCCATCTTTCCAGGTGAAAGGAGTTGAACCAGCTAATGCATCACTCATTCTGATTAACCAATTTGAAGGCAGGCAGGCAGTTAAATATTTGCTATAATTCATTCTTGAGTGGTTATGCATGCTCCAGTGGCAGATTTTATTTAATAAATATCAATAACCGTGGCAATGCTCAAGGAGGAAAAACAAAAACAAACTATAAAATTATAATTTAGGTGTCTCTTTTATTAAAAGTACAGTGGAAAACTATCTCAAGATAACCATGGCACATGAATTAGACATGTCTCAGGAATATGTTCGTTTGTTCTCTCTGTGCCTTGGGATGATTTCAATTAAAGCTATAAATTATTTTATTATACATTTATTCCAATTTAGTAGATGTCTACAGTGTGGGAAGGTAGGACAATATGGGTACAATTTAAATATCTTACATGGTTGCCTACAGCATCGTAGAGACTGGACTAACTAACCCATGAAATAATACAAGTGTCATTAAGTACAAAATTTGTGCTATAAAAATTCTTATGGGCTAAAATTACTGGGGCAGGGATCATAGAAAATTAGAGTTGAATTAGGTAGGAAATCATGGGTACAATCTGGATCTGTGTTGAGAAATGAAACCTGGCAAACAGACAAGCAATGGCAGAGACACAAGGCAGCAAGCATGCCCTGAATAGAGAGAGGACTACAGGGATGGTGATGAGACCAGAGCGGAGGTGTATTCATAAGGCATGCCCATATCATGAAGAAACTTGAATCCTAGGAGGATAATCTGGACCTTGTTCTGAGAGGCATTGGAGAAGCATTGCTGGATGCTTTGAGATTACACCGATGATGGTATGCAGAAGAAATCTGAGGGAGGAAGGACCAAAATGTCAAGAATTACCAAGGAAGTTTATAATATGTCTGCAATAATGGTCCAAAAACAATGGTAGCAAAAGGAAAAAAAGATCTAAAAAAAAAAAAAAGTATAGAATGATGGTTGATTCCATCATATATTTATTAACAGATAAGAATTGGATGCCTTTATGTGCTGTGGGCACAAATATTAGTACTGTCCCTGCCCTCATGGAGCACAGGCCCTAGGAGATCAACCAGGCCTGAGTTTGAGACCTATGTGTGGATTTCTCAGCAAGGCGTCATGTCAAATGACTCTTGCAAAAAGTGAGACAGAGTCCAGAACAATAAATTAAAACACTTTACAAGTGTCTACATTGCTTTTTTTTATTATTTTAATGTCTAGAAAACCTAGTCAACATATGGAAAAACACACAGGAATAAGATATGTTTTGTGATCCTGCATCTCTATCAGCTTCAGCAGTGGCTAAAGGGTCACCTCTGAACTCCCAAAGCCCCTCCCCCAAATCTCAGCCATCTTTGACATCAAAACGGGTGGGAAAAGCTCTGGATTAGTAGTCAGAAGTCTTCTGATTTGAGTCTTGACCCTACCACTTATTTAGTCATATGACCTTGGGAGTCATTTATATTCTTTGAGTCTCATTTACCTTCTTCATTTATGAGACTAATACCACCTGCCTGGCAAACTCAGAGGGTTATTATAAAGATCAAAGGAGAAAATATCTATTAGGGCCTCTAGGGCATAATGATGTTGGTAGGAGAGTAAAGGAGAATGAAGAACTCTGCTTGGGTAACTCTTTGTCTTGACCTAATTATCAGAGTCTAATTTTTAAAAAAAGATACATAAGAATCAAGCCTTGATCTTAAAAAAAAGCCCCAAAGAGGCAGATCTTGACTAGTTAAGTACTAGTTAAATGTTTCTGCTGAAAAATATCTTTTTTAGCTCCAAATGAAAATTTACATGAAACTTTAAATATATAAAACAGAAAAAAAATGAGTTATTTTCATATAAAGGCTTTAAAAACAATTGATAACATTTACTTATTGTAAAGCCAATCAATGGGAATAATAAAGTTTTTCTGATTAATACAATATTAGAGATGAGAACCTTATGTCCACCTCAGCCTCCAATTTTAGATTGTTTTTACTTCAGTTGCAAAGTGTCAAGACAATTCTGATTCACACAGCTAAGTGGTTACAAATGGTAAGAATTATTTTTATCAGCTTACCTTGAATTCTCTGCAATTTTTTTTAAATAAACCCAAAGAACAGGAAAAGTTTTGCTTCAATGTCTGTGTAAAAGTTAACTGACAACACAAGTTAACACATAGAGTGAGAATATGTGTTAAATTTGGTATACGTTGCATGAATATATGTTTGTTTTTATTAAGGTATTTTAAGTAGTGAAAAATACTTTTTAACAGCATTTAAATCATATATTTGCGGAACTTCTGAAAGAACTCTCTGGAACCTGAAGTGTCTGCAGAATTGTGGTCAAAGCTAGCCACATGCATTGAGCAGAGAGCATTGTTCTAAGCAAGTGCTGTTTGCAGTTTATTTCTTAATCCTCCTAACCACTCCATGAGATAGGGGAAGACTCTCAGACACACAGAGGTCTAGTAATTTTCCATACAGGACACCATCAGTAAATAGCAGAGGCAAGATTCAAACCCAGTTGTTTTTGACTCTGTGGCATGTGTCCTTAAGAGCTGAACCTGATGGAAGAGAATGGGTTCATGGTCTGGCCACACAGCTTAATAACCAGGAAGTTTCAGTTTCACACCTACTGAATACAGATCAGTTGTGAAGCTTAATTATGACACTGTCTGGAAACCTTGGAGTTTAGTGGGTGCTTAATAAATATTAAAGTGGCTGACTCCCCATCATGAATACATCTAGGTATTGTATTCTTATCCTCTTTTTGCCATGTGAGAATACAAGAAGAAGACAATAGTCTATATCTGCGAAGAGGGACTCCCTGACCTAGGACTCCCCAGCTTCCAGAACCGTGAGAAACGTGTTTGAAAGCCACCCAGTCTATGGTACTTTGTTATAGCAGCCTGAACTAAGACACCTACTTATGCATATTCATCTACATGTTTTAGTGATCACCTAATGCAAGGGTTGACAGACTACGGTCTGCAAGCCATGTCTGGCCTACAGTGTACTTTTGTAAATCAAGTTTTATGATAGCACACTGCAGTGGACTGAGTGTTTATGTTCTTCCCCAAATTCATATGTTGAAATTCTAGCCCCCAATGTGATCTTATTAGGAAGTGGAGCCTTTGGGAGATGACTAGGGTATAAGGGTGGAGCCTCATGAATGGGATTAATGTCCTCATGAAAGGGACTCCAGAGAGCTCTCTTGTCCTCTTCTTGCCATGTGAGGATACAAGAAGAAGACAGCAGTCTGTAACTGGGAAGAGAGACACTCTGACCTAGGACTCCTCAGCTTCCAGAACAGTGAGAAATATGTTTATAAGCCACCCAGTCTATGGTACTTGGTGACAGCAGCCTGAACCAAGGCACCTACTTATGCATATTCACCTACATATTATCTGTGCTTGCTTTCCCTCTAAGATGGCTTAGTTGTGTCGCTGTGACAGAGAGTACATGTCTCACAAAGTCTGAAATATTCACTTTACAGGAAAAGTTTGTCAACCTTTGACTTAATATAATACTGCATTTTCTGTCTGTCAACTTCCCATAACACAGAACCATCTAAGGTAGCAATTCTGATATATGCTGAAGGAGAAGGCAAGGAACTTGTTTAAAATCAGAACTGGTGGAGTTGTTTTGGTCTCCCTGTCATATCCTGACTGCTCAGGGTCAGCATACTGACACATTTTGGTTTGGATTAAAAATATTTTAGCATGTTTTACACATCATAAAACAGAGCTAAGTTTGTTGAGAGGAACTTAACGAAAGGATGAATAAACTCAATCTATGGATGGCTCACAAATGATTCATACTTTAACAACAGTTTCTAAAATTCAAGAATGAATTTAAAAAATGTTTGGGTTATTCTCTGTCATGAAGAAAAGCCAAACAAAAGACATAATATTAACTTGGATGTTACCTAGAGTAATTACTTCCTTTGAGTTTTCATTGTAGTTTGTGAAATTCCTTTTCTGTAACTTAAAGAATAAGTAATTTGGGGGAAGTAAGAAAGTATTACAAGTACTGTTTCATTCTACCAAAGGGACAGGGACTTTTTATTAATCCATTGAGAATTTCAGGCCTCATCTGCCATTCTGATGACATAATTGAAAAGTTATTAACAGTCAATTATTTGCTTCCCAAAGATATGGGAACATAGATTCAGGAATTCATTAGAAAGTGACCAGAATAGATTCTAAATTTCAAAAAGTTCAGCTATCTTTCTCCTGCTTACAATCTTAGTGGGCTATTTCTGTGGGTAGTTTCTCCTGTTTATAGAAATATGTGTGAGTTTAGAGTATAAGGGTATAATATTAAGTTGTAAGTATAAAAGGTAGCAACGGAAAATTTGAGTAGGAATTTTTGTCATTCATTAATTCATTCATTCATTCATTCATTCAACACAAAGATATTGAGCAATGATGTACCAGGCATGGAACTAGCCACTGGTTATACATGACATCCAACACAGGTGTGGTAGCAGCTCTCTGAGAGCTGGCAAGAGAGATAAGAAGTAACACTTTTTGGTTTTTGTAAATTGTAATAAGGGAATGAATAGGGTGAAGTGATAGAGAAAAAACTGGGAGGATCCAGCTCAAATGGACCATGGTGGTAATAAGGAGTGAGAAGAAGGAGACATGTGGATATGCAAAGGTCCTGAGGCATGAATGAGCTTGGAGTCTTCAGTGAACCAAAAGAGGACAGTGTAGTTGGAGAAAGGGGAAGGAGGTGAGGTTAGAGAATGCATGCAAGACCTCCTAAGCTGTGTCAAGAGTGAAGAACAAGTTAAGATTTTATATTTCTTAAAAATGAAAGCATGTAGCTTCATTTATTAAAGAAAAATCAATAAAGGGAAAATTTTCTGGATAAACTTCTGTTGTCTTTTTTGAGGGACATAATTTCTCATCTATTTATTTTTGAAATCTCCAAGGAAAAGGTAGTGATTGTGTAACAAGAACACACCTTTTGGTGAATAATTACATAATAATACTACCAGAGTAAAGCATTTAGAGAGAGGAGTTGATTTTATTCTTTTCAACCTGGAATTTTTAGTAGATAAAGATAAAACATTTCAAATTGTCTCTGAATACATTGCTATCTCTGCAGGGATTCGAATTACTGTTCTTTCTCCCTTTTACAAAAGAGTCATATCCTAATAACTTATTACACTAAAGAAAAACATTTATATAAACTTTGCACATTATATTCCTGAGATACCGCAAGAATCAAAATAAAGTTATTAATGCAGAAATATACGTATATAATATTTAACTTTCTAAAAATCTACAGAGTGTAGCAACATAACAATGAACTTGACAGAGAATTACAGCTTCTGAAATAATATTTTGCAAATGGTAATTATGACACTATCACTTAATACCTATAAGAATATGATCTCAGCAGGTATTCTAGGCCAGATTGAAATGCAGGGAACTCTTAATAGAAATGATAAAATAATGGTATGGTTTGGCTCTGTATCTCCACTCAAATCTCATGTTGAATTGTAATCCGCAGTGTTGGAGGTGGGACCTGGTAAGAGGTGATTCAATCATGGGGGTGGTTTCTAATAGTTTAGCACCATCTCCCTGGTGTTGTCTCAATGTAGAGTTCTCACGAGACTTGGTTGTTTTTATATCTATACACACACACACACACACACACACACACACACACGCACACACACACACTATATATACACACACACATATATATATTCATTTGTGTGTTTGTGTGTGTGTGTGTGTATGTGTGTGTATACTGAAGACAGAGAGTCTCACCCTATTGCCCAGGCTGGAGTGCAGTGGCACAATGTCGACTCACTGCAACCTCCACCTCCTGGGTTCAAGCAGTTCTTGTGCCTCAGCATCCTGAGTAGCTGGCACAACAGGTATGTGTCACCACTCTCGGCTAATTTTTTGTATTTTAGTAGACACGGGGTTTTATCATGTTGCCCAGGCTGGTCTCAGACTCCTGAGCTCAGGCAATCCGTCCGCCTTGGCCTCCCAAAGTGCTCGGATTGCAGGTGTGAGCCACCGCACCCGGCTGAGATCTGGTTGTTTAAAAGCGTCACCTTCCCCTTCACTCTGTCTCTCCTGCTCTGCCATGTGAAGATGTGCCTGCTTCCCCTTCGCCTTCACCATGATTGTAAGTTTCCTGATGCCTCCACATCCATGCTTCCTATACAGCGTGTGGAACTGTGAGTCAATTAAATCTCTTTTCTTTGTAAATTACCCAGTCTCAGGTAGTTCTTTATAGCAATGCGAGAACAGACTAATACAAATAATAATGATGATGATTAAAACAAAAGCTACTCCTAAGCAGCTAGACAGAAGAGAAAGTTTGGATTTAATGACTCTTTAGAGCCAAGAAGGTAGCTAAGCACTTTTTATGTTGTGGGTTACTCTACTTTGAAGGGCTGGGTTTTGAAACACTGAATGATAGGTATGTATTCCCTTAATATCACAAACCATCAAATAGGATCAATACAGAAATGTGGAAGATAGTGTTTCAAGTTCTATAGTTTCCTCCTGCAATTTCACTTGTAAGTGGAAAAGCCTGAGTTGATTACTTAGAAGATTAAATTCCTATTACCATAAAACTGTTATGAGGAACAGATTGTATGTCCTTTCTAAGTAAGCCATTCTGGAAGATCCTCTGTGATATCTTGGAAAAAGCAGGATTAAGAGTCAGAAGACTTAATCTTGCTTACTCAAGACTAAGTATGACCTGGGACAAGTCATTTAACCTCTTTAATCATTACCTTTGTCATCAGTGAAATGAAAACAACAACAAGAAAAATGGCCTTATTTGCGTACTTAACTAGGTTTTTGACGTCAAAAGATGCCTCTGAACTTAAAATAAAAGTTACAAAAAGTAAATTGTTTAGTGTAAACTATACCTCAATAAATCTGACTTTAAGAAAAAAAAACAAAAAGAAATTGCCTGCTACTCTGTGAAGCATTGTATATTTGTATTATGTTTTGTTTCCCAGTGGAAGCAGCAAAGTAGTATGTGGTCATTTTAGTGTGGTCAACGTTTATGCCACATCACACTTAGTCACCACTCACATTTTTGGGATACGGGGGACATCTACACCTTAGGAGGTGCTGCAATGAATGGGGGCTGGGTGGGGTTGAGGATATACTATATCTTTTTAGTTATACTTGGTCTCATGTAAAAGCAACTCTATATAAAAGCATTCTTCCCTTTGCTTAAGATTACAAGGTGTGATGAGAAAAATAGTACTCTTACAAGAAGAAGAAGGCAGTTATATAGGCCCTAATCAATTGGAACTTTTCTTGTCCCTGACAAAATGTATAAAAATACCTGTTCACTGGACAGCTCTTATGGAAGTCTCACTACTCTCAACGTGTCTGCAAGTTAATCTGTTTCTCTTCCTTCTCATAATGAAAAATATCATCATCTCTCTCTTTGCCAAACCCAGAAATCTGGGATTTATTTTAGAGTTTTCTTCTTGCTCAATTCTCATGTTTAAACCCAGCACCAATTCTATAGATTCAGTTTCCTTACTGTGTCATGTAGCCATACCTTCCGTTATATTTGTGTTGCCTCTGCTCTTGTTCTAGTCCTCATTTCTTCACAGAAGAATTACTACAGTAACTCCCTACCTGGCCTCCTTCATCCAGAACTCACTCTTATATGTTACTGTCTTCAATGATGGAATACTAAACATTCTAAATTGGAGATCTGACCAAATGATTCCCTTGTTAAGAATTTTTAAATGTTCCCTAGACCTTTCAAGATAAATTATCTTAGCACACATGGTTTTTATTCTCTAGCCTTCTATCAATCAAGTCCCATTATTTCACACTTCTCTACATGCCCTTTACTCTAAACATATCATGCTTCCACACTTTCATGCATGATGCTAACACAGTCTAGAAAATTCTTTTCCCCTCTGCATACCTGGCTAAGTTGCTCATTTTTCAAACTTTAGCTCTATTGCCAACATTTTTCCAGATGCCTTCCTGATATTCTTTCATGTAAATGCTCCTTCTTTGGGCTCTGATGATACTCTGTGTATACCACTACTGAATTCATTAGTCTTCATTAATCCTAGCCCTAATATTTTCCTGTGTATTTCTAGATACTAATGATGACTGGCACATAAACTGGCATTCAATACATTTCTTTTGAATGGGTGAATCAGCACCATCCAATATGGCGGTCACATCAGAAATGAAGATATTATAAAAACCTGAAACTGAGTTGAATAAAACAAGGGAAGCCAAGCTGTAAAGCTGTTATCTGTTAGAGTTAATACTTAAGGAAGCCAAAGGGAACAAATTAAAAGAGAGGAGCAAGGAAGCCAAAAAAAAAATTTTGGGATAAATCTTACAAACATTGGGTTCTGGCTATGGGTTGACATATGCATTAGGTTATGTAAAGTTTCTTAAAACTACAAGATTGCAGCAAAAATGATTGTTCTTTGTAGTGGCACAGAAGAAGGAATAGCCAGTGCAAAAGCCTTGAGACAAGAATGTGTTTGAAGACTATGCAGAAGACCAGTTTAGCTGGAATATAGTAAGTGAGGGTATTATGGGCTGAATTATGTCCCTCCCCTTACCAAATTCACACATTGAAGCCCTAACCTCTAGTATATCTAAATGTCCTTGGAGATAGGGCCTTTTCAGATGTGATGAAGTTAAAATGAGGCCTTTAGGTTGGGCCCTCTTCCAATCTGACTGATATCTTTATAAGAAGAGGGAATTGGGGCATGCACAGAGATACCAGGTGTGTGCACAGAGGAAAGACGATGTAATGACCCAGCAAGAAGGCAGTCATCTAAAAGTCAAGGAGAGAGGTGTCAGAAGAAATGAAATCTGCTGACACCTTGATCTTAGACTTCCAGCCTCTAGGACTGTGAGAAAATAAATTGTGGCAAGGCATGGCGGCTCACGCCTGTAATCCCAGCACTTTGGGAGACCGAGGCGGGCAGATCATGAGATCAGGAGTTCAAGACCAGCCTGGCCAACATACAGAAACCACGTCTCTACTAAAAATTAGCCGGGCATGGTGGCGCACGCCTGTAGTCCCAGCTACTCGGGAGTCTGAGGCAGGAGAATCACTTGAACCTGGGAGGTGGAGGTTGCAGTGAGCCAAGATTGTGCCACTGAACTCCAGCTTGGGCAACAGGGTGAGACTCCATCTCAAAAATAAAATAAAATTAAAAAATAGATAAATAAATTTGTGTTGTTGAAGCTCCTCAGTCAGTGGTATTTCATCATGGCAGCCCAGCTGGCTAATACAGGGGGAAGGAGCAATCAATAAAGCCAAAGAAATAACAGGCTGTGCAGACGAATGGGAGAAACTATGTTGTGAGGACATCGTAAGGACTTACATTTTTATTTTAGTGAAATGAGAACCCACTGGAGCATTTGGAGTGGATGAATAATATTATCTGACTTTTACCTTTGTGGATATTGGGAACTGATTCTTCAGTAGTTATACCAATATGGCAGTTAAAATTGTCAATTGTGTAGGAAAGAAGATGCAGAAAACTGTAAACAAGGAGAGGACATTGGAGAGATCTTTTTGCTTTCATTTTACAATGGAGAAAACTGAAGATTTAGAAAATCAAGCCCCTTGCCCAAGACACACAATAATTGCCTAGCAGTTCTGCAAATAGAAATCAGATGTCCAGCACTCTTTACTACTTTGTGCTTGGAGAAAGATGAATTTGGCTTCTCATGTAAAGAACATGAGCTTGATTTTGTTTTAGGGAGGCTGGGTTTACCCTTGTGAGAAGATATTAAGACTTGAGTGAGTTATGGTGGCCATGGAGAGCACTGTGACAATCAGCTGCTCCCCCATATCTCCATGACTCAGGGCATGTAGCTTGAAAGACTGGCAGGAACAAGTGGAAATTATTCATGGGCAGCCGTCACAGACTTCCCAGCAACATCCTTCACCGTAGGTCATTTCACTGATGCCACAGTTTTCAGAAATGATAATAGCAATGTCTGGTCTCTAGACATTCTCCAACATGCTAGAACGGCCTTTTGGTTCTAGGTAAATGAAGAATTAATGTATATATGGTATTTAGCATTTAAATATATGTATAATGTATATGCAACAAAGACATATCAAACCTGAAGATAACAAAATATGCTTAACAGTATAAATATACTCAATCTGTAGGATGTTGAAGTTACAACAGCATAGAGACCTGAGTTCAAATAATAACTCTGGCTCTTGGTTAACTACACGAATTTGGAAGTTACAGAAGTTCAGCAAGATTCAATTTCCTCATCTGAAGTGTGGGATAATAATCATGACAAACTCATAAGGTTATGAACAGATTAGAAAAGACACTTAGCATAAAGCACTTAAGATAATGCCTGGTAAGTGTTCAATAAAGGTAGCTTTTATTTTTATTTTTAACTTTTGCTTAATATCCTCTTCTTTTTCTAGTTTTCTAAGGTGGAAGCTGAGATCATTGATTTAAGAAAATCTTCTTTTCTAATATAAATATTTAATGCTATAAATTCTCTAAGCACTGCTTTAGTTGCATTCCACAATTTTTGATATATTGTGTTTTATTTTCATTCAGGTGAAAATCTTTTCTGACACTCTTTTGTAATTTCCTCCTTGACCTATCATTCGGTTTCCAAATATTTGGAGTTTTCTGCACTTATATTTGTGTTATTGAGTTCTAGTTTAATTCTCCTATGGTCAGAGAATATACTTTGTATTACATTAATTCTCTTAAATTGATTGAGACTTGTTTTATGACTCAGGATATTGTCTATCTTACTGAGTGACCTTGAACAGAATGTAGATTTTCCTCTTCTTGTACGGAGTGTTCTATAAATGTTAATTAGGTCAAGTCGATTGACAGTGTTATTCAAGTCTTCTATATCTTCACTGATTTTTCTGTCTACTTTTGCTATCAGTTACTGAGATTGAGGTGACAATTTTCCAAATATAAGTATTGGAACTATAAGAAGTCGTATATTAATATAGTTACTCCAGCTTTCTTTTGGTTAGTGTTTTCATGGTATATCTTTTGCCATTCTTTTATTATTAATTTTAAAAATCCACTTGGTAAGTACTATATTTCAGGCAGTATATAGTTGGATATTGCCTTTTAATCCAGTCCTGTCAGTATCTGCCATTTAATTCAAGTGTCTAGACTGTTAACATGCAGTGTAGTTATTGATACTGTTGGTTTTAAATCTTCTATATTGGTTATTTGTTTTCTATTTACCTGTCTTCTCTTTGTTGTTTATTCCTCTCTCCCTGTTATTATTTTTTATTAATTATTTTTATTATTTTATTTTTACTATTGTCTTGTTAGACATAACTATTTTTAGTGATTCCTCTGAGGTTTACAGTACATATACATTTTAAATTTATCACAGTTCACCTTCACATAATATTATACCACTTCACTCATGGTGTATGGACCTTGCATCCATTTCCTCATTAATCTTTTGTGCTATGTTGCCATGTTTTTTACTTCTATGTATGAAATAAAGTCCAGAATTTGTTCATTTTTGTTTTTAACTTTAAAGAGTTATTCATCTCTTGAAGAGGTTCTAAAAGAATAAAAAATCTGTTCTATATTTATTCACATATTATTCATTTCTCTCTTCATTCCTTTGTGTAGGCCCAAATTTCCACATGTTATCATTTTTCATCTGCCTAGAGAATTTATTTTAATATTTGTTTAAGTACACATTTGCTGATTATGAGTCATCTCCTCCTTTTGTTGTCTGAAAATCTGTCTTTGACGTGATTTTTGAAAGATATTTTCATTGTATAAATAATTCTTGATTAACTTTTCTTCACTTTTATATTTTAAAGATATCTCTCTATTATTATTTGGCTTAAATAATTTCTGACAAAAAGGATGGCTTCATTCTCACCTTTGTTCCTCGCTATGCAACCTATCTTTTTTCTGTGGTTGCTCTTAAAAAATGTTTTTTTCACTGTTCTTCCCACTCTCCTGCCAATTTTACTGTGATTTTTCTCAGTGTGCTTTATTGCTTAAAAGCCTTTCTTCTGCTTGAGGTTCATTGAACTTCTTGAGTCTTTGGTTCATACTTTTCATCAAATTTTGGAATTTTTAACCATCATTATTTCAAAATATTCCATTTTCCACTTCTCCTTCTGAACTTCAATTACGTGTAGGTTATAACAATTATATTTTCCCGTATCTCACAGATTTTCTTTTGTGTGTGTGTGTGTGTCTTTGTTTTTTTTTACTCTCAGTGTTTATTTAGGGTCATTTTCTTTGGCTTTATGTTCAAGTTCACCAATATTCTTTTACAGTGTCTAATTTTCTATAAATCCCTGTATATTTTTTGATCACTCAATTATAATTGTTTTCTCTAGAAGTTCCATTTGAGCATCATTTATATCTTCAATTTTTCTCGTTATTATGCTCATCTTTTCCTCTACCTTATTGAATACATAGGGAATATTTATAATAGTTTTAGATTTTTGTCTGTTAGTTCTAGCATCTCCATCATTTCTGATTCTTTTACTATTTTTTGACTTGTTCCTTGATTTATGGATTTTGTTATACTTCTTTAAGTAGTGTTAGTTTTTTTGTTTGTTTTTTGTTTTTCTGAAACACAGTTATTTGGAAGTAATTGGGTCCTATCCCGTAAGCTTTGTTAGGATGGGCCCAGAACAGTCTTTAGCCTAAGGCTAATTTATCCTCACTACTAATACAGGCTCCTCTGAATATTCTACCCAATGTTTATTGGATTATGACGTATTTCCTTTCTTTCTTTTGGGATCACAAACTAATCGCAGCCCTGTGTGAGGGTCCAAGGGTTTTTCCCCTTACTTTTTTCTGACATTTCTTTCCCCAGTCTCAGATAGTTGCCTCTTGCTATTGTTTGAGTGTCTCCTCCAAAACTCATATTGGAACCTTAATTCCCAGTGCAGCGATGCTGGGAGGTGGAACTTTTTAAGATGTGGGATCTAATGGGAGATATTTGGGTCTTGAGGGTTTTGCCTTCATGGGAAGCTTGGTGCTATTCCCATGGTAGTCAGTGGGTTCTTACTCTCACAAGATTGTGAGAAGTGCCATCTTGCTCTCACAAGATTGAATTAGCTCTCACAGGAATGGATTAGTTCTTAGGAGAGTGGGGTGCCTCTTGTGTTTGATCTCTGTCTGCTTCCCTCTCTTCTTCTTGCCATGTTCTGTTGCAGCACAGGCCCTCAACAGAAGACAAGTGGATTCTGGTGCCATGCTTTGTGGACTTCCCAACCTCCAGAATCATGATCCAAATAAACCTCTTTTCTTGATAAATTATCCAGTCTCAGCTATTCCATTATAGAAACACAAAACAGACTAAGACACCTCTCATGAATAGTCAGATCAGAACTCAATTAACTGAAAGGAACCCTTCTGCATATCTGTAGTGTACTGTCTCCCTCTTTGTGCAGCTTTCTTCCTTTTGCTACTCACTCCTCAAATTATAGCCTCCTTGCCTCTCTAAACTTTTCCCTCTATCTCCTCAACTCAAGCCTGGCAAGCTCTATGGGGTCTCTCCTTCCTGTGCTACAGACTGGAAACTTTCTACAAGCTCCCAATTGGTAAAAACACAGGGCTTTCAGATGAACAACTTCTCTTGGTTTGGCCAGGACATTTTCAGTGGTAGCAGTGAAAGTCTCATGTTCTGGGAACTCCCTAAATCCCAGGCAAACTGGGAGAATGGGGATGGTTGGCCACTCAATCACTCAATGTCACGTCATTGCTTTCCCTTATTTTAGCATAACAGTGCTATACTACCTTTAGTCAAACGTCTGAGACCTCCATTTTGGTCAGAAGTAAAAACCCTAATTTATTTTTCAATTGCAGAGGACAAATGTGGGAAGATAAATTGGTACCTATTATTGTGGTCTTAGATGATGGTGGCCTAGACATAAATGGTGATATGTATGACAGCAAAAGGTAAAAGGAATTGAGATACATTTGAGAAATATGTTGAACAGGTCAAGGCCCTCAAACAACTTACACAATACTTTTTATGTATGTGTTTCAATAATCCAAATGATTATAAATTCAACTACTATGTTTTAATTTTGCCTATGTTTTTGTATTTTGATCACAGGAAATCATGTATGAGATCCCCAGACACCCAGGACCCACACCCAATTAGACAGAGAATCCATTGAGAAATTTGAAAGAATTGAAGTAACAATTCACAGAGGGAGTAGAGCAAGAGATTGCTTTTCAGAGTAGAGAGGCTAGAACATTTGGGTCCCTTCCTGCAGTACAAATTCCTTTTGAGCCTCTGGCAACCAGTAGAGAAAGGGAACCTACTTCGAACCTACCACTTCTTTTGCCGTCTGCTATCTTCACAGCTATTCAGGCATGATCAAAGGCCCTGCCAGTACACATTATGCAGAAAGTTGGACATCATCAAGCTGTACCCATAGTACTCATTTGTATCCACCATGTTTTCCTTCACACCATTGTCAGGATTCAGCTGCCACAGTTAAGTTCACTGGATGTAGATCTTCTTGGGAATCGAGGAAAGTCACACATAGAAAACTCCCAGGTGAGGACATTCTCTGGGATACTGTAGCCCAGAAGGTAAAGGAATTCTGTCACTTAACACAGGTCTCTTACTTTGCCTGCAAGGAGACAGGATGTTGGATTTTGCCTGTTTTGAAGGAAGGTAAGTGTGCATGCGTGTGTATATACACGTGTAAACACCTGTGTGGTCATGTGTAGTAGGCAGGTGAAGGGGAAGAAAATTGCCAAAAACTGTTTAGTGCTAACACACAAAGAAAACCTTTGTCAAAATGTCTCACAGGAAGCCCAAACCAATCCAAATGACTGATGTTAGACCTTTTCTGAGGGAGCGAAAAGAGAAAACTGTGGGGATTTGATGTCCAATACAGGGAAAGGAGTCAGACCTAAGGAGACAAGAGAGTATTCAAAACAACTTATAAAATACCTTCTATAGATGTATTTCAATAATCCAAATAATTATATAAATTCAACTACTATCTTATGATCTTGCCTATATTTTTGCATTCTGACCACAAGAAATCATATATGAGATTCCCAGACACCCAGGACTCACACCTACTGGACAGAGAATGCAGTGAGAAATTTGAAATAATTGAAATAACAATTCCCAGAGGGAACAGAGCAAGAGACTGCTTCTCAGAGTATAGAGGCTGTGGGGAAGCAAGAGGAAGAGTATAGAGGAGTGTGGGGGAGCAGGGGAAGGTCATAAGATGGAATAAGAAGTTCTAACTTGACTGGTGCTCTTATAATCTGTCATTGTGACCTTTCCTTTCTATCCTTGGTCGATTTTACCTGAGTATGGAAAACTCTCGATAAAGTTATAAAGTCATTGTGATCCTCTGAGTACAGGGAACATCCCAACTGATGTGTGTTTCATAGAGCATTGCGTTGAGTTTGGGGATGTTCCCTCTTTTTCTCTACATTGCAGGACATCTCTCTCAGTAACTGTTCCCCTGACTCCAGTTACGCCTTCTCAAGCTAGCCATCCATGACCTCTTTATTCTCTTGGCTTCAAATGGTGCGTTCCCCCTAATGGAGTCGTGACACCCTGCCAGGCAATTTCTTTCAAGATGCCTCAGTCTGCCTTCTTTGAACAGGGTCCTTATTTGCTTCAAATTTTGGAAGTACTGCTTAGCCTCCACATAACTCTGTTTCAGACATTTAAAAAAAAGAGCAGTTCTAGTTATAGTGTTTTCAGGTATGAGTCAGACCTCAATGATATCTGTCTGTTAAAATTCAGAGGACACATATCAAGCTCTCCAAGTGGTCCCATCAAAGTGGCTCTCATTTTGTTGGCATTAAGGAAGAAACAAACATATCTGGAAAGGTGAAGCATGAAGATGAAGATGCTTCCTAAATTGACAACGCCCTCCAGAAAGATCCCCATGCCAAGTTCTTTAAAGTCCCTCTTGATAAGCTGGAGGTTGCCAATGTGATAACTTGGGTAGAACCTCCTAGTGTGTCCTTTTATAGGCAAGCTACCATTTGGTTTTAGAAGGTGAGTTTCCTTGGTACCAAGTGTATTGGGCCTCTTCTGATATACCTAGACAAGAGGGAATGCCCCATTTAACATTCTATTGTACGTGATTTCATATACTCAATCCACACTAACATCTTTTATGAGAAACATAGTAAATAGCAAGAGGAACCAAAGCTGAAATAAGAACTAGCCATGGATGCAACCGCTGAGACTTAGTCGTGTTATTTATAGTGCATAAGACCTGTGAAATAAGGAAGAAAAAGCTGAAAGTATTAGTTTTGTGCACCATTTACTAGCTTCATGGTGAGTTTTACAGCCATTAGAATGTGGACAAAGATTGAATTGCTCTTGTAAAAGGCTCCCTTTGCTCTACTGTCCACTTTGTTTCATGGCCTTCAGAAAAAAAGTGAATTTTCCCTGTAAATACTTTCCTGTGCTTAGGGCTTGCACTTGTCCTTTGGCTTTCATTGTGTATGACCTCTAGAACTACACCCTTGTTTTGCCAATGGGTGTCTGTTGTTAGCTGATTCCTAAAGAGTCCAAAGATATTAAGGCCATCAGCAATGATGCTAGAGAGTTTTTAACTGGGACTCTCAAAAGACTCTAAAAAATGAAAAGAAAATGCCGTTTATATCGAATGTCAATTCTCTGATCCATGTTCAGAGATTACCTCTGTATCTTACCAAGTTAAAACCCAACTTTCTGTAATGCTTAAACTTTCTCGCAATACCCTAACATAGTGGTTCTTATTCAGGGTCGCATGCTAGAATCGCTTGAGAAGCGTTTATAAAATCCCAGTGCTCAGGTTGCAGTCCCAGGTAACACTCTGGTATTCCAAAGTGCAGCTGAAGTTGAGTCACTGCTAATCACTTTTGTCCAGAATCTAGCCTCTATTCATTCACAGAACAGACAGTTAAAACCCTTAAGGAGCCATACCCTAACTACATATAGAAGAGACATGGGGAGTACATTGCTTAGGTTATATGTTTGTTCTTGCCTGCTCAGTGCCCCTTTAAAAGTTTAAAAACGATGATTAGATTTCATCATGTAAAAAAATCGGGGGTTCTAATACAAAAGTCTAAATGTTCAGTTTCTCTTGAAAATTCGGCTGTTCTGTCAAGAGTGACTTCCTTCTGGTTACCAGAGACAAGCATCTGGTATCACTAGCAGCAGACCACTTCACAGGTGGCCTGGGCTTTCCAGTTTGCCCACAGACATTAACCTGCCTGAGTTCCCAGCCTGGTCCCTACAGGCAGAGTTCTGAGTATCTGCTATCATCCCAGTTTGAAAAAGTCTGTCAAGGCTTCCTCCTCTTTGCCTCTTCCATTTTCAAATGCCGGAGACTCCAACTTGTGCCAAAGAGCCTTCTTTGATCTGAATGACTCAAGCAATCCCTTAACTCCTGGATTGTTTAAAAGGTTATTATGTTTCTCTCTTCCATTCTCTACCAGCCCATTCTCCCCCTAGAGAGTTTGTTTTGTTCTTTTGCTTTAAAAATGAAAACAAAGTGTGACTACACATGTATTCTCCAAAGACCAGCTCCTCAAGGCTGAGAGCCAGATGCCTGATTTGTTTTCCATCTAGAGCTGTACATGCAGAGAAAGTCGTCAATGCCAGGCCATTCTGCTTTTGACCTTCCTAGGGCTGAATGCACAGCTAGTCAACAGAGGAGCTGAAAATAGAACCCAGGACTTTCAAATCATTGTTCTGCTCACTGGGCTGTGCTTCCTCCCATAAGGACTTGGTTAAACAATGTCCTGTTTGGCAAAAGCAGAAATCATAATCTATGTATGAGAAACTGGATGGTGAAGAAACGCAAGCCCCACCCTCGGGAAAGATGGCACTGTAGTGTAAAAGGAGTGTGAATTTGTTTCTAGCACTGCAGCTTATAAGTTAGATGCACTAAAAAAAAATGTGTTAAGAATCATTGGCTCTGTAATGTGTGGCATTTTGAACAAGGAGTTCTTACTGAGTGCCAAGAATGAATTTGCCTGACAACCCACAAAAAGGAAATTTAGAACATTAGAAAGGTTATCATGAAAATGACAGAACCTGTAATAAGATATTCAGGGATGTGGAATCTGGGGACTGGTTTTTAGCATAGGGTAGCCAGTGTTACAGGAAGGAGCCAGAAGATGGGTAACTCCATCATTCTTCACTCGGAGTATGTGTGTGACCCATAGAGAGGGCAGAAAGCAGGGCTAAACAACTTCCCCAAGCTCTGAGGAAGAGTTCAGAACTCGTGCATCTGTGCTGTCATTTTGCAAAGGATGTACCTCTCATTTAGGGATCGTCTGCCTGGGCTGATTTATAGTGATGTCCTTGAGGGCAGGAACCCTGTGCGCCTCATTGCTGTTGCCCCAATGCTTAGCACGTGGCCCATCCCCAGAGACAGTAGACCAGAGCCTATCGCCAGGCTTTCTGAGTTTGAGTCCCAACTCTACTGTTTCCCAGCTGCAAGACTTTGAACAAGTGACTTTATGTCTCTGTGTCTCAATTTCCTCATCTGTAAACTAGAGATAGTAATAATAGTTCTTACCTCAAAGAGTCATTATAAAAATAAAATGAGTTACTACTTGTGATGTGCTTCGAATGGTACATGGTACATAATAAGCATTCCTCAAGTTTAGTTATTATAGGCAATCAATGCGTAATTTGTGAACGGATAAATGTTCTAGCTAACAATAATGACTAGTTATTATAGGCCAGGTGACTTGCTAAACACTTTACATGAATTATCCCACTTAATTCTAAACACAGGCATGTGAGATCCCCTAATTCTATCAGTCCATATTACAGAGGAGGCAACTGAAGCAGAAAAGAACTGGGTAACTGAAGCTTGCACAGCTGGCAAGTAACTTTATTGTCTGACACCACATCTTTCGCCATGACTCTGCCAATGAAATACCTATTTTCTAGGAAGAATGCTAAGGAAAAAGCTGCTTTATGATATTTGTATGAAGCTCAAGTGTAATCATTTATTGACACTTTGAAAGCATTAAAACATATATACACATATGTGAGATGGTGGTGATGACTAATAAACCCATGAGAAATCCCATTTTAGTCTCGTTAGTCTGATTTAGAATATCAAAAGGTGTTAAAAATAATAATTAGCCTTAGGAACCAACAAACAAGTAAAACAAGTCACTTTGACACACCAAAATGCAATTTGATTTGCAAGAATCACCTACTCAAGATAACAGCCACTAAATAAATGAACAAAAGAGAGTGTTGAGAACCGAGGCACCATAGTCCTTTGCTTATTTCTTTGCTAAGATGTACTCAGCTGTGATATATATTTTTTATTTATTCACATACTTTTATCTCTTTGAATAGTTTCCTCAGCCAGAAATATGAGTAGAAAGGATGAGATGCTTTTTTTCTTCTAAGATATTAGTTGGAATATTCTAGGATGTCATGGAAAGAAAACCAAACTTGAGGCTGAGAAATGAGGTTTCTGATTCCAGCTTCACTACTAAGTAATTCCCTCGAGAATTTGAAGCAAATTTCTCAATCTACCTGGACCTCGGATTTCTCTATCTAAAAATACAGCTTTGGATCCCATTGACTATCGAATTCCTAGTACCTCTAAAAATATTTCATTTTCCTCCTTCATTTTATAATATATATAAAAAATAAAATATTTCTTTTTTTTTATTATACAGTATACCTTTCCCACCTTGACCCCCACACATAGATTTTAACGTTTTTGAAATCAGATTGTTTCACAATTCGAACATAAATTAAATTTAATAATTTTCTCTCTTTTTTCCCTCCTCCTCCTCCCCTTTCTCTTCCTCCCCTTCTTTCTCCTCCTCCTTTTTTATCCTGCAAAGTTGTCATTAAATTGATCATGTATATCAGAATTAAAAACACAAAACCCAAACATAAACAACACAACCACTACCACCACAAACAATAACGAACCTGTCCCAAAGACCTGGTTGATGTGTAAATAGATTTGCATACTGAAAATTGGAGAGAGAGCATTTTAAGTGTTATTACTCTTTAATTTCTTTGGAGTTCGGGCCCTCTTCCAAGGAATAAATTATAATTTATCTGTAGCAGCTATGATCCCTGAGTTTCCCTGGCCAAGGGTGACAGCACTGTATCAGAGACAAAACCCTTACTTTTTGAAACTAAAATGTCTCAATACATTTGACTATGTCATCATCTGCATGTATGTATGACTAATTTATGTGACGCCAATCATTTCTCTGTAGTCAGCTGAGAATACTGAGGGGCCCCTCTTTACTCCAGGCATGCAAGTGGGAGAACAGATGTTCTTTGTTTCAGGAAAGGATGGGGTGAAGGTTAGCTCATGGGTAGAGTTTCCTGTTTGTAATATTTGAAGCCAGGGAGATGCCAACAGTTTTAAAGGTCTTATTAAAGGGATATAGTTCTGCTGGGGCAAGCTGCAGTGAAAGTAAAATTTGCTCCCCAACTGATGTCTTGGTACTTCAGATGTACATAATACTGACCATATTATTTCCTTGCTAACAATCCTTCAATGACTCTCCTTTTGCCTGCCAGAGACAGGCTAAATGCTTTAGCCTGTCCATTCTGCCTTTGAAATGGTTTGTTCCTCTGCCCTTGAAATGGTTTTCCCACGTCTTCATTTGGGCAACTCATTTGTTAAGACCTTGCTCAGGGCTCATGCCTGTAATCCCAACACTTTGGGAGGCCAAGGTGGGTAGATTACTTGAGGTCAGGAGTTTGAGACCAGCCTGGCCAACATGGTGAAACCCCATCTCTACTAAAAATACAAAAAATCAGCCAAGCACGGTGGCAGGCGCATGTAATCCCTGTTACTGGGGCAGCTGAGGCAGGAGAATTGCTTGAACCCGGGAGGCGGAGGTTGCAGTGAGCTGAGATTGTGCCACTGCACTTCAGCCTGGGTGACAGAGGGAGACTCTGTCTCAAAAAAAAAAAAAAAAAAAAAAAAAGACTTAGCTCAGGTGTCATCTTCCCTTTGCAGCCTTTAACATCTTGTCAGTTAGAGTAGAGACCTTTAATTGTGGTCCCAAGGCAGCCCATACTTCCCTCTATCCAAGGGATTCTCAAACCTCCCTGCAGAATGGAATCACCTGGAAAGCTATCAAAACACAGCAATGCCCAGGTGCTACTCACAAGGATTTTGGTTTCATTGGTCTGGGTTGGAGTAAAGCATCACTATATAATATACCCAGGTAGTTCTGTTATTGAGCCAATGCTGAGAACCACTGCTTCATTGTAAATCTTGCAACATATTGTATTATAAGTTTTGTGTTTATCCTCCCCAAGATTAAGTTTATTGAGGACTGAAATTATTTTGTGTTGATTTGTGTATCGCCTGAGATTTTTAAAACAATTCCAAGCACTAAGAAGTGTTCAATAAGTAGATTATAAATAATAAATGTATTACTGAATGAATGAATAACACGTACACATTCCAACCACCCACCCATCTATGTTTAGAAGCATGCTTACGTTCATGCAGCTGTTCAGGGTTAGAAATTGTGGAAAATAAAAGAATCAATGTGGATCCTAGGTGTCTGGAGATAAAGGATGTAGACTAAGAGGAGTTTCAGAGGAAACAAATGAAATATGGCCTGTAAGAAAACCTGCAAAAGTTTGAACTAATTAAGAATGGGTGCTGAAAAAACAGGACTGTGAAATCTGACCTCAGCAAGAACTTTGGTAGAAAGATTAATACAAGAAGAGATTCTGGAGCTTGAGATGGGGAGAAGGGAACAACCAGCCCTAATGCAGATCAGCTTCTACCTACATAAGATAGAAATACAAGGACAAGTCTCAGCTTTCCCTTCAGGGCCAGAGTCCAGAGCCTGAAAGTCAAGATGTCCTAGTAGTCGGGTGAGGGGCAGGGGAGTGAGAATCAGCAGAATGGGAGTCAAGCTTGATATTCAAGCTTGAGTATCATGAGACACAGCAGTGCTCCATCTGCTCTGTGAATCTGTATCTTGGGGGTCATAGCATGTGCTAAGTGCTTTATATATGTTATCCCATTTAATATGCAGAATTAGGTTTATGAAATAGGCTGTATTATTTCCAGCTTCACCGATGAGGACACTGAGATTCTGCGGAGTTGAGTAAGCCTCCTAACTCACCTAATCATAATTGATAAATATCACCTTCTAAATGGCCAGTAGGGATTACTGGCCTGACAACCCTGTATGGAGGAGAGGTATGGGAGAAGATGGAGAGATAGGTTGGAGGTCCAATATCTCTATCAAGAAGAGGGCTTTCCCCGCCAAGTCCTGCCAGTGGACTAGGAGACAGCAGATGAAGGAACCTTTGTGGATAGTTGCCTTTAATTTTAGAAAGCTCCTACTTGTTTGGGCCAGGAACCACTCTGTGACCTTGAACAGTGAAAACATGATACTCTCCACTTCTGGACTCCCAGTGGATGTGTTTGTGGAAGCACGTGCCCTTTCTCAGAGAAGGAGACATGAACAAGAACACTTGGAATTCAGTCGCTCTATAAGATAGAAGAATGTGTATAAATATTGGATTGCTGCTTTTTAAAAGAATGAGTTCTTTTTATTACTTTCATAACATGAAAATTTCTTACATTTCATCTAATGTGTCATTAAAATTTAAGTATTTGATCTATCATGTTAAGGGGAATTCCCTCTTCCTCGACCTCCCTCTTGACTATTCATAGTCTATCTTCAGGAAATCTTGTCTTCTCTCTTGTCTTAATAGACATTTATGTTCCAAAACAAAGTCTGATCTTAATTATTAGTCTAGCCAATCAGTTTTGTCTGTCTACATTAAGGAGTGATGAAGATGCATGCAGATTTTAGTCTGCTAAAAGATACCTTCTCTTTTCAATAACCTGTGATGACTAATTTGCCTGGAATAGTTCATGCAGTCACAGCCTTGATGCTAAGCATGTTGGAGCTACTTTCTTTCCCCGAACTCTGTACACAATTTCTGTCTGTGGAAACTATAATCACTCTTGCTGATAAAGATGCCAGGAATAGGTTGTCATTGGAAATTTCTTTGGCTTATTGGGAAATAATCTGGGCTTTGAACTCAGCTGGAACTGGGTTCAAATCCTAACTCTGCCATTTACAAACACTCCTAAGGCCAAGGAAATGTCAACAAATGTCAATTTCATTTTTTTGTCCTTTTCTGTTGAGGAATAGTATACACTTCTTTGATCATCTCTATGATCCAATCATATGAACATTCAGTCTAACACAGCTACACAAAAAGCACACAGTTATAGATTTTACTGTCCTCTGCCGTTAGTTTTTTGACAAGAAGCCAAGATTTCGAAATAGCTCATGAGCAGTCTGTATTTCATGGCAATTTATTATTTGACCTTTCTCTAGAATGTGAATGTTATATTACCCCTGGTTCCTTGACGTGTGAAAAAATACATCCCTTCCCTCTCAACCTGTGTCTTCTGAAAACAAGTTCCAATGATCATTTTCTAAATAATAGAAATGAAGGTAGCTACTATAGGCATTTATAACTGACCTTATTTCAAGAATTTGGGTGGGCAACTCTTTACTTACTCTCAAGAGAGGCAATGTGTGAGTCATGAGAAGATCTCCCTAGAGGTAGTCAAAACAATTGGCAGTACCTGATCTTGGCATCTTCATCCACCCTCTGGTCCTGGTTTTCCCCTATGTGAAAGGAAAATTGTGCCACAGAACATCTAAGGTCCATTTCTCCTCTTAAATATCTGTGTCTAGTTACTGCTTATTTATAAGAAAATAAGTTGACTTGCCCAAAGATAAAAAGATATTAAATGGCAAATATTTCACAAGAGAACTGGTCTTTCTCTGCTCTTTCTCTGCTCTTTCTCTTTTATGTCTGGGTTATAAAATTATTATAATGATACTCTTCATCACCCACCTAATCCCATAAAACATCTCTGACTATATAAGCGCACATGGTCTGTTTCCCTTTAGCAATTACTCACTTTACCCATGGGAATCAGGTTTTTGCTAAAGCCCAGTAAGGGAAGGTGCCAGCTTTCTGTTAGGAGACTTAATTTTTCTCTCTGGGCAAAAGGTTTCCCATACCTGAGACCAACTCAGCATTACTCTATTGTCTTCTACTAAGGGAGAATTACCTCTAGTACTTAGTACTAAACACTGGTAATGTGCCATAACAATGAGGGAGAAGGAAAGGAACACCTATTAATAGGTATCTCAGTTCAAACTGCAACACTGAAATACCATAGACTGGGTGGCTTGAACAACCAACATTTATGTCTCATGGTCCTGGAGGCTGGAAGTCTGAGATCAGAGTGCCATCATGGTCAGGTTCTCGGGAGGGCTCTGGCTATGTCCTCACATGGCCTTTCTTTCGTGGCCGCATGGTAATGGGAATGAAGGGAGAGGGAGAGGGAGAAAGAGAAAGACAGAGAGAGAGATTTCATATTGTCTTCCTTTTTGTTGTTGTTGTTTCTGATTTTTGTTAAATAAGGGCATTGATCTCATCACGGGGGCTCCACCTTCATGAGTTCATCTAAACCTAGTTCCTTCCCAAATGCCCCACCTCTAAATACCTTTACAATGTGGATTAGGGCTTCATCATTTGAATTTACAGTGGGCGGGGGACACACACATTCAGTTCATAGCAGTGGGAATAAATGAAACATAATAGATTCTCTTTATTGTGCCTTTCTATATGGCTTTGTGCTAAACTAATGCATATTACATAGTTATCTCATTTATCCTTTTTTATGCCCATCATTATTCTTCAGAGCAATTCTTATGCCTCCTTCAAAGCTGAGAAAATAGAGGCTCAGAGATATTAATGAATTACCCAAGGTCGCCTAGGTCTCTGACTGTAAAGCCTGTATTAATTTCATTTTTTTATCATGGGCCTTGCCAGTAGATGTGTCTGTAGCGGGTAAAAAAAATTATTCTAGAATGTAGAGAGCCCCTGAAATGACCTTCATTACTGAAGAAAACCTGCTTGAATGGTGTATTCCACATTTGTAACCTTCAGGGAAAGACCCCTCCAATGAACTTGGAAGTAAGTGCTAAAATATTTGACACCCCAACGGCATCCTTTTCCCCAGTAGAATCATAGAAGTCAGATGTGATTTGACATGTAATAATAATGGATATCATTGATTGAACTCGTTACGCTCTTGGCTGACTGCTGCATACTTCATAAGTATTATCTCATTTACCTAATGCCCCATGAGATGGTTACCACGTTCTTATTCAGTTGCAGGCACTGAGGCTTATAAAGAGTTGTAACTTAGCCAAGTCACGTGGCTTAGGAAGATGGGAATCTGGGTATATCTGAATCTAAAGCAAATTACTCAACAGTGCATCTTCACTGCAGGGCAAAATAGAATGCAGGGAGTCCTATTCTCTCTTCTTGTTGGGGTTTCACTTCCAAAATTCTTAAAGAACTTGTGAGAATCACTCTTAATGAGTACAGAATGTCCACAAGAAGTGGCAATCACAGTTACAGGAAAGGTCGACACTGTCAGTTCTGACTACATTTACATTAATTAAAAACAGAAATTAAAAGGGAAGAAGGCAAAGGGGAAAGTCCTACTTCCAAATGAGGTCATTTGAACAATAAACTAGTCTCAGTAATTATTTAAAGGGAGTAGAACTGATTAGATATCAGAAATAGAACTAGGCCTTTTGGAGAAGAGGCATTCTCTAGAAGCCACTTCCCTTGCAGAATTTCCCTGAAAGATCACTTATTGTTTAGTTTAATATTTTCAAAAATAAGGAGTAACAAGATCTGCTAATCTAGACTTGTTAGAACATAAGGCATTACCAACAATGGAACATTTTCAGGTGATTGCAGCATAAAGAAGCCAAATCTAACAGGTCATCATGAAGGAAAAGCATGTAAATACTGCCCTCGGATTTCACAGTGACAACATTTAAGGGGTCCTGGCCTAATTCAAATTGGTTTGGCACTAAATGCTAGACTTTCTTATCATAGCTTTCATTCCTTAGCTGAGAAATGATTATGAAAACAGATATTTTCTTGGGAACTGAGTGAATTTCAAATATATTGTGACTTGATATCAGTGGATTAGGATTGTTGCAGCTGTGTGGGATGAAGGGTAGCCAACACACTACCTGGAGTCCTGTAGAATGCACTTATTATGAACCAAATGTTTGTGTCCCTCCGAAGTTTATATGTGGAAACACTTACCTTCAGTGTGATGGTATTTGGAGTTGGAGTCTTTAAGAAGTATCTGAGCTTAGATGAGGTCATGAGCATGAGGCCCCCATAATGGGATTACTGTCCTTTAAGAAGAGAAAGAGAGACTAGAGAGTTTGTTCTCTCTTCCACGTGAGGACACGGCAAGAAGGTGATCATCTGCATTCTAGAAAAAGAGCCCTCGTCAGAATCCAGCCATGCTGGCTTCTTGATCTTGGACTTTGCATCTTCCAGAACTGTGAGAAGTAAATGTCCATTGTTTAAGCCACTCAGTCCATGGTTTTTTATTGTAGCAGCCCAGCTGACTAAGACAGACTGGTCCTAAAGTTTCTACCAGCCCATTTCTGATGGTCACCAATACTCACATGACTTTCATAAAATGGCAGAAATAAGAGCTCCTGTGCTTGTACTAATTTAGAAACTTTACTATTTCCAACTTCTAACTTAGCCCTAATGTATACAGATAGTCACTGACTTCTGACGGTTTGACTTTATGATGGGTTTATTGGAGTATTAAATGCATTTTTGAGCTAGGCGCAGTAACTGATGCCTGTAATACCAGCACTTTGGCAGAGCAAAGCAGGACGATTGCTTTTAGCCCAGGAGTTCAAGACCAGCCTAGGCAATGTAGTGAGACATTGTCTCTACTAAAAGAAAGAAAGATGAAAGGAAAGAGAGAAAGAAAGAGAGAAAGAAAGAAAGAAAGAAAGAAAGAAAGAAAGAAAGAAAGAAAGAAAGGGAGAGAGAGAGAGAGAGAAAGGAAGGAAGGAAGGAAGGAAGGAAGGAAGGAAGGAAGGAAGGAAGGAAGGAAGGAATGAAGGAAGGAGGGAAGGAGAGAAAGATTAAAAAATACAATGAAATGAATTTTTGACATAATATCTTCAACTTATGATGAGCTTTTCAGAATGAACTCCATCACAAGTCGAGGAACATCTGCATAGGCATTTCAAAAGGTAATGAGAAAACAAATTCATTCACTTTCCAAGTTGGTATTGAGCACCTACCAATATGCTAGGCATTCAGAGCAAGTGGTATAGATGGTGGAATAGGACAAAGCCACTGAAACACAAACAGCTATGCAATAGGGTCCACACTGCATACCAAAAAGAGGCAGAGCCCAAATATGCAAATATATGAAACGAACACTGAGAGCAGAAGGCTTAACAACAAAATGACAACACTAACAACATGCCATTAACTGTTCCAGACACTGGGTTCATCACAGTCTAGTAGAGAAGGCCATGGGAAGGACTGTGAGAGAGCCAAGGGCAGGCACTGAGGGAGGCCTTTTTAGTAAAGATGTCATACACACTGCCACAGAAGGGGGCATCCCTTCGATGCAGAGGCAGTGGCATGGGCAAGAGCAGAGTGGTGAAAATGGGTGTGCCTGGGTATCAGTGAATGGTCTAATTTGGTGTGTGGCTGTTTCCAATATAAGTGGGTCTGCTCAGTGAAAGAAAGCTGGCCTAAATCTGAAACAAAAATCAAACAATCGACAGAGTGAGACTCCATCTCAAAAAAAAAAAAAATCAAATAATCATAGAGGAATAGAACAAAGAGAAAAGATGATCCAATCCTCTCATTCATGTACTATCACTCTTTCCTGTAGCTTATTCTATAACCTCAGGGAAGATCATTACTGGAGATGTTATTAGAGTCACTAGGATAAACTTTGGGCCAGATAGTTTAGGCCAATCCTAATTTCATACATTCTATTCAATCATCCCCAGTATTCCCATTAATACACTCACATATGTAGCCTGAGATGCCCTTAGAAACTTCCCTGTAGAGAAACATCTCCACCACTGGCCTTCCTGTGGGCCATTAGTTAAGATGGCCAGAAGGGGGTAAATACAAATCCATATTCACGTTATCAAAGAGAAGAGCGCAGCTCCAGAGGAGCAAAACCCATGAATAGAAATGCTCCAGCCCAGGCAACATAGTGAGACTGTCCCTAGTAAAAATTAAAAAATTGGTCGGGCATGGTGGCATATGCCTGTAGTCCCAGCTACTTGGGACCAAGGTGGGAGGATTGCTTAAACACAGGAGGTTGAGGCTGCAGTGAGCTATGATCTTGCCACTGCACTCCAGCCTGGGCAACCAAGCAAGACCCTGTCTCTAAAGAAGAGGAAGGAGAAAGAAGAGGAAGAAAAGGAAGAAGAAGGAGGAGGAGGAGGAGAAGGGAGAGGGGGGAAGGGAGGAGGAGGAGGGGAGAGAGGGAGAAAAAGAAGAAAGGAATGCTTTGTTTGGTGTGGTAGAGGTGGAGAAGCATTGTCCAGCTCCCTCTTGAAGGACTTGCCACCCAGCTGTGGGTAGTGAGATGAGCAAATTACTTTTCGCTGTCAGGCCCTTCTGATTAATCTTATCTGCAGATAGCCATCTTGTCCAGTCAAACCCTTCCCAGGACAGCTTGCATCTGACAGCTGAACCAGGCAGAAGCAGAAACACCCAGCAATGTTGACCTGAACCAGGTCAGCTCTAACAGGTGGCACTCATTCCTGAGCTCTGTGCAGGGTGGGCTGAGGTTTTCATTGTGTCACAGCGTGGCTTCTCACTGAGCCCAATCTGACATCTTCCTCCCTTCCTTTCACAAGGATCAGTTCCTATTAAACATCTTGTACCTCGAACTCTGTCTGTATGTTTGCTTCAGGAAATCTAAACTTGTGACGGTTAGAAATGGGGGTGGGTCAGAAAAATTTCAGGCAAGGAGCTTCCACCAGGAGAAGACTGAAGAATCCCATACCCCTAGGAGGCCATGTGGATGTCTGGAGATGGAGAGGTATCAATAAGGAAGGGGGACCCAATAAGGGTCAGAGGTCTCTGATGTATGTTAGAGAAGAAGGAATTTATTCCTTTCTTCATTCAATGATCACTTGTAGGGAAGGCACTGAACTATGGAGATACAAAGACATGCTCCTGCTCTCAAGGAGTTACAGACCAGACCCTGACACTCAGAGAAACGCAAACTTCCTTAGAAGTGGAATGTTTCAGGCAATATTGCTTTTTGGAGATTAACCTAGATCTAAAGATGGTTTAGATACTTCAAAAATCTAGATCTGTCACAAAAAGAAACAGGAAATTCACCCATATAATCCCACAATGGTAGCACTCTGAGAAGACCCAGAAGAGACAACAGTTCAAAGACACTTTTTGTTTTCTATTTACTTCTTAATCCAAGAGCCACACAGCATTGTTTATAAGAATAAATTCTAATAGAAGTCACTATCTCCCAGCCCCTATACACACAACAATAAAATAATTAATAATAATAGTAATAAAAATGAGGCCCAGAAACACCAATTATAGTGGCCCAAGGGTAGTGTGGCAAAATTCAGGTGTCTTGACTCTGTATTGTCTCCCTAATCTTAATTGTGACCTTGGCCTTTCTAGTAAAAAAGGTAGGAGATTCTCCCAGAAGAGGGTAAATCAATGTAAAATTATAATAACTGAATCCCTGGCAATCTCCTATCAAAGGCAAAAATAAAGAAGATATAAATAAATATTCTCTGTAACTTTCTAAAATGCAACACGAATTTAGAGCAAGCTCCCTGTCTGCATTTGCAAGACGTGGCATGAAGATATTGATCCCTGTGCAGCAGGACATTTTCTGCCTTCTTCCAATGGAGCACTTTCCACAAGCCTAATATTCATAGGACATAGGGTTACACCTTGGAATTTCCCTAAAGCTGAATAGAGTAACATCTTCAACTTTCCCTATCCTAAATGACATATTCTACTTCCCTAAAAAGATAAATCTATTTATGTTTAAAGAACTTTATATCTTCACTTTCCCTGGATCCTCTCCAATATTCTCTCCCAGTCCACATCCCCAAGGAGTTGATGTCATTACTTTCTTAAAAAAGGGTTGCCAACTGATATGGTTTGGATTTGTGTCCCTGCCCAAATCTCATGTTGAATTGTAATCCCCAGTGTGGGAGGAGGGGCCTGGTGGGAGGTGACTGGACCATGGAGGCAGATTTCTTCTTTGCTATTCTCATGATAGTGAGTAAGTTTTCATAAGATCTGGGTTTTTAAAAAGTGTATGGCACCTTCCCCTTCTCTTTCTCCTGCTCGTGCCATGTAAGACATACATCCTTTGCCTTCCACCATGAATGTATATTCCTGAAACCTTGCCAGCCATGCTTCCTGTACAGCCTGTGAGCAAAATAAGTGTTACTGTCTTAAGCTACTGTTTTGGGATGTTTTGGAAACAGTGAAACGTGATCAAAACAGGTTCTGAGAACTCGAAACTAGATGCCACTATAATGAAACCTAAAACATGGGTATTGCTTCTGGTACTGGTTGGTGAACAGAAGCTGGAAGGGGCTGAAAGAGACTTTTAGTAGAATCTTGGTAGACCTTGAGGAGGCTATTGGTAGATTGTTACTGAAAACTGGAGAAAGGGATCCTTGTTATGTAGTGGCAGGAAGTTTAGCAAGATTGTCACCTGAAGTGACACGGAAAATACAAAATATACCTAATAAACTGGTAGATTGGGCTAAGAAAAATTCCAATCAGAATGTTGAAAATGCCAGGGAGTTTCTGTTAGTCATACATAATAAGTGTGTGGGGAGAATGAATTTTAAAAACAGGAACTGTTACATTTTCAGGAAAATTTTAAGATAATTTATTAAAGATCCAAGATGTTACATTCAAATATAAAACTATTTCTCTTTCTCAGTCTCTCCATAGAGCAGAGGATTCTCAAATTAAGAAAAGGTATCAGCTCAAAGATCAAACTCAAAAGCCAAAGACCTTTTGTTTGTACCTTAGAAAGATATAAGGTAATGTCTCATAAGCCCTTTGAAACAGAGTTCCTCTAAGGATCTAAGCATATGCTAGGCAGATTCTCTCAGTTAAACAATAAATCTTCTGGTAATCTTAAGGTTATATAGTCCCATCACAGCCTTACAGGGATCTCAGGTAGAGAATGGCTTACGTCAAAGAGATTTTTGTCTAATGGAGTATTCTCTAATAAGAATCACAGGAAGTCCTGGAATTTTAAACAGAATTGTACAAACATATTTTGACAGCTTGAGCTAAAAGGAACAGAAATAGTATTAAATGAAAAGAGGTCCAAGAACCAAGAACCTGGAGGGAAGACCCAAGAAGCAGTAGGGAATCCAGGCAGCAGGACTGAGACCTACAAAAAGACTTGCAGTGTTCGCTGTCTGGTTATCAGAGTTACTATGAGCCAATGACTGTCACGTGCTCTGATTTTCCTCTATTTAAAACAAGAGTGTCTATAGTGGCTGTCCTATGTATATTTTACCATTGAATATTGGGTATGTAGGTTGCAAATAACTTGTCTCTTAGTTTACAAGTCTTCAGACTGAGAGGATAAATACATAAGAAATTTCACTTGAAGGACTTCATCTGTACCTGCTACTGAGCCTTCTAAGGAGAGAGTGTAGGAGTGTATTTTGCATGTATATATAAATAATTTGTAACCAGTAAGTGGACTTCAGAATTTTAAAACATGTCTACAATTTTTAAAAACACTTTTCTTATTACAGATGAAGTCTAATTCCTATCCCCTTGAATATGGGGTGAACTTAATAACTCACTTTTAAAAAATAGAATGGGATGGAGGTGATGCTACATTAATTCCCAGGCTAGGTCTTACACAGTAATACAGTGTCATCCTAGCTCTCTCCTGAAATGCTCACTGTTGCACCGCAGCTGCCTTGCTGTGAGGAAGCTCAGGTCACAAGGAACCTCCCCGGGACCCTAGCACTCCGCCCCAGCTGAGCTCCCAGCCAAAAGCCAGCACTAACTTGGCAGGTATGCAAGTGGGCCATTCTGGAAGTGCATGTGCCAGTCCATCAAGCCTCCCCCTGCTGATACCACATAGAGCAGAGGCAAGTCTTCCCAGACAAGCCCTCCTCAAATTTTAAATTTGTTTGCAAAATGAATGTTGTTACGTTAAGCCATCAAATTTGGGGTAATGTGATGCAGATCAACAGTAACAGGAATAATTTCCCTTCATATATATAAAATTTTAACTCCATCCTTACAATGCCAATCTGTAGATAACCATTCTATGATAATGAATAAAAACATAAAGAACTAATATGTATCTGGCATTTATTGATAAATTAATATAGGCTTGGCCCTATTCTATGTGCTTGACATGTGTTAGCTCATTTTATTCTTACAGCTCTCTGAGGAAAATACTTTTATTATCTTTATTTAATGATAAGAAAAAGGAGGCCTGGGGAGATTAGGTAACATGGCCAGGACCATACAACCAGAGTACCCAAGCCAGAAGTCCAGACATTCTTATTCAGGAGTTGTTCATTGGTCATTGTTCTTTGAGCTTCTTATAACTGGAATCTTCTAACTTTAACTATTCCACTTATCATTAACACCAGGCAGCTCTTTGCTTTCATAGCTCCAGCCTTGATCTTCAATTGACAGAGCTTCTCGTTCTTACTCAGCAGGTCACAGTCTAAATGTTGTCCACAAATTTAAGATTTTATCAGGTCAGAGGTCAGAGAACTATGGCCCATAAGTGAGATCTGACCTGCCAGCTGATTTTGTAAAGAAAGAGTTAAAAAAATCCCATAAAACAGTTGCATTGGTTAGTTTATATTTTGTTTATAGCTCCTTTTACACTACATGGTGATTTGAACAGTTGTGATAGAGACCATAGGGTCCACAAAGCCTGAAATATTCTTTTTGGTCCTTTTTAGAAAAAGTTTGCTGACCCCTGACTTAGAAGACTGAAGATCCCTTTATGCTGAATTCGTGCCATGTTATACAAAGGGTATACATATGTTAGAGTTGTAGACGGACCTGGACTAAAATCCAGCTCTGTTATCTAACTGTAATCCTGGGAGAATCTCTTAATATCTCTGAATCTTAACATTCTTTTTCAAAAAGAGAATGTTAAGACCTCTGTCTTAATTGATACATGCTAAGATACTGACACATAAAAAAAATATTATTAATATGTTAAAAAATTTTACCAATCTTTTGTGATTAGGTCAAAATTTAGTGGACCATATAATCAGGGGTCACAAAATAAAAGATGCCTAATAATAACAACCATTTGTAACTGTTGGGGTATGTGAAGAGAAAACAGAGGCAAAACCTTCTGTTAGGTGGAAGGCAGAGGTGGGAATTGGTCAGCGAAACTCTGACCAATGGAGGTGAAAGTCCAGGTTGCGAATTTCCTTCTATAGTCTGGATTGTAAAAGAAAAATCCTACAGGCAGCGATAGCTTCATAGGAAACAGTTTTCCAAAAAATCAATTTCTAATTGATTAAATGTCAAGATTTGAAGAAAGAACTTCTGGTTGCTTATTGAGCTAAAGGAATAATCCTATTTTCCCGACTACGACTGAATATATTTCTTTGAGAATAAGAGTAAATTTAGAATCCCAAAGGAAGAGTGATTTGACCTGATTAGAAGTATTTTTTTCCATTTCTGCAAATAGTCCAAGCAACTGTCAGCAAGTTAGTTATTTTATCATTCCAACCAAAATGGTTTAATATTTTGGGGGTTGAAATTTTTAAAGTTGATTTAAATAACTGAAATGGCCAATTGTTTTCAGGTCCTTAGAGAAGTGAGCAGTCACACTCCGGTTTCTTGGGAGAATGAGGAGAGAACTGTGTTTTGGAGGGAAGATTTTGGGGGCAGTTAGTCTTTTCTGTCATTGTTGCTGGGAGATCTGTCATTGGTGTGATAGTAATGGAATCTGAGCTCCTCTGAGCTCCCAGGTGAGGCAGGTCATCTGTGCAGATATTCTTGATATCTGGCTAAGTGGAGAGTGAACCAGAATAGTGGGAGAGACTTTGTTCTGATAAACGAATAGTGGGCCTGTCCTGCACACGGGGTGTAAGATGAGCAAGGAGATGGTCCTGTGGCTTGATGAGGCACGTAGGTGGGAAGCAGCTGAAACACCCCAGATCTGCTGCACAGATTCTGGTTTTCTTCACTTGAGTTTCTTTTCTTTCCCTATTCTCACTTGTCACACACACAAAGGGCAGTGAAATGCCAACCTGACCCAATGAAAGGCCTGGAGATATGAAACTGTAAAAGAAGATAATGATTAGGAACATGTGGAGATGACTGGAGGCCCTTGATAATTGTGCTTCACTTTCTTGTTTAACCTTTTAACTAGAAAAAGGCATTCATCTAACAGACATGTTCTGCTTAAAAAGAAAAAAGAAAGGAAGAAAGAAAAAGAAAGAGAAAGAAAGACAGAAAGAAAGGCAGAAATAAATAAAGAAAGAAAAAGAAAAGAAAGAATGAAAAGGAAAAGAAAGAGAAACAAGAAAGGAAGGAGGGAAGGAAGGAAGGAGGGAATGAAAGAAGGAAGAAAGGAAGGAAAAAAGAGGGAAAGAAAATAAGTTTTTCTCAAATCATATAGGCACATTTTTTATATTGTATCACACCAATTTTCAGTTCCTTAAGGAAATCACAGAATCTAAAAGTGGAAATTTCCTTGGAGGTCACTTTGCCCAGATTTCTACTCATGCAGAACTCTTTTATGTAACTACCTTGGTAGGTTCATTGATTCATTCAACAATATCTCTTGAGCGTGATCACTAGGTATTGATCTGGGCACAGGACTGAATAAAAGAAATTAACATTTTTGCCTTCGTGGAGACCTGCTTATATTCCAGGGCCTATACTTGGTCATTTCCAGTTATTGAGAACTGTCAGTCTACATGCAAGTAAATCAGTTCTTAAGTGTTTAACAAACTCTTTTGGAGCAGCATTTTAAGCACTTTACAAATACAGTATTAACTCATTTAATGCTCACAGTAATCCTATAAAGTAGACACTACTGTCATCATATCCCTTCTACAGATGAACAAATTGAGACACAATCAACTTAAGGAATGCCTTAAGAATGCCACTGGTAAGCAACAGGGGTTAAATTAGAACCCCACAGTGAGGGTCTGGAGTGAGAGCATGGAATGCAGGGTTCTAGTTAAGAGTCTGCTCTCTTAACCACCAGGCTACACTGCCAACATTTGTTTAGCTTATGTTTGTGATTTGGCTCTATTTCTCTTTTTTTTTTTTTTTTTTCTTTTGTGATGGAGTCTCACTCTGTCCCCCAGGCTGGAGTGCAGTGATGCGATCTCGGCTCACTGCAAGATCTGCCTCCTGGGTTCACACCATTCTCCTGCCTCAGCCTCCCGAGTAGCTGGGACTACAGGCGCCCGCCACCATGCCAGGCTAATTTTTTGTATTTTTAGTAGAGACGGGGTTTCACCATGTTAGCCAGGATGGTCTCAATCTCCTGACCTCATGATCCGCCCACCTCGGCCTCCCAAAGTGCTGAGATTACAGGCATGAGCCACCGCACCTGGCGGTATTGGCATTTCTTACCCTAAAATGATCTGAAGATCTCTTGGGATCTTCTACTGCATACTCTAATCCCCTGAATACAACCAACCAAAGACAACTTCTTACTTTCTTGACTTACATGATTTATATAGGAGGAGATAGCACCTCTTTAAGAGGTATGAACCCCACTCCCCCCAACCAACCCTCTCTGCCTAAATAAAAGGGCGCTGCCTGCCACATACTAGTCAATAAATGATAGATCTTGTTATTAATACATTTTTGGCTCAATGATTTGCAAAATTTCTCAGTTTAGCTTCCTTCCTCCAGTTTAAGCCTTTAGGATAAAGGGCCAATCAGGCATTATTGGCACATTTTCAAAATTTTTCCTGAAAGCGATTTTTAATAAATGAGAGAGAACTCCATGAGGCTGATGGGACAGACCTTGTCATCACCAACAATGGAAATGAGGGACGGGGAAGGATGCAGAAGCTGGGAACCCTGGAAAGTTCACTCACATGGGAACATCTTAACGGCTGCCTTCCATAGCCAGTTAACCATTTTCTCCCCACAGCATAGATAAATAAAACAGCTCTGACCAGGTAGTTGCCTTGCCTTGGGTCCAGAAAACAAACAAACAAACAAACAAACAAACAAAAAACACCTCTTTTATGTCATTTCATCATGGAATAAGAAGTGAGAATGAGTTAGATAAAACTTTGAGCAGAGCAATAATACTTTTTATGTTTTTCTGAGTCAACTCATGGGTAAGTTTAATCCTTTGCTTGAAAGGAATTCAAAGAATGTCAGGTACCTTCTCATTTCAAATGGAATAATCCCAAAATACCTTCTACCATCAAATCCCAATGATTTCTGGATTATCTCTCACGGGTCCTCTTCCTGTAATGAATGAAATTGATCTAGTCCACTTTCTTTACACCTGGTTTCATGAGCCTCAGCTAAGATGACTTCCCTTTTCTTAGCCAATCCTCCTACCTGCAAATTTGGCTAATGAAAAGCATAATTCCTCTTGCTTCCCCACTTCTGATTCTCTTACTCCAAATAAGAGGCTCTGCTCTACATAGAATTACCCTCCTTTTCCGTTCATGCAAAGCCTACCTTTAAATATGTCTTTTCTTGCATGACATTTCCCAGACATGCTTCTAAACATAGTTTGCAGATGCTCCTCTGTGTGTCCCACTCCAGTCCTGCCCAGAGGGCCTTTACCCAAACTAGGAAAACGATTGATTGGGTGAATATTTCCATGCAGAGGGGTGGGAATAGCTGTTGAAGAAACAGTCTTTTTTTTTGAGATGGAGTCTTGCTCTGTTGCAAGGCTGGAGTGCAGTAGCATGATCTCAGCTCGCTGCAACCTCTGACTCCTGAATTCAAGCGATTCTTCTGCCTCAGCCTCCCTAGTAGCTGGGACTACAGGCGCCTATCACCACTCCTGGCTAACTTTTGTTATTTTTAGTAAAGACTAGGTTTCACCATGTTGACAAGGCTAGTTTCAAACTCCTGATCTCAGATGATCTGCCCCCCCCTTCACCTCCCAAAGTGCTGGGGTTACAGGCATGAGCCACCATACCTGGCCAAAACCAGTCTTTTTATAATAGCCAAGATGTAGGTATATAGAAAGCAAAAACAACAGCTACTTCATGTGGGTATTCCAAAGGCTGTTTTTGTGAGTTTGTAAAAGAGGATGTCCTTTAAGAATTTTTCACACTACACAGTACTTACTTTGTTTCTAATAAAATTTTTAGGGTGTCATACGTATCTGCAAGAAAGGTTTTTAAAAATTAATCAATTTTGGGTCCCTTGACACCCATTCATGGAACTTTTTTTTTTTTTTTTTCCAAGATAAAGAAAAGTTGGCAAAAATAATTCGAGACGTTTGCCAAGATCACTCAAAGAATTTGGCTTAGAATCTGAGTCACTGGAACCAAACAAAAATATTAACAAGTCAGGTGCGTTTCCATTTCATCCTGGCTGGATATTTTTAAGTGCTTGCTGCTTGTTAGGGAAGAAATGGATCATAGGTCATTAACTTAAAAAAAAAAAAAGAATATTTATTCTTTTGAATTTTTCCCAAATGCTTTGAATGGATTTCTGTTGCATTATTGGTTGAGTATATTCTTGTCAGGATAATCCACTTTTAGTGGCTTCATTTACATTAGCTATCACTCCAGAGAGCCATAGTAACAGGCTGCTGAATTACCCAAGAGAAATTACTCTTGAAAGTAATCATTGTGAATGAATTTTCATCACTTGGTCTCATCATCTCATGCTGTTTTGTCTCTTTCCTTTTTGCCCCTGATAAAAGATAAGCATAAAGAGGGCTTTTGTTATGATCTCATTTTCTTTGGAAAACTTGGTCTTATTAATCATAGCAGCCAGCTTATGGAGGCAACCAAAGCGTATCTCTCTGTCTCTCTCTCTCTCTCACACACACACGTACACAACACAGAGTTTTTGAAATGCATTTCAATTTGTGGGGAACATAAAGACTAATTTACTTTCATCTACAATATATCACACAAATTTGGTTTTCATGTAACTTCACTGGTACAAGGAATATGTTTAAGTACAGGGGCTTAAATACTGTACTGAATACTACTGTACTGAATTTGTTTTATGTTACCAACACATGCACAACAGTTGAAATTTAAAACTCTTGGACAAAAACCTAGAATAAATATTATGTTTTTTACTTAACTGTCCATAATGTATATATACCTGGCTTTATGGAAGTGACATATTGCTCACACATCAACTCAGGGTAGGAGAATATAGAAGTGCAAAATAATATCTTAAGAGGTAATTTGCTAAATCGTATTCTGTTGTTTTGAGAAAATAAATAAATAATCAGCTTATTTATTTCAGAGTTTAGTCTCCAGATAACACTCAATTACTAAGTTTAGAAAACAGATAATAGCACAAAGGCTGCTAACAGAATTGTCTGCGGCAAGTTTGTAAATAGAGGAATGAAAGGAGCATTTATTGAGCATCCTCAAAACAAGTCTGGGAGATGATTATTATAGTCCCCATTTTATAGATGAGGGAACTGAGGCACATAAAGATTGATTTCCTAGCTCAGGAGTCATGCAGCTAGTAAGTAAAGGAGAAACACAAGTCTGTCAGAAGCTGAGGCCTGGGTTTTCTTCCTTGGGAAAATTCAGAAATACTAAGTTACAGAAAACAAACAATCACAGGCTACAATGGAACTTCTCCAGCTCTACTGTGCGTATGAATCCCGGGGCCTCTTGTCAGTATATAGATTCTGATTCAGTGAGTCTGCGGTGGGACCTGAGATTCTGCCTTTTTAACAAGCCCTCAGCAGATTCTGATGCTGCTGTTCCAGGGACCAAAATGAAGTAGCAAGATACTTAAGATTACAATATAAAATTTTACCTTAAACCCAAATATGTCATATCCTACTCCAATTCTGTATTTTTCTGATAGTTTCCTTTCTTCCCTTCTCTGATCTTTTTGTCACTTTTGTCTATTCCTGAAGAAGTTAGAGCAAACCACTGAAATACAGTTTTTCTAGCATCCTTTAGCCAACTGCAATGAAATGTTAGGTCAAGTGTTATTTTTCCTTAGTTGGTAAAAAAAAAGAAATGTGATTTGTGGAATCTGTGGAATTTGGATGCTAAAAGAGAATTTAGTCTCACTCTCCTTTATTTCCTTCCTCTGATATTTCTATTTCTCAGACCTCCCTCTTTTTTATTTCTTCTTCCCCCAACCTTTTAATTTTTTTGTCACACTGGTAATAATCTCTGGCCCTTTCACAAAAATATTTAAAACTCTGCATTAGCACTTAACCCCAATATTTTCTCTCCTTTTATTAAATTGAGTCCTATGGCTCATTTTAATTCCTTTAGCTTTTTAGTTAGATGTATGATGCTATAATTCAGGCGTAGTCAAAGCTGGAGACAGCAGCATAATGCTATCATACCTGAGTTAGACTGCCTGAGTTAATAGCCTAGGGTGACTAGCAGTCTTAATCTGGGTTAGATATCTAAACTTTAGGAGCTCAGTTTCTCCTTCTGTAAAGTAGGATAATAATGGTATACATATTTGGGTTATTTGTGAAAAATAAATTTGATAAAAGTTAATTCACATAAAGGACTTAGTGTAGTGCTTTGAATGGTGTCAGCTATATCATAATTAAAGATTATTATTTCCCCATGGGCTATGGGGTTATTTGTCTGGACAACTGAGGATGGTGGCATGTAGCCCAGCAGTTTCCTTACATGCTGTGACCCAACACGCCGAGCCAGCTCTGTCTTAGGCATTCCCTGGAAGCAGTGGCTTATTGGTATTTTCAACACCCAGGCCAGATTGTTTGTTAACCCCTTCCTCCTCTAGTCCATACATTTCTTTTTCAGTAATAACCTTGTAATAATCAGTAACAATTATGTTTTTCTTGATTTACTCTTCAGTTTTAAAACAAATACCAGTTTTAAAAAGAAGAAAGCTGTAATTTCAATGATGTTGCTTAGTCTTGTAAAAATATTTCACATACTTAAAATTTGTGTCTAAAAAGCCAAAAATATTCCAACATGACGTTCACACTCTGTTTTACTGTTCAGAATTTTAAGCACTAGTAAAAACTCTAAGTGCTTCAGCAGAATGACAGAAGCAAGCAATTTTGGTTCAGTCATTTTGTCTATACAATCACTGTGTTATCATTCTTGATTTTGAATCTGTGATTTGAAGAAGAAACATGTGGTACCCCAGAAACTAGGGCCATGAACTGCCCTAATTATTTACCTGAGTCCTTAAGAGTCAGGGACTGTATACCTGGATGTTTCCCATAGTAATTTTCATGTCAGATTCAATGTTTGTTAAGGAACAGATAATAAAAATGTGCAAACTTTAAACTATGTATATATTTGAAAGCTCAGTGGTGACCACAACAATTATTTAGAATGCAAACCAAGAAAAGGTTTTTTTTCAGGGAAGAGTATTTGACCAGTAGTATGATTTAGAATTATGATGCATGGCAATAATGATACCAAACTACATTTCAGTTGACTCTATTATTTTTTCAGATTCTCTACAGACAGTGCAGCCTAATATCTCTCAGACTAGCACTTCCCACGGCCCTGCACTTGGGGCCCCACTGCCTGGTAGAAATGAAGGTCAGCGTTTGAAAGTATTTAAAGAATCCTGCTAATCCCTATTTTATCCATAAACGTCATCTGTCACAAAGAAACTTTTAGCAGAAACATTTTTCACAACTTCTGAGAGATCTTGTGGAGGGTTTTGCCATAAAGTGCTCTTGTTGAGCTCTTGATACCTATAAGCTGATGTCCTCGGTGTGTCCCAAATGATGCCTCCCACCCATTCATTAGCAGGACACTATCCCAGTTCAGATGCCTATACCCCATCTCCACATATGTTTCACCAAAACCATACATTTTGAAACAGAGTCAATATAAATGTATAACATATTGTTTTAGGGCTCTTCTGACAAAAAGAACCAATAGGATGTGTGTGTGTGTGTATGTGTGTGTGCATATACAACTATGCACTACACAATGACATTTCAGTCTACAAAGGATTGCATATATGATGGTGATCCCATAAGATTATACCATATTTTTACTGTACCTTTTCTACATTTAGATATGGTTAGATACATACATACTTATCATTATGTTACAGACTACACTATGTAGCCTAGGTGTGTAGTAGTTTATGCTGCCTAGGTTTGTGTAATAACACTCTATGATGTTTGCACAATGATGAAATCACTCAACAATGCATTTCTCAGAAACATATCTCCATTGTTAAGCAATGCATTACTGGATATGTAAATTAAATGGAAATTGGCTCACACAATTATGGAGGCCAAGAAGTCCCATGATCTGCCATCTGCAAGCTGGAGAACCAGGAAAGCTGGCAGTGTAATTCAGTCCAAGTCCGAAGAACTGAGAACCAGGGAAGCCAAAGGGGTAAATCCTGGTTTAAGTCTGAAGGCCCACTAACCAGGAGCACTAATATCCAAGGGCAGGAGAAGATGATATGCTAGACCAAGAAGAGAAGAAGCAAACTTTCCTTTCCTCTACCTTTTTGTTTTATTCAGGCCTTCAACAGATTGGCTGATGCCTGCCCCTATTGGTGAGAGCCATCTACTTTACTAAGTTCACCAATTCAAATGCTTATCTCTTCTCAAAATACTCTTATAGACACACCCAGAATAATGTTTTACCAGGTACCTGGTCATCCTTTAACCTAGCCAGGTTGATACATAAATTTAATTATCATACATATAGTCTTACCCATTAGTGACCTTTTCATTCTTTATGGTATTAACAGTGAAGATTTGTAGATGGTCTACTTGGTTTTATAGGTTTTGATCCGCACTCAGAAGCTCAGTTTGATCACCCTAGCTTGGCGTGAGCTGAAAGTGCTGAGACAGTAAGTTCTTTGGGTCTTATTTCTAGAAACCAGGAAGTGAGAGAGATAGTGACTTGGTTTCCCTTTTGTTCTCTTCTCAGTGGCCTTGCTAACAAGTTTACCTCCAAACTATGAGATTTCAGAAGGAAAACCAAGAGCCATCTCTGCATATGTGAGAGCGGGCAAACGAAATGTGCCAAGGAGAAGAAAGAAGACACACTTGGGCAATGATTATGGGAAGAAGGAAGCACAGGAGAAAATCTAAGACATGTACAGGTGAGAGAGAGATCAGGAGAAAGATGGGAAATGTGGGAGAGCAGCAGGAATCATAACAATAATAATGCCAATTTGGAAACAAGAACCAGTATATAAAGCATACCAATAACGCCAATGAAGTGCCAAGGATGGAAAGCCACCCTATCAGGAGAAAGTAAAGCCATAGCAGATGTTTCATGAGACAGCTTAACACAATGACTGACCAAGACAGCAGGACAAGTGAGGCATGGAGAAATAACCCAGACCTGGACGTTTCCGGCCTCTGAATTTGGTTCACACCTCTTGTCAGAAGGAGTAGTGACCAAAGGAAACTCTCTTTGCTTTAATTATAGAAACAGGAATATACCTGATTTTGTATTAAACTGTGTATATTTAAGATCTGAATATTTCTATACCCAAAAGCATAATGTATTAGGGTCAATCATTTGAAATTGCCAATATGCACTCATTTTACCTATAAAAACTATAATTTTGCATGGTTCAAACTAATAGATATGGAGATATTCCCAAGCAAACTTTTTTTTTCTTTTGTCTTGAAGCCCATATGGAAGATCCAAAGAGAACTTGACTAAGCTTCCTACCTTCTCCTGGAGTTTGTGGTTTATGAATGTGGCGCCATCTGGGGAACTGACAACCCCTGAGGTGTTCACTCTGCTCGTCTTCCAGGTGAGAGAAGAAGAAGGGGAGAAGAAAAGAGAAGTTCTAGAATTTCACAGGCTGAGGGAGATGGTAGGAACTGTCTATGTTGGTTTCTGTGTATTGGTTTGCTTTTTATTTTGAACTCATTTGACTTCAGGTTCCAGATTTGTTTTTCTCTTTGTAAACTAGACTTTGACATTATTAGCAGTCCCATCTGTTTGCTTTTCTTAAATAAAATGTAAATTAGTTTTTGTTTTAAATTTCAGGTGCTTTTAAGTTTGACTCTGCTATTCATTTCCTAAGGTAGTTTGGGCATGCTAGTGCTGGGAAGAACAGAGAAATCTTGCTTTACAGAATCTTTTTGTTCAAATGAATGTACATTTCTAGTGTTCGAAAAATATCAGTTTTAATAGGTTTGATTTTCCTGTCTATAATCCATGTTTTCCTCCTTTATTCCTTCATTCTTTCCTATCCCATGGGCCCACATTTATGCTCTGATCAAGTTTCTTTTCATATCTTTCCCCCTCACAACACACACAGGAAATCTAATACAAGCCACTATCTGTTTCTTTCTCAAAGGAAAAGAAAAGGATTCCTATGGGATCATACTGATCCCTGTGGGCCCCTTGCATAAAAGATTGTAGTGCATTAGATAATGACCCTCCATTGGCCAATCAATCATTATTGAGTGACTAGTTTGTGTGGAATACTGTTCATATAATATCTTGAGTAATGATGGGAACAGATTTCATGAGAGACATTGAAACACTCACGGACATAGACTATCTTGGCAATTGTGCTCTTGAGATTCTTTTATAATGGACACATATTTGGAACAGAAAAAAGCTGGAAACTTTCACAAAGGTTTGATCCAATGGCTCTTTAAACATGAATCTAACCATTGTGAAGTTTGGCATCTACTTTGTACCCCCAGCAGTGCCAACCCGTGTAAGGTATGCAGGTAACAGACAGATGATTGTACTGGGAGTGGTGAAAGTCCTGCCTTAACAAATGTTCTCTGTTTTCTCTGCCTCTGTCATGCTATAAAAATGTTTTCTTCTCTGTGATTATTTTAAAGATACCTTTATTCCAGGTAGTATTTTATCCCCTGGGAGATAGATCTTCTTATCTAACCACACATTAGAAAGAGCAGCTGATCTTCAGCCTGGGTGACACAGCAAGACCCCATCTCACTCTCTCTCTATATATATATATATGTGTGTGTGTGTATATATATGTGTATACATATATAAAAGATTAGGAAGGCATGGTGGTGCGTACCTGTAGTCCCAGCTACTCAGGAGGCTGAGGCGAGAGGATCGCTTGGGTTCAGGAGTTCGAGGCTGCAGCAAGCTATGACCGTGCCACTGCACTCCAGTCTGGGTGACAGAGACAGATCCTGCCTCTAAAAAAAAAAAGGAGGAGAAGAAAGAGCAGCCGATCCTATCTTCACATGGCAGGAAACAAGGTCATGAGCAGTGTTCACACAGGACTGTTTTATTTTGACATAATGGAAGTGGCATGGGAAAATGTGAAAAGAAAGGTCACCCTGAATAGCTCTAGGGAAGAAAAAGAATGTTGGGCGTTTCAACAAACAGCATTACAGAAAAGAAGAAGCAGATGCCAAAGAGGGGAACTGAAGAAATGTCAGTGATAAATTCACCGTTGCTGCAAATTAGTATTTGCCCAACCTGACTAGGGAAGTTCCAGTGAGCAGTGGAAGAACTTGGCGTGGAGCCTGGGAAAGTTTGACCAGCCATCTAGATGGGCAGACATAGGGTGACCAGTTCATCCAGGTTTGCATGCAACACTAATTCAGTTTTTATTTTATTTTTACATTTATTATCTTTTTTATTTATTTGTTAACTGAGGGAATAAAGGAAGAAAACACAGATTATAGAGAGGAAAATCAAATCTATTAAAACCGATAATTTTCAAATACTAAAAATGTACATCATCTCATACATTATCATTTTTTTCGTGTGTTGGGAACATTCAATATCCTCCTTCTAGCTATTCGAGACTAATTAATGTATCATTATTAACTATAGTCATCCTATAGTGCTACAGGATACTGGAATTAATTTCCTCCATCTAATCGTAGTCTTGTTTATGTATCTGTTAACAAATCTTTCCCTCTCCCTTCCTTCTCCCTGCCTTTTCTAGTCTCTGGTATCCTCTGTTCTACTTTTTACTTTAATGAGATCAGAAGTAAAAGAAAATGATTTACTTTTTCTAGCTTCTGCATATGAATGAGAATATGTGGGGTTTAACTTGCTGTTCCTGGCTAATTTCACTTAATATTAACGTCCTCCAGTCCCATCTATGTTGCCGTGAATCACAGGATTTTATTCTTTTTTTTAAGGAAGGCCTATTTTAATGTTTTTTTAGAGACCGAGTCTTATGTTGCCCAGGCTGGTCTCAAACTTTCGGCCTCAAGAGATCCTCCCACCTCAGCCTCCCATGGAGCTGGGATGACAGGCACACACCACTGCTTTGGCTAATTCTTTTTTGTAGCTGATAAATATTTCATGGTGTACATATGCCACATTTTCTTTGTCCATTCATCTAATCACCTAGGTTGAGTCTGTATCTTGGCTATTGAGAATAGTGCTGCAATAAATATGGGAATACAGATTCTCTTTTATTACTGGTTTCTTTTCCTTTGGGTAAATTCCCAGTGGTTGGGTTGCTGAATCAGATGGTAGTTCTACTTGTTTTCCATATGGTTATATTATTTCCTGGTGTTGACACCAAATATTCCACATTTCAGAAATATCCTCAGTCCTAGGCTCACTGGGGTGGTTCATCACTCTAGCTCATACTCCCCAGATACTGAGAATACCATCATCTTATTCTAACCTGCATAAGGTTATCATTATTATGGGTTAGGTCATATAGTGTGTACATTAAGGTTCTTTGGAGAAACAGAACCAAAAGCAAAGCTATAGATATATAAGCACATATTTTTTATGGGAATTGACTTATATGATTATGAAGGCAGAAGGTTTCATGATTTGCTGTCCCTACGCTGGAGAACTAGGGAAGCTGGTGGTGTATTTTAGCCTGAGTCTTAAGGCCCGAGAACCAAGGAAGCTAATGGTGCAACTTAACAATCTGGGGCCAAAGACCTGAAACCAGAGGTGGCCACGGGTGTCAATCCTAGAGACCAGAGGCCCAAGAATCCAAATCTCTCATGTCTGACGGCAGGAAAGGATGGATGTCCCAGCTTAAGAAGAGAAAAGGAATTCACCTTTCTGCCTTTTTTGTTCTATCCAGGCACTCAACAGATTAAACAATGTGCACCCACATTGGTGAGGACCATCTGCTTTACCCAGTCTACTGACTCAAGTGTTGATCTCTTCCAAAACCACCCTCACAGATGCACCCAGAAATAGTGCTTTACAAGCTATCTGGGTGTCCCATAGATTGGTTGGGTTGACACATAAAGTTAGCCATCACAGTGTGGTTCAAATTCCTATCTTTTATTTCCTCCTGCATTTCCCTGAGTGTCTGGACCATCCTCATAAGAGGTTATACTGTCTTTTGTCTTTTAGTAGCTTCAGCCTTTCCTTCCTGACCCTCCCATCTCCTCGTCATTGTTTTCATTTTTAATTTTAGAAACTGATTCATTCTAGGAACATCACTTCCTAAAGTTGTTGTTTGGCGCTATGTGAGAAGATTCTCTGAGGGCTGTAATAGGGGTTGTGAAGCTGAGAGATTTCAGACGTGTCATTCTCACCAGAATTCAACAGTGGCTATCTATTTCCACATGGAGATAACTGCAAAGTGTGGTAGTGACTTCAGGAATGTCGGGCCGTTGGTCCTATGAGATAAGCACTTACTGATTTTTTCACGGGAGGCCTGGCATATTCCAAAAGGCACCACACATATAAAATGCATACGTGCCCTGGTCCTGACCAGCCTTTGTTTGGTCTATAGTTTATGAAAATATATTAAACCATGGTTATGTTATACATCCTATATAATGGTGATGATCTGTGGCAATACCACAAAGTCATTTATGAAATTCATAATGATTTATGTAATCCATAAATTATGCTATAAAATCCATAAATATTTGAGAGTATTGTCAAAAAGTTTTAGAACCAGATAAAATAATTCACCAAGAAAGCCATCTAAGTGAGGCTGGATTCAGTGACTCACACCTGTAATACCCAGCACTTTGGGAGGCCAAGGTGAGAGGATCACTTGAGGCCAGGGGTCAGGGGTTTGATGCTAGCCTGGGTAACATAGCAAAACCCTGTCTCAAAAAAGAAAGAAGAAAAGAAAAATCTCATCTAGGTAAAATCAAGCACATTGTATTGACTGAAGATATTTGTATCAAAGTTTCATCCCATGATAATTCTTTGTTACGGAATCATCAAGTGCTAATGTCCTTAGCAAGGAAAACAATGAGAACGTGCATAAATTAGGATTTTTTTCATAAGTCAACTTTTCATTAACCTTATTAACAGTGGAGAGAAGATGTATTGTTTTGTTTTGTTATAAGCTGAATCATAGTTAAAACAAAAGTTGTCAAAATGTGGTACAAAACACATTTAGTTAAAAATGCGTCCAGTGTTTAGAAACACAGTTACTACTGAAAGTAGATAATCAAAACATAAAAAAATTAATATGAAGATATTAGATTAGAAACATCTAATGCCAGAAGGTTCTGATGTATCAAAATATTATTGGGGTTTCTTAGCAGATCACTGTTTTATTCAAACATTGGAATAGTAAGAATCTTAATAACTAAAAGTTTCTGCTCTCTGTACCAAGTTTTTGAGATAACAGCTCATTTAAAGCATCCAGCAATCATATGAGGTAGATACTACTATAATTCCCTCACATTCACATCTAGAAATGTAGGTGGTACGTATAAGGGTATATATTATGTGACTGGCATACAAAAACACATCTAATAATTAACTAATGATAACATTTTATGATTAATGGTAGTATTACTCTCTCAGTGACTTTCCAAAATGAGACAGAACCCTGCTCTCATTTTTAGCCAGATACACTAATTTTCTGCTTTATTTTGTATTCTATAATATATGAATTTCTGAATGCTGGAGGAAATTTATCTTAATAAAGCTCATTAGAAACCTGAATATGCTGAGAAATCTATTTAAATCTTCCTGTGCTAATACAGATACCTCGAAATTTTTAGGGACCCCAAGGAAATAAAATAATCTGTTCATGATCTTTACACACTTTTTATAGAGTGACCACAATCAGAATCCAGCAGAGACTGGGGAAAAGTCCATTTCTATTCATGCTCTCCTGCTAGAAATGTCTTTCCTGGTAAAGTTCATGAAAAAGTAGATGCTGAGTTGCCTGAATTATCTCTGTAAGTATATCATCTAGGAGGTTTACATAAAGACGAGATACACAGCTCTACAGAGAGCTTAAGAGTAGACGTAGTGGAGAAACTGGTTAAGGTCAGAGAGTATTGGCAGAGAAAATGTTTCCTCTTGTGGCTTGGAAAGTAGAGCAAGTATTTTGAAACCAGAATTGTGACAAATATTTCATAGCATGGAATAGGTTTCTCTTTAGGAAAAAGAGCTGATGTAAATGTTTACCGGCTATTTTTTTTCCAAACATGTTTTTACTGTCATGAAAGCTTGAATTTCCAAATTTGAATTTCTGCACATACCAATGAGGGCTAAAGTGTATCTTATTCATCATGGCCTGTTAGAAACTGCCGCCTCTAGTTATATTACCTTCCCTGGGGCAAAATCCACTGCTCACCTGCCTCTCCTCTTCCTTGTTCTTTCTGGCAACCTGTTTTTCCTCATTTCTTTTCTTCCTTCTCTCCTTTTTTTCATCTCTTTGAACCTCATCCTTTCCCCAGTAACAAGCCAATTCCCCCATCTCATGTTCCCAGACCATTCCAGCCCACAGTAATTTCTCCTTTTCCTGACTCATCATATTACCTAATGTCTTTGCCAAAGACTTTAGCTCATGGATTTTCTAGCTCATAATGTTGTTGAATTGTATTTTGTGTATAAGTCCAGTTCCCTCAACTAGATCCTAAAAGTCTGAGACCCAGGGAGAGAGCATATGTCACTTTTACATTTCCAACAGGACATATATTCCGATAGTGTTCAATAAATACATGCTATTTTGAATTATATTCATTTCCCCCTCCCCAGTTTTCCCAGGCAAGTGTATTTCTTTCATTGTTTTTGCCCAGCCATGCTAATTTTTATCCGTAATATCTGTGACAGGCTAAGGGAAAAAAGAGATAGCCATCACAAACAGGTCATTCATTTGTGGAAGGCAAAGTGTTAAGAAATATTATTAACTCTACTAAAGAATAAGACATTAAGTAATAAACCAAATTTAGTCTGAAAATTTATTCAATGTTGACACAAGAAAAGTGAGGACAGTTATATTTCAACAAATGTTGACAAATTGGATGGTAGTAGAAATTAGTTAGCAGATCCCATATACTAACTAGAGAAGCTAGTTGACAGTCAATATAAATTTCAACCCTAAAAAGTAGACACTTGAGGCTCATGCCTATAATCCCAGCAATTTGGGAGGCTAACGTCGGGGGAACACCCAGGAGTTCGAGACCAGCCCGGGCAACCTGGCAAAATCCCGTCTCTACAAAATACGAAAAATTAGCCTGGCATGATGGTACACACCTGTAGTCCAAGCTACTTGGGAGGCTGAGACGGGAGAATCGCTTGAGCCCAGGGAGGTCAAGGCTGTAGTGAGCTGTGATAGTGCCACTGCACTCCAGCCTGGGCAACAGAGTAAGACCCTGTCTCAAAAAAAAAAAAAAGAAAAGAGAAAGAAAACAGTGAAACAGTGGAGCCACTTGAAATATGGCTATGTCAAAAAAAGTCAATTTATTAAAAATACCTTCCTTTATTAGGTTATTGCTCATGTTTGAAATAAAGAATTCATAAATGATTGTTAGACATTGTGTGCTGACATTAGACATGTTGAGTATGATCTGTAGGATTTCTACATTTATTGTCAAATAATACTTTTTAGTAACAATGAAACTTTACCATAGGAGAGTAAGGTCCCACAGAGAGTGATAAACACTAAAGGACAAATGATCAGCAGGCTTTAGGGGATCCCACTGAGTGAGTGCAAGATCTTAGTAGAAAACAGGTATTTGATAAATAGTTGAAACATGAAGGCATGCTTGTTCAGACATTAATTCCCCAGTGTCATGAAAAGAGCATAAGCCAAGAAATAGAAGATCTGTAATTCAAATTCATTTCTCCACTTTCTGGCTGTAAGAACTTGGACGAGATACCTAATGCATTTGAATATTCATTTCCTCATCTGCAAAATAGATGCAACAATTTTTCAATGGCTTTTTGAAAGCAAATGAGAAAAAGCTATAAGTGCTTGGCAAAGAAAAATTGCAGGTGCTTTTTGAATGATGCCATTCATACCTCAGTTTCCCCATATTACACAGGATAGGAATGACATGGCCATATAGTAAAAGAATCACTGAAATTTACAATGTGAGAACCAGAGACCCAAAGATATGACTTCGGGGGTAAGAATCAAGCGATGAATTAATCTGAAAACCTGTGCTTCTCTTTGGGTGTCTGACTTCGAGACAACTAACATCAGGATTTCCTCTATTTTAAAAAAACACAGGCTGGGCGTGGTGGCTCAAGCCTGTAATCCCAGCACTTTGGGAGGCCGAGACGGGCGGATCACGAGGTCAGGAGATCGAGACCATCCTGGCTAACACGGTGAAACCCCGTCTCTACTAAAAAATACAAAAAACTAGCCGGGCGAGGTGGCGGGCGCCTGTAGTCCCAGCTACTCGGGAGGCTGAGGCGGGAGAATGGCGTAAACCTGGGAGGCGGAGCTTGCAGTGAGCTGAGATCTGGCCACTGCACTCCAGCCTGGGCAACAGAGCGAGATTCCGTCTCAAAAAAAAAAAAAAAAAAAAACACAATTAATACATATTTATTATAACAAAGGCCCATGATGAGGCAGGCTGAGGGCCAATCATAGCCTAGGTGTACTCACCTGTGGGAGTGCATGGTGAAAAACACTGTACCCAGTAATTTTCAGTGGTCGGTGGTGGGACAGAATCATCACCAGACCAGGATTTCTAGCTATATAGCAACTGGCCAGTGCAACTCTGAAGTCGGGGCTTGTCCTAAAGTGGTGCAAGAGAAGAGGCTAGAACCCTGAGAGATGATATCTCACCACCATTTACCTATTCTGTAGCACTTAAGAGGACCAGGCACTGTGCTTTACATGCGTTATCTCATGTAATCCTCCCAGGAACCCTATGAAGTAGGTATTGCTAGCATCTTCCATTTACAGATGAGTAAACTGAGGCACAGAGAGGTTATGTAATTTATCCTAAGCCACATGCCTAGAAACGTTCCAATAAGAGTAGAGTCTGGGCCATCTGAATTCAAAGCCTGCTCTCTTAACCCTTCTGAAAGCAAATCATATTCAATACATTTACAAGAACATCAAGGGAGGTACCTCGAGGATCTGGGCCTGGGAGATGGATGTGTGAAGGGAAAGACAGTTTGGTCAGACAGCCCTGTGTGATTTCGTTCATCTGGTATGCTGCCTAAATGGCATGGAACCTGTTCCCTGACGGATGCTGGGTGAGGACGTCTGGCGATAAGAATGGCTGTACGTGCTGTGTGTCCCAGTGACAAGGTTGGTTGCCTATGTCCAGGACCGGGGTCTGCTCTCCCAACTTGACCCAGATAAGTGCCAGACACAGGAGCACAGGTGCAAGATCAACTGATCTGTTTCTTGGGTGGAATTTTCCTGCTTAAAAAAAAAATAAAAAGATGCAGGAAAACAACAGTTTCCTATGACCTCATTCTGCTTAAAATTCCTGGATACGTCTCTTATTTCCTCTCTGCTTCCAGATTTTTTTCTTACTTTATTTTAGACTAAATTCAGTTTCTTTAAAAGGAAGCAGGAATCAACTTCATAAATAAGGGGTGTTGATTTTTTTTTTTTTTTTTTGCCTGAACGATTTGAATGACAAAGCTAAAGCACCCTTTTCAGTTGATCTCCACTAACTGCCTGATTGAGTTTTTGCCCAGATGGTCAACTTTGCTCCACAAGGTGCTTCATGGACTTTCTGCATTAGAATCAATGGATGCATTAATTAAATTCATGCCAGGCATGGTGGTTCATTCCTGTAATCCCAACAGTTTTGGAGCCAGGAGGTTTGGACCAGCCTAGGCAACAAAGGGAGACCCTGTCTCTACTAAACATTATTTTAAAAAAAGTCAGGGTGTGCTGACATGCACTTGTAGTCCCAGATACTCAAGAGGCTGAAATGGGAGAATAATTTGAGTCCAGGAGTTTGAGGCTGCCGTGAGCTATGATCATACCACTGCTCTCCACCTTGGGCAACAGAGCCAGGCCCCATCTGTAAAAAAAAATTATAATCATTCATTCATCAAAACTGTTTACCGAGCACCTATTATGTGCTGACATTATATTAAATGTTGATTTGTGGGGCCTTTCCCCACATCTTCCGAAACAATGTCTCTGGCGGTGGATGTCTTAGTGTGTTTTGTGCTGCTGTAACAGACCACTTGAGACTGTGTAATTTATAAGGAACAGAAATTTATTTCTCACTGTTCTGGAGTCTGGGAAGTCGAAGATGAAGGGCCCCAGCAGGTATGGTTGTCTGGGGAAGGCTGATCTCTGCTTCCAAGATGGCATTTTGATGCTGTATCCTCCAGAGAGGAGGAGCACTGAGTTCCCACATGGAAAAAGAGCTGTAAATGGCAAACTCACTCTCGCAACCCCGTTAGATAGGGCCTTAATCTGTGCATGAGGGAGGAGTCCTCATGATCTAATCACATCCGGGAAGCCCAACTTTCTAATATCATTACCTTGATGATATTTAGAAGGGGACGCCACACTCAAACCATAGCAGTGGGCCTAGGAATCTTCATTTTTAGCAAATTCCCAGATAATTTTTATGTACTCAAAAGTTTGCAGAACACTGACCTGTATTATGAACTCTTCAAATACAGAGCATGGGATTTTTTGGAACTTCGTAGCCCATGACAAAGTGCCTTACATCATGGTGTTGATGTGGAGTTGGTTAATGATTTAATGAAGAAAGGAATTTCCCAACTCACTGTTCAGAGTGACTTAGGAAGAGCAAACCCATCACTTACTGTCTTTCATCTTTTCATACTTTTTAATTGTTTGGTCTTGAGCCTAGCTGCTCGGACACCTGTAAGTTAAGGATCTACTTATTTCAGAGATTGGCTGTGGATGTCAGTTCTAACTGGAAAGTAAAGTGAAAGAGAGCTATTGCTGTCATCTTCTCAGCACCCATGCACTCTTCTTTTAGGAGTGGCACCTTGATTTCCCTTAGAGGACTGACTGCTGCTTACAGAAGGCCAGCTTGGTGGACTTATCAGTGAAAGGGTGAGTGTGGTAGGTAGCACAGTCCCCAAAGATGTCCATGCCCTGATCCCTGGACCCTGTGAATATGTTACATTGCATGGCAAAAAGGGCTTCGCAGATGTAATTACAAACCTTAAGACGGAGATTAGGACGGTCGTGGTGGCTCACACCTGTAATCCCAGTACTTTGGGAGGCTGAGGTGGGTGGATCACTTGAGATCAGGAGTTTCAGACTGGCCTGGGCAACATGGTAAAACCCTGTCTCTACTAAAAATACATAAATTAGCTGGGCGTGGTGGCAGATGCCTGTACTTGCAGCTATTTGGGAGGCTGAGGCAGGAGAATTGCTTGAACCTGGGAGGTAGAGGTTGCACTAAGTTGAGATTGCACCACTGTACTCCAGTGACAGAGTGAGACTGTTTCAAACAAAAACAAAAACAAAAAAACAAAAAACAAAGATAGGGAGATTATTCTGGATAACCTGGTGGGTGCAACATAATGATATGAGCCCTTAAAAGTAGAGAACATTGTCTTGCTGGAGTCAGAGTGATACAGCAGAAGGAAAAGTCAGAGAGACCCAATGTATAAGAGGGATTCATTCACCAGTGCTGGAGAGGATTACAGGTAATGCATGAGAAAGGATGTCGGCAGTCTCTAGGAGCAAAAACTGGTTCTTGGCTGACAGCCAGCAAGGCAATGGGAACTTCAGTCCTAGAATCACAAGAAACTGGATTTGGCCAACAACCTGAATGATGTTGGAAGAACATTCTTCTCCAGAGACTCCAGTACAGAGCCCAGCCCTACTGGCAACTTGATTTTGGCCATGTGAGCCCCTAACAGAGGACCCAGTTGAATTCATTCAGCCTTTAACCCACAGAAGTTTTGAAGTAGTAAATTTGGGCTGTTTTATGCCATTAAGTTAGTCACAGTTTGTCACAGCAGCAACAGAATACTAATACAGTCAAGAGCTGGCCAGTTAGATGTTCTTTTCCAGGAACTGGAATATTGAGCTATGTGATACAGGGAACAAGACATTTTGAAGATGGTCCATTCCAATAGTAGCATCTTGAAGACATGGTATCCACATGCTCTGGTCTCTCTTCTTTCAGAAGCCTGGTAATTCACCTTTCTCTGAGTTACCTCTCAATTTTTTTGTCATTATTGTTTTAGCTCACTAGAGTCAGATTGCCTTCCCTATGACAAATAACCCTACCTGGTACAAAGGTAGATAAGTAGTGGAGCTAAGAGCTGCCGTGATGCTCTGGGAGATGTGGTGCAGATACCTCCCATGTTTACAAATACTTCTCAAGAAGCTAAGCAAGACTGTGACCTGCCAGCTCAGTTGTAACTTCACTAGACAAGTGACATTGTCTAAAGGTCTTTAGGGCCAGGCTGAGATTCAGCCATGCACATTCCTCCTAATTTAACTGTAGCTGGGTTGCCTATTCAGTTAGAGGAGAACTTATTAAAGAATAGTCTCTAAGGAGAAAGAAGAACTGTTCCTTCAATGCATTGATTTTTACATGTGATAGCAAACATGTTTTTATGTGTGTCTAGGAATATATTGGGGGTTATAAGTTTTTTTTTTAATTAGGATATTCTCAAAATCTGCTTTGCTTCTTGATCCAAAAGTCAGAGAATGTCAAGATTGAGTAGACATTAAACAATAATGAGTTTAATTTCTCATCAAGTACTTAAATTCTGCCCTCTGTATTCGTCATAACAGGGTGACTGCTTTAACAAAAACTTCACAATTTTATTGGCTTCACCTCAATGAAGTTTGTTTTTCACTCATGTCTTATTTCATTGCAGATTAGCCGGAAAAGGCTGTGCCTTTCAGGGATTCAAGTTCCTTCCATCTTGTGGCTCTTCGTTCTTCTAGATAACCAAGGTATTCCCCTTTCAGCCAGCAGATGGGGCAAGGGGGTGAGGCTCACACAAAGGGTTGGTAGGGCAGAAGGGGCAGTTAAAGGGCAGCCTGGACTTGGCAGGTAGCACTGTCACTCACATTTTATCAGCCAGAACTCAGTCACCAGCCCATACCTAACAGCAAGGAGACCAGCACATGCAGGCCAAGTGTACAACCAGGAAAAAGAGGAGAACATAGATAGTGGAGAAAACTAGCTATCTCTTTTTAGCCTTCCAAGTCATTATATGACCTCCCCTAACATTTTTCTAGTGACAGGGAATTCACTACTTTTTTGAGTAAGATAATATATTTCACCTTTAAACATCCTGGGCAGTTAGAGAGTTTTTATTTTGTTGAGTTGAAATATATTTTGCTGCATTGTCAAGATATCCTAATACTTAAGACATGGGCTCTAGAGCCAGACTGCTTGAGTTTGTATCCAAACTCTGTCAACTTGGGACAATTGTTTCTCAGAGTCTGTTTCCTCATAAATCAATGCATGTATTGCATGGCTTGTACCTGACATGTAATACCTTCTTAACAAACATTAGTAGTTAATGTACCATATATTGGTGCTTGTTTTAACTGTTGTATTCATAGAGATACATCCTTGTCCTTGGATATTTAAAGGTATCTCTGCCCTTATTCTAAGTATCTTCCAGAATCTTCAGCTGTTCCTCAAGTGATCTCATTTAGCGTCCCTTTCCAATTCTGGTCACTATTCTCAGACTAAGGTCCAGTATGTCTATAGCCCTTTGAAGAATGCGGTGTTCTTACCAGATTACAAGATTCTTCTTCTTTATTTATTTATTTTTTGAGATGGAGTCTTGCTCTCTCACCCAGGCTGGAGTGCAGTGGCACGATCTCGGCTCACTGCAAGCTCTGCCTCCTGGGATCACACCATTCTCCTGCCTCAGCCTCCCAAGTAGCTGGGACTACAGGTGCCCGCCATCATGCCCAGCTAAATTTCTGTATTTTTAGTAGAGATGGGGTTTCACCATGTTAGCCAGGATGGTCTTCATCTCCTGACCTCATGATCCACCTGCCTCGGCCTCCCAAAGTGCTGGGATTACAGGCATGAGCCAACGCGCCCGGCCTACAAGATTCTGATATGCTCTGACCAGGGCAGAAAGCAGGAGAATTATAACATCCTTATTTTCAGCAGCTGCACATCTGTCTATGCAGCCTAAGATCACATTAGCTTTTTTCACTCACCGCTTCACCCAGTTAATATACATTGATCTTACTCTCTACAAAAATTTTTAAAATTTTATATAAATGTAATAGTTAAGCCAAATTTCTTGCATTGCTATAAGGTTTTATATTTCAAGAGAATATTGTTATACTTATGCCTATATACTTTTAGTATATTCTATTTGATCTTGTATTTTCAATCTAAATGGAAGTTACTGCATTCTTGAAGCCCTCCCACTACTTAACGGTGGCTAATACAGTTTCCTAGGACACAAGGAGAGTAATCAAGACTCATTTGTTAGTGTAAATGTCTTTTCCCTGGCATTATAAATGACTAATGTCAGGGAAATTTACTAAGCTGATGTTTAGGGTTTTTGTTTTTTCTATTTTTGAAGTTATTAAAAAAACACAAAAACCACACATACACCAGCACGTATTCTTGGGATGAAGACTAGCACAACTGTTTCAATGTGAATTCCTTTAGCCTTTTCTCCTTTTGGACGGGGAGTTTCACTGTGTGTGATGCCATATTATGTGGGGCTGAAAAGGACAAGACAGGAGACCAAAGATAAGGCAAAAGAAGTGAGTGGATACCACAGATAATACGTCAGGCAGGTTTAAAATTCTTATTGAAGAAACTCACCTAGCAGTGGCTGAACTAGGTGACCCTGGAGGCTCCTTACAAACCTATGATTCTCATAGTCTATCTCATAAATAAGCAGATTCCAGCCCCAGAAGCCTCAATGTACCAACCTAGGAAATGGTAGCATTCTTTTTTGAAATACTCGTTCTAAGTACTCTCTCTTCAGATCAAGAATGATGCTCTTTCTTCTCAATAGCTCCTCCGTCATCACTACTCCCCCAGTCACTATCTTTGTGACTACGAAAGCCTGACTCTGAAGCCTAATCCTTAAGCTCCCTGGTCTTATTTACAAAGTCAGTCTTTGGTATGATTTGTTTGAGACAGATGCATGGGCCTTTTATGTAGTAATAGCAACAATGATAGTAGCAATACTAATAGTTAATACTAATTGAGCACATACTACATGTCAGGAACATACTGTGGCATAGATACTATATTACTAACTACCACATGTTACTGAAGAGTAAACTGAGGCACAGAACATTACATAGTGCCAGAGGCAGATAAATAGGCACTCCTAACTACAGAATACGAATTACCATTCACACATGGGCATAGTTCCTGCCATTTACCACCCTCAGGTTGCCGACTTAGCTACCAAACTGCCAAAGGTTTACACAGATGTAAATCTCTGGCTACATGAATCCCATAACTTTTTGTGCCTACTTTTCACTAATTCACCTGACTTTGGCATATCATGCTTCCATAAATGTCTTTTAACTCAGTGGTTAATAAGAAGCTAAAATGGTATTTTGATATAATTACAAAGTAATCAGCATAAAATTTTGGGCAACAATTGAATTAATGGCATCTCAAAGAACAAAAGGACAGAACATGTTGCATTTTAACATGGTGCATTAAAAAAATGCTTACAGGATCAAGACCATTAATCCCTTTAGTTCACTTGGACTGAGGGTGGGGAAATCCCAAGAAACAGCAATTCAATCACCTTCTTGAACAGCCCACATGCTCAGATGATTTCTGAGAAATGAACTTAACTTTTAGAGGTTTCATGATCAGCTGCTGGATGACATCCGGCACCAACCTAACCACTAATCTCAGATCTCATAGCAACACAGATCTCCTGGAACTCAAAACAGTCCTGCCTCAAGCTCTTTTCACTTCTTATCACTTCAGCAAGAGCATGTGAAGGAAAGGTGTCTGTCAGCCAACAGCTGCTAATTTTCAGAGAAATGAATAGATGTGTGGCTGCTTCCATTTAATCAGTCACCATCTATCTCAGCAGTATTAATGCTTCCATTTGACCAGCCACCTCTATCTACACATATTTCTTTTTTATCTAAGAGTCTACTGGACTCTTTCAAATTCATCTGGACATGTGATATTTTCACAGGACTCAACATTGAACAAAATCATCTTTAATCCCAACCTTTCACCACTTTATTTTATTTCTCAACATTTCCCTTTAATAGAAACACATTGGAAGCTAATCCCCAAGACTTTAAGAGAAGTCACACAAGAAAGTCTGACTTTGCTGGAAGATCTTTAACCTGCCTCAAGCCTTGGATGTCATCTGATCACTGCTCCTGATCTCTTTATCCTTGGACTGCGGTTACAGACTCGGCTGCTATACAGTGAATTACTCTTGAATAAGGGCATAGTTTCCATTGTGATAACCTTGCTTCTATCCATGACAGCTAGGGGACCTGTAGCCTGAGAGTACTTTGCTTGATAGCAGATGTAATGTAGTTTTGACTAAAATTCTATTGAAGAAAACTCTCTGAGCTTGCTCCCAAACAATTTATGTCAGCAGAAGAAATAAATAAAGAAACCATAATAGAGTATATTGTTTGAATTTGTTGCAGCGGGGTATATTGTTTTATGATGAAAAAACAAGTAACAATTTTTAATTGCACACTTCTAGGTCACCTAAATCGTTGATTCCAGCACAAAATTTCACATAAGGAAATGTGAAAACTCCTTCCCAACTTCTACCAAGCCTCTCCTGTGTGGTTAACTGCTGCTTTCATATCCCCTGTCACTGAGAGGACTTTGGTAGTCGTCTTTCATCACTGTAATTCCCATATGTACATGCCTTAAGTTAAAAACAACCAAGGATGCATTCTCCTTTGCTTTGTCAGAGGTGATGCCTGGAGTTCATAAACTGAATTTAAATTATATCAAAAGAGATCTTCAAACTGTGAAGAAAGCCTAGCATATGAAAGTTTGCTCATAAAGACCAAGTAAAGCTACTGTATTGCAGAGGAACCAGCAGTTTAGTAGAATCCAATTCAATTTGCAAGTGATCATTGATTATTTTCTGGGTTTATTATATCATTAATGGCTATAAAAAAGCCATGTATTTCAGTTGAAAGGAATCAATTCTACCTTTAAATCAAATTTGAAGAAGAGGAAGGGGAAAAGAAGAAGAGGAAGAGAAGGAGGAAAAAGAAGAAAAACAAGAAGAACATGAAGAAGAAGGAGGGGGAGAGGTGAGGAGAAGAAAAAGAGGTAGTGGAAAAATAAGGAGAAGAAGAGAAGGGAGAGGGATAACAATGATACCATCTGTTAAGAAATCAAAAAGTGGATCTGTTAGTCCTCCCTCCATCTCAGGCACCCAATCTCAAGTGTTGCTAGACAGAGGAATATAGGACAGCAAGACCCTTCTAATTTCCCATCCCAGTAATACATCCAAGTGCCATCTCTCCCTGAAATGCTAGAAGGGGGCTAACATTCACTGGGTTCCTCTTACAGTCATTTACTTTCTTTGGTACTTTACATGGCTTAGATGTATAGTTCCATGTAATTCTCAAACAAAAGTATAAGGTAGACAATGCTATTTCCATATTTATAGATTAAGTTCAAGAGGTTGAGAAATCTGCCCTAGGTAACACAGCTAACAAGAGAGGATCTGACATTTAAATCTGCATGTCTGGATTGCCAAACTTAGACTTGTTCCATCATCTCACATGCACTTCACCTTCTCTGCTCTGTCAGCAGATTGATCTGGTATGTCCTTTGCAACCTGGTAAGCCTGTCTGTCAGCACAGCTTACCCAAAAATGGTCTCCTAATACCAATCTTTGTTCCCATACATTGTTAGTGAGTCCCAGCCCAAGCAAGAGCAATTTGCTTTTGCAGGTTACTTTCCCAATGTGGCTATACATTTGCGTTTCTTACCACTGAACGTAAGACAGTCCGTTGCTCGGACGTAAACACCAACCTGAGAGAACTGGGTACATTGATAGTTACCACACAGATGAAAACCTTTGATGAAAGGGCAAACACTGGGAAACACGTGGAAAAGTGGCTTCATGTGGTTTGATTACACTGGCTTAAAATACCCCTTTTTCTGATCAGATCAGAAATTGATGTATGTGTTGCTATTCTGAGCTATGAGTCTGAGTATTTTTTTAATGATATAGGGACTCTTCTTTTGAATATCCGTGGGCCTTTTAAATGAGATGGAAGAAAATCTTCCAATATTGTCACACGTGATATAATATTTTTAAAGGAGAGACTGTCAGGGTGAGGATGTACCCTCACAACCCATATTAAGGAGAAAAGCAAAAGAAATTGGAGGAGAGAAGACTTACCTGTGCTGAGGGTTGATTCTGACTCTATGCCAGGCACTTGGTTTCCCACTTGGCTAACTTTATTTTCTTCATTCCTCTCAATAAACCTGTGAAGTATAAACATTCTACCTGCACACCACCACCACTACCACCACCATCACCATCACCATCACCACCGCCACCACCACCACCACCACTACCATGAAGACTGAAGGAGCAATACTCCATGTAGGGTCCAGCAGCTGTTGCGTGGTGAAGCTGATAGTCAAAATCATATCTCCCTGGGCTGTTTTCACTACACTGCACAATCTCCTAATGAGCAGGGCTCTGTTTTTGGCCTGAGGAATGAGTGACAAGATGTACTCTGTGTGTGTGTGTGTGTCCTGTATTCAAGAGGCTTAAAATCTAGTTAGGAGACAAATTTAAAAGGTCAGTAGTAGCAACCGATGCTTGCAAAAATGCTAAGCCCAACAAAGGTACAGAAGTCCAAAGGAGCCACTGATTACAAAGATTCCAAGTGGTGGAGGAGTTCTCATGAAGGACAGAGACTTGGGTGGGGCTTAGAAAAGAAAGCTGAGGACTTACAGATGTGGAGAAGAGGCCAACAGCTGTCCCAGAAGGCAGATCACCTTGAGCTAAGAATACACATGCTGTTTTTAGGAAACAAAGTGAGCGGCTGTGGCTGCTGTTATTTCAGAGGTGAGCATAGAGTGAGAGTTAAGAAATGCCCCTTTGGAAGGTGTGTTAGACCCTTGCTCCTCAAGGTGTGGTCTGAGCACCAGTGCTGTCACCATCACCTGAGTGCTTGTTAGAAATGCAGAATCTGGTTGAGTACAGTGACTCAAGCCTGTAATCCCAGCACTTTGGAAGGCCAAGGTGAGAGGATTACTTGAGCTCAGGAGTTCCAGACCAGCCTGGGCAACACAGTAAGACCTCATTTCTATTAAGGAAGGAAGGAAGGAAGGAAGGAAGGAAGGAAGGAAGGAAGGAAGGAGAGAGGTAGGGAGGGAGGGAGGGAGAGAGGGAAGGAAGGAAAGAATCTTGAGCCCTGCACCCAACCCACTGAATTTGAATGTGCATTTTTACATGGTTTCTCATGTGATTTGGAGGCACAATGAAAGTCTGAGAACTTCCTTAAACAAGTAGGTTCACTCCTCTCATTTTTCTTCCTCTAGATACCAAAATAAGGCCGAAGAGGACTAGAATGCCTTCTTTCTGCCACTCTGTCCTCTTTTTCCCTTCTCTCCCAGCTTTTTGTGTAGAGGCCTACGTGGCTCTTGGTAAACTCAGGGCCTTTCGTGGTGCTCCCTTTCTGCTGCTTTGCTTAAAACCCAACATCCTCTTTCTGAAACTTCTGTGTGTCATGTTTCTTCCTTTTCACTGGTACTCACTGATCTGTGAATGTCACACCTGAGAATGTGGAGAAAATGCGTTTTGTACCCAAATACTACAACACAGAACAATTCAATTGCCTTCCCAGGAGGCAGTCCTAAAGAATTGGCCTATGTGTAAATGTGCCTGACCTGAGCATAAGAGACCGTTCTGTGTTACTAGCATCACCCAAATTCAGCAGTAGGCTTTGGAAGGACAGAGCTGCCCTCAGTGGACCTGTTTGGCTTCAGAACACCTTGAGAAGAGAGAGGCAGTTACAAAGTTGGGGCCCTGCCTTGTGGTTCACTCCATTTGTTCTATCTAAAATCTTAATTCCTATTTTTTTTTTTAATCATTTCTCCGACTTGGGACCACAACTACCATTTGGAAAGATTTCAGGCTCAGGAGAAGCCAGGGAAAAAGGAATGTGCACAAAAACTGAGCACTCTTCCAGTTTCCAGATCTGACAAGTGAACAGCTTGGAAGTTTGTCACCCTTATCTAAAACACACACACACACACACACACCACAAAAAACAAAAACAAAACAAAACAAAAATAACTGAACAAACTGAAAACCAGCAATTCTTCTTAGAACCTTCAGAGAACTGAAGTCGCAGACCAAACTGCCTCCCAGAGAACAGGGGAGTCAGACGGATGGATACAGAGAATTTCAGTTTACCAGGAGCAGAAGCCAGGAAACTGAATAGTAATTGACAAATTGCTATAAGCTGTGTGCGGACAAGTTTGAGACTTAAAAACTCCCAGGGGGCCCAATCGCAGGGGCCTCCCCATACCTTCCTGAGTTGTACCTCTAGGAGTAACATCAGGTTTCCACTATGGAACCTGAAGAAAAATCCTCTCCTCTTTTCCTTTGGAGTTGAGGGGTTGGCGTGGAGAAATAAGGCCAGAACTCTGTGTTGAAATTAGCCCAGAGCTCTCTGTTCTCCTTAAAAAGGATTTCCTTCAAGGGAAAGTACAAGAACCCATCCCACAGGGGTTTTACCAGGGGCCTCACGGACCTGGGAAAGGGAAATACCCAACTCAGGCTCACTAAAAGACAGATCTAACCACAGGACTGCAGAATTCTTTCTCTCCCCCCGTACAGTACCAACACAACAATGATGCTCCGCGTAAATAACAAGGGATTACAGCTCGAAGAATCGTAAGCCTCCGTCCCTATGTCAGGAGTCTCTAGGAAAATTCAAGCACAACAGGGGAGACAAAAGCAAGGGCATGGGTAATCTTAGCCCCTGATACCACAGCTACAGCAAATGGTAAAACCACAGCCTAACTCCTAGCCGGATAAACATAAAACCTCACACTAAGTTAGCGGGGAATCTGTAATGAAGGTACTTAACCAGCTGTAGTCTCTGCTCACAATAGCAGGATGTTCTAGGTTCTCTGCTTAGAAAAGAAACAAAGAAATAAGAGAAACAACCACATGGTTTTGAGATTTAGAGAGGAGGGGACATTACTTTCCTGCAAGCTCTACCCTCTTTGAACTTGACAGGTGTCATCTAGCCACAGACAATTATTTATCTGCAGTTCTTGCTGTCTTGTGAAATACACTGCAGTTGACAGTTTAGAGATTACAGAACCCAATTGGTTTATTTGTTGCAAGCCATCAAGATTTCTATAAAGACATTATAGTTTATTGCAATAATGAGTTCAGTTAATTAATACTAAATATTTAAGGTGATAACTTTACATTGACAAATCTTACATGTTAAAGTCCCTCCAGCCTCTTTTTCCAAACTGCCTGCCAATGTGTGGGTGTCATGGGGGAGAAAACTCTCCTGAGAATTAAGGACAGCTAGCTTCCAGTTCTGATTTTGCTATACATTTGTTGTATAATCAAGGAGAAGTCACATATTCTTTCTGGAGCTCAATTTTCCCATCTGTAAAAGAAGATAATAATAGTTACCTTATTTCAACCCCAAAGTCAGGATCAGATAAACTAGTAAGATGTCATATCAATGCAATTATTTTTTTTCCAGTACTCTGTAGGCCAAAACCAATGCACAGTGATTAACGTCTGTTAAAAAAAACGTCTGTAAGTGTATATGTATATTATATGATGAGAGTACTGATAATCACTAAAATTAAGTATAATTCAGATGCAACTTAAAAATCAGTCCTCAGAAAGTATGAACATTGGTATGGTTTAGATCAGTGTCTCCACCTAAATCTCATGTTTAATTGCAATCCTCAGTGTTGGAGGTGCAGCCTGGTGGCAGGTGATTGAATCATGGGGGTGGTCCTTAATGAATGGTTTAGCACCATCCCTTGGGTATTGTTAGTGATAGAGCTGTCACAAGATCTGATTGTTTAAAAGTGTGTGGCACCCGGCCCTCTGTCTCTTCCTCCTGCTCTGGCCATGTGAAGACGTGCTTGCTTCCCCTTCACCTTCTTCCAAGGTTGTAAGTTTCCTGAGGCCTCCCCAGTCATGCTTCCTGTGCAGCCTGTGGAACCATGAGCCAATTAAACCTCTTTTCTTTATAAGTTATCCTGTCTTAGGCATTTCTTTATAACAATACAAGATGAACTAATACAAACATTTTTAATAGAAATCATGAGTTTCTCTGAGTTTCACTGTATTTTTCTGATTTCTGCACCTTCTCTTCATGAGACTCCACATTCCATCTCCTTTGCATCTCTCGCCAGAGCCCCCACTTAGATTTTGAAGGTGTTTGGGGCAAAACAGAGTTTTGAAATTTCCAAACATCTTTGAGACACTCTAGTCAGTTTAAAATTGGCTGCATGTGGATTTTTCTCTAAAAGGAAACCAAATAAAATGTTCTTGACATGGCAAACAAACAGCCATCCTTCCTGAGGGCAATATTTTTAGGAGCTAAGTGTAAATGAATCAGAAACAGCCATGGTAATTGCTTGTCCTTCCAAACACAAAAGAAGTTAAAAAATACATTCCTCATCGCAAATGTAAGTTGGGTTTTATTTAATTACAAACAATTGTGTAAAATTTTGGGGCCATTTGAGAATCACATCAGGCAGTCAGATTCCACATCTCCTTAAAAATCTTACCACTCACATATAACACATAATTACTGGTTTGCTGAGTAAGAATAAATCATTCCCATGACCTAGAAGAGGACAAAATTGGAGAAACAGCATTAGTCATCTCTCCCCAGGCGTGCTCACGAAAGGCAGGCCTGTGAGGAGAGACACCAGGCTCAGAATGGTCTGGTCATATGTCATTGTCATTTATATGTTCTTGGATGTGAAAGAGGCACTTAGGTCTCAGAGCCCATGAATGGGCTGGGGATCTGAGAGACTCGAGGTTGAGTTCCATGAGCAACTGACTGACTTGATTCAAATGAAGAAAATGGATGAATGCCAGGCTTATTCATATCTTCAAAATAATGTGACCTGAAAAACAAGTTCAAACAGGTCTATGAACTAAAATTAAGTGTTAAAGTCATTAGTTTGCTTATGTTTTAGCATCTACTTGTACTCTCTGGTAGTCAGGAGAGCATAGTGGTTAAGAAACAGGGCTCTGGGGTCCTACTCTCCAGGCTGAAATGCCCACCTTTATATTGAGTAAACCTCTCTGCCTAAGCATTCTTGTCTATAAAATAGTGCTGGTTATAGTACCCAACTCATTGGGTTGTTGTAACATTAAAAGAAACAATCTGTACAAAATAAAGCACCTAGACTTGTGTCCTTTCCACATAGTTATTGTTGCACATTTCTCTCTGTTTCATCTCAAGATTTCTTGGGTGCCCTTATTCACCCTCTACAACCTCAGCTGGACTTGGTGTCCTATCCCATGACCTAGGCTCTATGCATATCCTAGCTAAAGCCCCCTCCATACTTTCCCCCAGCCCAACTTTATAAAGGCTTTACTAGAGCAGCAATTTTCAACTTTAATGTGCATGTGGATATCTTGGGGGATGGAGATACAATGCAGATCCTGATACAGTAAGTTTGCATATACCCTGGAAAGATTCTCCAGTTCTAGGAGGCTCTGATGCTGATGACCCCTGGGCTGGCTGCATTTTGAGTAGCAAGGCACCAATTTGACTATCCAAATTGACTAGCATTTTCTTTTTTTCTGGGCCATTGAATGATTGAGTGCTTCGGCTTCATCGCATTAGTGCAAACTAAGGTATCGGTAAGGAATGACACCTTAAAATGTGACCAAGTCAAGGAGTAATTTTACATCTAAGGAAGACTGATCCAAAGAAGGAAAACGGTGAGGCTGGAAATTTCGGGCCTTGACATATGTGGGGAAAAGATACTTTGTTAGCTGCCCTGATATTACTAGATAGGCAGTTTGCAATGTCAAGTGGTCCAATGGTAAGTTGTGAATGGTGAATACAGGAAAATATGTTTGCCATCATTTCTGGCAGAATTCATGTCCACTTAGAGCCTTATGTGAAAATAGGGTCTTTGCAGGTGTAATTAGTTAAATTGAGGCAATATTGGAAGAGAGAAGGCACTAATCCTATAAATGGTATCTTTATAAGAAGTGACACACAGAGTCACAGAGAGACAGATGCAGAAAGGAGTAGATGGTGAGAAGACACAGAAAGAAGGCCCAGTGACAGGCAGAGATTGAAGTTAAGCTTCACAAGCTAGGAGTACCAAGGATTGATGGCAAGCTTGGATGGTGTGGAGAGAGACATGGAACAGATCTTCCCTCTGAGACTCCAAGAAGAAATTAATCCTGCTGACACCTCAATTTTGGACTTCTGACTTCCTGAACTGTGAGAGAATAAATTTCTGTCATTTAACCACCTCGTTGGTTATAAAATTTGTTATGGCATCCCTAGGAAACTAATACATCATCTGTGAGGAGTCAAGGTCAACTCAGGTGCCAAGTGATTCCCTGGAACCTAATGTTTAAAGGACATCTGTCATTTTCATCTCTGGCAGCTGAGCTGGCACTGAAGTCATTTACTGAATATATGAGAATAGTGCCATGGTGGGCATCCTGGCCTCCTTTGTGCTCTTTGGTCAATAGGGACAGAGGGAAGAGAAGGAGTAACCTATTCCCATTTGGTCCAAGGACTAGTCCCTTCAGAGTAAAGACAATTGAATGCTCCTAAAAGAGGATTCAACCAGTCATTCCATTTCTCATCTAGCCAAACTCCCTAAACACAAACCCCTTGCATGTGGCAAGGTCTTGGGTGAGGCAGATAGCAAAGAGAGATCAGTAGTGGAGGGTGCATTGGATGGACAGCCTCCTGGGAATTATTTCCTGGGACATGATCTAACAGACGGTGGTGAGAGATGTTCAGGAGCTAGGCGAAAGGAGCTAGGGAGGATGTGGTTAGTGAAAAGAATGAAAGTGGTCCAATCTGTCAATGCTATTTTAACCTCCTTGCAGGCATACTTGCTCTGTGTTTTTTGTCTCACATGGGCACCAAGTCTTGCCTCCTAGGCTTTCACAACCTCAGACAATTTGGAAATTTTTGCTTTGACTAGTTAGGAGCCTGAGATCCACATTTATATCAAGAAAACATATTCAATTAAGGAAAACATACTCCCCACCCATGATTATTCTATATTCAGTAACACTGGTTAAACATAGGCCTCCTGCCAAAAAGAATCTTCAGTCTGTTTAAACAGAATGAGGAAAATGCCTAAAATTATTCTTTTCCCATTTCCAGCCCAGTGCATTCATATCTTCTTTATTCCAGTCCATGGTTTAATGTAGTATGATACATTCAGAAAGCACACTTTATTTACAGAAATTAAAAGATCCTATTGAGATGCTCTAAACACATTTCTAATCCACTAGATTGGATGAAAAGTATATCATCAAATGTTTAATGGAATTGTCAAGTTCTGAGGAAATTCAAGTCCCAAGCTCTCTATCTAATGTTGACAATAGCACCAGATTTGGAGTTGAAATAACTTTTTTTTGTTCAAGATCTGCCTGTTACAAGGAACCTTGAGAACATATCTTCAAAGTTTCTGAGCCTCAAGGTGTTATACATAAAATTACTCTCAAGTTTGCAGAAAAGTTTTAATAATAGATTTATAGGTCATATTGTGTCTGGAGTTGGTTCCTGCTGGTGGGTTTGTTGTCTCACTGGCTTCAAGAATGAAGCCGTGGACCTTTGTGGTGAGTGTTACAGCTCTTGAAGACGGCATGGATCCAAAGAGTGAGCAGTAGCAAGGTTTATTGTGAAGAGCTAAAGGACAAAGCTTCCACAGCATGGAAGGGGACCCGAGCGGGCTGCCACTGCTGGCTGGGTTGGCCATCTTTTATTCCCTTATTGTCCCCTCCCATGTTCCATTTCTGTCCTATCAGAATGCCCTTTTTTTCAATCCTCCCCACGATTGGCTACTTTTAGAATCCTTCTGATTGGTGCTTTTTATAGAGTGCTGATTGATGTGTTTTACAGAGTGCTGATTGGTGTGTTTTACAATCTTCTTGTAAGACAGGAAAGCTCCACAATTCCCTACTCGACCCAGGAAGTCCAGCTGGCCTCAATTCTCAATGTCCCCTCTAAACAGGGCACCCCAACTGCTGTTGGGAATTGGGCTATGACCACTCTATCTGCTTCCTGCTGGATGGGGTGAAGAAGGGGCCCTGCAGTTGTAGTCTCTTCCCATGGGGAACTCTCTAGGCCAGTCAAAGGGCCAGTGGGTGCGTCTAGGATTCCTCAGTAGAAGTGGTGAAGTTGAGCTCATTTGAGGTTCCATTTGTAAGACCATCTGTAGCTTGGTGGCCTGGATCCTGGAGGAAACAATATTGACAAGGAGGCTAAAAATACAGGGCCCAAAGGTGAATAATCGCAAGATGGCTGTCACAGGACCTAGAAATGGGAGAAGCCATGTCATCCAACTCCAGAGGTTGGTATAAGAGTTTGAAAGGCGTCTGATTTCAGAAGCCTTTTCCTGTAAATGCCGGGTGGCGTCTCATACTATCTCTGATTGGTTAGTGTAAAAGCAACACTCTTCTCCTAAGAAGGTGCAGAGTCCTCCTTTCTCAGCAATGAGGAAGTCTAGGCCTCAGCAGTTTTGGAGAGTCACTGCTGCCAAAGAGCCTATTTGGGATTGTAAATAAGGATAGATTTTGTTATTTCTTGCCAACTGTCTGAGAAATCCTTTGAGAGTGTGTGGTAGTAGGATAGTGAAGTAGATAAACTGGCTATTCCGGTTCCTGTATCAGTGGCCATTCCTAATCCTATAAGTAGGGGTATTAGTTGTATGGCCATGCACTGATGGACTTGAGCTCCAGGGTCTCAACAAAAGTTGGTTGACCCTGCAGCCATAAGCAGAGCTCTCAAAGTTACCCTGGAGCTGAATGGCTCTCCTCTCTGTCAACCCTTGGCTCAGCCCGGAAGTGCAGTAAAAGCAGAAGCTGATTCTAGGCAAACCAACCCTCCCAACTCCGAAGAGTAAGGTGTTGTTAGAGATCCCTTTCCCAGAAAGCCTGACACCCATGTCTTTAATCCAGCAGCCACATTAGTCACTTTTAACTGGCCAACAGGTGCCTTCTGTTTAGCCCCCAAATTCTAAGGAAAAATAGGACAGAATAGCAGCGAAAGGGGTCCAATGGTACTCACTGCATGGCAAGATCCCAGATAAACCCCCAAAATGTGTCTGGAGTTGGTTCCTGACGGTGGGTTTGTGGTCTTCCTGACTTCAAGAATGAAGGTGCGGACCTTCATGGTGAGTGTTACAGCCCTTAAAGATGGCACGGACCCAAAGAGTAAGCAGTAGCAAGGTTTATTGTGAAGAGTGAAAGAACAAAGCTTTCACAGCATGGAAGGGGACCCGAGCGGGTTGCCACTGCTGGCTGGGATGGCTAGCTTTTATTCCCTATTGTCCCCTCCCATGTTCCATTTCTGTCCTATCAGAATGCCCTTTTTTTCAATCCTCCCCATGATTGGCTACTTTTAGAATCCTTCTGATTGGTGTGTTTTACAATCCTCTTGTAAGACAGGAAAGTTCCCCAAGTCCCCACTCAACCGAAGAAGTTCAGCTGGTCTCAGCTCTCAATATAATATATGGTTAGGCAATAAATCATTCATATTTATTGTCTGAATGCACAGATGAAGAATGTCACATTGAGCAGTATCCTCATAACATTGTCTTATGAAACAATATTCCTTTCTGTATTAATTCCTCCTCGGATTATTGATGTTGCCTAAGCTTTATTTATATGGCATAAGCCCACCTGACTTTTTACCAAATATGCCCTTACTTACAACATTCCTGATACCTGTCATCTGGATTTTGCATATCTCTCAAATTCTGTGCTTACCTTTGACTCTAGCTAGTTAGACAATCAGGAAACTTGGGAGTCTTTGTTTCAGGAGATTGTGGTGTTGCTGGAGTTTGAAATCCAGCCTGAGCTTTCTGTGGTGATTCACACTGACCCACTGCTTGTGTGTTCATTCCCATGATAGGCTCAACTCTCCCACGTGTTCCAATCATCTCAGCAATGGTCTATAAGGTGATTATCACTCAACTACATGAGGCAGAACAATAAAAACAAAATATTTTCATTGTTATATAGATAAAATGAGATATTATATTTGAATATTTATTTAAAAATGCTAAAGTTCCACAGAAATGTATTCAAGATGGAATGTTTTCTTCATTTAACAAAAAGTTTTAAGCAATAGAACTTGACTGCGAACTCCTGTGGCTTTTCAACCTTCTGGGTTTATCTTCAGCACTTCCATTTTATGGAAGACTGTGTCTTCAGGGCACTGAAGATGTGTCTATCTATTCCTTCAACAAATGTTTTTGACGACTTACTATGTAACTAGTACTCTTCTAAGCACTGGTTGTGTCCCTAGCAAGCAGACTGAGAAAATAAATAAACACATAAATAGGCACTGATTGTAACAGAAATAAGTAAGAATCTTCACCCTCATAAAACTTTTATTCTAGTGTTAAAGACCAACAATAAACAATTAAACTAATATAATCACTCTAAATTGGATTCGTGTTACGAAAAAGATCATAAACAATAACAAACAAGAGAAGAGCAACTTTAAATGCTCAGTCTGAGAAGGCCTCTCTGAAGAGGGATATTTAAGTTGAGATCAAAGGATGAGAAGGAGTCCTGTGTGTGAGTGAAGACTGAGTGGAAGAACTTTCTAGAAAAACTTGTCTGTGGTGTGAAATAGCAGTTGAAGGAAGAGAAGTGCAGCTGCAGTGATGCAGGGAGGATAAAGAAGAGGAACCAGATCCTGGATTTTATTCCAAAACAGCAAGCCACTGAAGGAAGTTAAGCAAAAGAGTGGCGTGATTTGATATATATGTTAAAGGATGACTTGAGTTTTGGTAGGAAAATTAGTTGGAAGGGGACAAGAATAAAAACAGGAAAGCAGTTGCGGCATGGTTGTAGTGCACCAGGCAAAAGGTGATGTTGGCAGCAGAAGAAAATGGAGAAAAGCAGATAGAGTTGAAATATTTTAGAGTTACACTAAACAGGACTCATCAAGGGATTAGATGGAAGTGGGGATGAAAAGAGGGAAGAATAAGGACTTGTCCATTTTTACAGCCCCAGCCCTTAGCACAATGCCTAGCACATAGTAAATGCTCAATATTTAGAGTTGATTTTATTTTTTCCCCCCATAAAAGCTAGGTCTCCCAAATTGATGATCAGGGAAAGAACAGAGTAGTGTCAAAAAAAAATTAAATAAGTAAAAGGAGACTCTAAAGAATGCATAAAGGGGGAAAACAGACAAAGCCTTCGTTTTGGAGAAGCTGGTTAATGACTTTACTGTCAGTCAATCAAGGTTAAAGTCTTTATGTCTTTTCTTTCAGGCAGATTTCCAATAAATGTCTAAGGAAGTCCTAGGCCAGCAGAGGCAGAATTGAATATTGCATGTTGAATCCAGGATGGCGCTGTATATGGAAAAGATATTTTTAAAGTGATCTTGTGATTTAGGAAATAATTTTTCATCGTCTCCTTGGCTGACTTTGAAGAGAGAGCTTAAGAATAAAGAAAAGACTATGAAGCATATAGCCCAAAAATTATAGAGCTAAGCAATTCTGTCTTGGTACATTGATTCAGATATTACAGAGAGCATTTTGTTAGCACTCTGTTTTAGCATTAATATCTCATACACATACAGACACATTTTTTTCAATACGGAAATAGACAACATAATCTTTACAAAATTTTAAATAGGAGGTACAAATATTTCTGTGCTTTAGATTGGTGAGGTTAGGCAAAAATAAATGAGGGTTATACATTTTAAATATTAAAACAAGTGATTACAGACAACCATACTTGAATTGGCACCTCTTGTTAAATTCAAGACCTTTTAGAAATTCTGACATTCTTGAAAAGGGATTTCAGGCTCCCTTAGTCTTTCTTTCAAGATTCAATTTATGGACCACTTTTAAAAAACCCTGCTGCTCCTTACATAGTTTTGAGTGGTGCCTTCTAAATTCCCTGTAAGTGAACTTAGAAATAAAATACACTTGCCTTTATGTTAATACTATTTCAAGTCTAAAAATGGCATTCACAAGTTTCGTCTTGCTCTTTCTACTCTTTTTGCAGTATGTAGTCTCCAGAATATGATTGATGGATGGGCTACTCCAGGAAAGAACACATCACACACACCTCAATTCCATTCTATTAGAATAGTAGTGTTTTCGGGTTCTATTTATTCTCTGTCCCTAACCATGCCTCCTTCACTACCCTTGCAGCCAAATGTTAACTGAAATATCAACAGCTTCAAAAAAATATGTTTATTAACAGATGACCCAGTTATTGCAGGAATGAAAGAAAAGAATAATGGCTTTTAAAGGGAAAGAGAATAATTCGAAAGCAGTGGCAAGTCACACCAATAAGTACTAACATATAGGCTGAAGGGTCTTTTGGAGGGTCTCTCAAATCAGGTGTCTGGCTTTCTCTTCTTTTTTTGTTATGGTCAGCTCTGAACCTCAGATCTTCTCCAGAGGTGCGTTGACTTCATAGATAAGCACAGTGTGGGAAACACGTCCTCTGCAGGATACACAAGAGCCAACCCACTGTTCCCAGTGATAAGATTTCTAGAGAGGCACTGAGCTTCTTACTTTATTTTGCAACTGCTCTCTCTCTCTCCCAACCTGAAATGGAAGGATTAAGTAGCTTACATAGCCCGTTTATTTGGTGGGAATCCTGTAATAGATATTTCAACTATTTTGAAAGTTTTTTCTAACTCCCCATCCCTTCTTTAAATGGAATTCATGGCTCTGTCCTTTGGCTCACTCGGCACCTATTCTTATTCCCTTACCCTCCTGTACACAATACTTTATTATACTTAATCATATACTATGTTGTCTGTTTCCCCCCAGTAGTCTCCTTGAGAGAAGGGACTTGCTTTATTTATACTTGTATTCCTGAATGCATGACAGAGGTGTTATTTCAGCGTCCTACCTAAATGGAAAGATCAGGAAAGCATTTCCACTGTATTAATCCCTCCTCCCTCAGGGCACCATAAAGTAGTGATTCAAAAAGCAAAACAGGTGTTCAAACACATCCATTCCTTGCTGGATGTGTTCAGGTCATCAAGAGAAGTGTGGAAGGAGGTTTAATGGAACCACACATAACACACAATACTCATCCATGCCATGTAGTACCAGTAGTGGAGAAAAAAGGAGAAATGTGACTGGGTTTGGGGCCATTTTCTCCCAAGGTTCTGGCTTAGGAGGAAAACACTATGGAAATTCTGCACAGTCAGACACCCTGGACACAACTCAAGGCTGTGGAAGTGACTACTTGTCTATTATTATTATTGTCACTGTCAGGTAACACCTTATCTTAGCATTCCTATATCAGCAGCCTTAGAGCAGAGGAGCCACTGGATTTCATTGATCTTAAAGGAACTTTCTTGAGTTCAACCAATACTGTTCATAAATTTTAAACAGGAAACTCAGAAACCTAGAAGTCAATGCTATCATTTCAAAAGAACGGTCTTAGTCAATTCAGCTTATCACCCTTGAATGTTCAATCCCTGAAAATGCAGCATATAAACCTTCACTTCAGGCTCCCTTGTTGTATTACCAGGGCTACTAATATAACCTTCTATTCTAGTCAACATTACAAAGTCTTTGGCCAGGAACCAAGTGTACTTTATAAAATAAACTTTCTGGTACCACTGAAGATGATGCCCAATGAATGTTTGGTGAATTAATAAATGAACTAATGAATGGCATTTAAACTGGCTCAATTTCCCTTCTTCCACCCAGTATTCTTCATAATCACTTCCCTTGACATCATGTGCGAGACACCAGTATCACAATGTGAGTTTAGTTCTGGAAGATGACAAATGTAAAGAAGCAACTTGGCTACCAGTGTCACAAAAATGCATCAGAAAAGTTATAGATGACTCCCAAAAGGAGACTTGGTAAAGTTACTACTTTTTTTAATCAACAGAGCCATAAATTCCAAAGACTAAGCATTGATAGGAGTTACATAGAGTCCCTGTTCCTCAAGAGTATCAAAATAGATTGAGAGAAAGTCATAACACCAAATATATTTTTAAATTTACCTTTCTCCATAATTTCAAAAGATGTAATTAGGAGAAACCTATGAATGATTTCTAAATAGATCATTTCAGTCATGGTACCATCTGCAACTTTTGTCATGATGTAATTAATTTCTCTCTACAAATCTTTCCTTCCTTCCTTCCTTCCTTCCTTCCTTCCTTCCTTCCTTCCTTCCTTCCTTCCTTCCTTTCTTCCTTCCTTCTTTCCTAGTACCAGACATTGTTCTAAGTGCTTCGCATGTGCTATCTCAGTTAATCTCCACAGCAACCCTGAGACGAAGGTACTATTATAGCTTCATATTATAGCTGGGGAAACTCAGGCACAGAGAGATTAAGCAACTGGCTATTGTCACAGGGCTGGTGAGAGGAAGAACAAGACTTGAGCCTCGGGGGTAGATTCCAGAGCCCATTATTCTCTCAGGCATTAGCTAAATTATCTCTCTTAGGATGTCCTATCTGCCCACTCCTGGCATCCTTCTCCTTGAAGCATGCCTCCTCATAAGTTTTTGTGAAATTATTTGTTTTTGTCTATCTTTCCTACTATAATCTCTATGAGAGTTCAATCACAACCCCTGTATCTAGCACTGAGCCTGGAATGTAACAGGTGACCAATAGATATTTGAAGAGTAAAAATTGGAAGGTCAAAGAGAGGGACAGATGGAGAAGCAGATGGTCTTTACTGGTGTATGCCTTTAAAAAATGGTGCCAGTCCATCTTGGCTGTTGAGCTTTATTTGCACACAAAAAAGAACCCTGTCCCTGGGTCACCGTTTACAAAGAGCAGGGTGCTTAGGGCTACATGTTTTGGACAGACCAGGTCTTGGCCCACCTTAATTTGATTTTTTCAACAGGAAGCACTACTGTTGCAGGATGCCCCAGACCTGACCAAACTTTTAAGAGGTGAAGAGGTCAACAATAAAACTGGTATGGAGCAGAGGAGTGGAATAAAATGGTACAGTATTTTTAAGCTGAAAGAGACCATACACACAGCCAGTGCAGCTTCATGCTGCAGTAGTTGATGTAGCAATGATTCTTAGTCGCTTGAGCCACATTTCTTCAACCATATCTTCATCTGTTTTTGGTATAGTCTAAGGAATTCAGGAGTGTTCTGACAGTGCCCTCCTATCTGGTGTGCTCTGCCGCTGTCAGACAAACATAAGACGCGGGACAGTTTAGCAAATCCACATGACTGTGATGCCGACCCTTTCGTCCAGTCTATGAATGAGACAGTGACTGATAATACCTTCAGAAACATCCTCCACTTACCAAATGTCTAAATTCAAACACAAATCGATAGTCTTAAGGCATAAAGCAGTTGTTTCACAGAAGTGTGAGGTTTGAACACAGGCTACTGAGGAAACAGCAAAGGTTTCATATTTGAAAATTGCAAGGCAGTTTTGGTGAAGATCAAAGGCTGATTTCAAAGAACAGACCTTCCTGAATATTTTTCTTCACTCTGGTATCTAACCTACCTAGAAGTACAACTCCAAACCCAAAGGTTGCATACAAAATAATTCTTGGAGCACAGATATGTAATGAGAAAACTGCCCTCTTGCTAGCTGTGACCTTGGGCAAGTCAGTTGACCTCTCGGAGTCTCAGTGTTCTCATCTGCAAAACGAAGTGAGTTCTTCAACAAACACCTGGATAATGACTTCTGTGTGCAATGTATTGTAAATGAGGGGAGAGCTATCATTTCTCAAGTGCATACCATGTTTTGGGGGCCTTACCTCTATTATCTAACTCCATTCACAACAAAGCCCTTTAGTGGAAATATTGGAAACCAAGGTTTGGAGAGGTAAGCAACACAGTGAGTGGAAAAGCCAGGATCCAAATTCGAGTCTGGACCCCAAAACCTTTGCTCCTTTTGCTCAGCTTCACACAAGCCCATTGTGGGAAGGGGCTCTAAGAACTAGAAGGGTAAGATATTGATCACTATATATATATGATCACAACATATCATTTATATGTAGTTTTAAACGGATTTATGCTCTTCTCCTAAATTCTTTTGTCTCCCATTGTTAGAGTGAAGCAAACTCCTTGGGGAAACTTTATTTACCCCATGGAATGCCATAGAAATATGTAATGGAGCTTACAGTAGATTTGCCTGCCTGCCTGTGGCTCAGCCCAACCTCTATATTTTACGGGGTAGGAGAGTGGTTGTGATGAATTCTCTAGAGACCACACAGGCTGGGGCAAGGGACCCAGACCTCCTTTCCTTCCTCTTTTCCGAAGCATCAGAGCATCTACATGCAAGATCCCTTCAACCCCCAGCATAAGTGTACACTTGGGGAGCAGTTATTCTCTTGAAGATGATTTATTTGTAAAGGCTTCGAATAATGGAAGTGTTGGTAAACTCAGATGCTATTGTCTCATGCTCTTTTTTCACTTCTGCAGCTGCTGGTTGGTTTGAAGAGAGGGTTAGTGCTCGCAACGGCAATGGCCGGCATTGGGTCAATATTCAGAGGCCGGGAGATGATCTGGGTTACTACTCATGCTGCTTTGTTGTGAACTGGAATTGGCATCATGTCTCCAACATTCTGAAGCCAAGGCTGAGGGTGTACAAGGTCTAGAATCATTAAGGGTGTGATAAAGTGCTGAAAAACACAGGAGAATGCGTTGTTTAGTGAATGAAAATTGAAAAGAGAGATGGAGACAGATAAAGAAAAAGACTGAATAATTGAAGAGCTGATTTTTTTAAACCCTTAGGATGTTTTCTCCTCCTTGGATGGACACAATTGTGGTGTTACATGATAGTATTGCCTGGGGTGACCATACAAATTACCAACCGACACAGGAGATTTTGAGAGTAACGAAAGTGTTAATCATATTCCCATACTCCAACTGCCTTGAGCAAGCCTGGAATGTCAGTCTCCCCAGTATTGCCCAATACATTTATTTTGCTAGCCAGGATCTGTCTTCAGAGATATGTTTCTGATGAGGTGTGATGCATCCTGGCCTGCACACTTGGCCTAATGCATAATTGCTGCTCATTAAATTATGGTTCTGCTTTCATCCCAACCCTGCTAGGCTCCTCATTAAGCTACATTTTTTCAAATGTGAAGATCAAGACTAGAGCTCTGCAGTCAAACAGACTTGGGTTTGAATTTGAGCTTTGTCAATTTCCAGCTATGGGATTTGGGTAAGTTACTTAAACATTTGCAATTCTCCAATTCTTCATCTGTGGGGAGGGGAAAACAATAGTACCTGACTCCTATGGTCATTGTGAGGATGAAATGAAGTAATGCAGGAAAAGTGACTAACAGCGCCTGTCACATAGAAAGTGTTCAATAAATGTTTGGTATAATGATTAGCTATTATTCATTATTAATGAAAAGACAGGGATGATATAACTCCTGATGTTTAACTCCGTAAGGGCAATAAATACCTAGAACAACATCCTTCTGCCCTCCTCATAAAATGAATTCCTTTTCCCATTTGACTCATACTCTTACACTCCCGGTGTAAAGTTGATAGTGCATTATGGCCAACATGAAATGTATAGAAATCTGTATTTCCTCCCATTCTTTTCTTCTTTGTATCACTGGGTACCTAGCACTGCCCAGCACCTGGTATATGTTCAGTAAATTTTTATTTCTTTATTTTTATTTTGAGATGGAGTCTTGTTCTTGTCACCCAAGCTGGAGTGCAATGGCACGATCTCGGCTTACTGCAACCTCTGCCTCCCAGGTTCAAGCTATTCTCTTGCCTCAGTCTCTTGAGTAGCTGGGATTACAGGCACCTGCTACCACGCCTGGCTAATTTTTGTACTTTTAGTAGATACAGGGTTTCATCATGTTGGTCTCAAACTCCTGACCTCAGATGATCTGCCTGTCTCAGCCTCCCAAAGTGTTGGGATTACAGGCATGAGCCACTGTGCCCAGCCAGTAAATATTTATTGAATTCAATTGAGAGTGTACATGATAGGCTGTTCTTGCATTGCTATAAGAAAATACCTGAAACTGGGTAATTTATAAGGAAAAGAGGTTTAATTGGCTCACAGTTCTTCAGGCTGTACAAGCATGGCACCAGCATCTGCTCAGGTTCTGGAGAGGCTTCAGGGAGCTTTAACTAATGGTAGAAGATAAAGTTGGAGCAGGTGTGTCACATGGCAAAAGCAGGAGCAAGGTGGGAGCACTGCCACACACTTTTAAATGACCATGCCTCATGAGAATTCACTCACTATGGCGAGGACAGCACCAAGCCGTGAGGGATCTGCCTCGGACCCAAACACCTCCCACCAGGCCCCACCACCAGCATTGAGGATTACAATGAAACATGAGATTTGGCAGGGACATATATTCAAACTATATCAAGATAGTTTGAAAAAGGCTGTTCAAATTCTTTTCAGCTTAGTAAGTGTATTGTTTTGCATCATGTATGAAACAACCCATTTGCTCTTTCTGATGGGGAAGTATGCACTTTAAATTGAAGTTCCCAGCCGGGCGCAGAGGCTCATGTCTGTACTCCTAGCACTTTGGGAGACCAATGCAGGAGGATCACTTGAGGTCAGGAGTTTGAGAGCAGCCTGGCCAACCTGGTGAAACCCTGTCTCTACTAAAAATACAAAAGTTCGCCTCATGTGGTGGTGGTTGCCTGTAATCCCAGTTACTCAGGAGGCTGAGGCAGGAGAATTGCTTGAGCCTGGGAGGTGGAGGTGCAGTGAGCTGAGATCACGCCACTGCACTCCAGCCTGGGTGACAGAGTGAGACTCTGTCTCAAAAATAAATAAAATAAATAAATAAATAAATAAATAAATAAATAAATAAATAAATAAATTGCAGGTCCCCAGAACAGAGGTGTAGTTTTCAGCTGAGGTTTGGGAGCTAGGTCAGCAGACTTGTGGTTTGTTGTGCTGGGCCTGGGTGGACTCAAAGCCACCGAAAGCAGAAAGAATGGTGGCTTGAGAGACAAACAAACCTGGATTATATCCTGGCGTGACCACTAACTTGGACGTTTGGGGTAACTTTCCATCATTCATTGAGCCTCAGCTTCCTCAGCTGAGGAGTAGAAATAATAACAACTGTAATATGTGTCAAGTGTGTTACATAAGTGGGAGCCCAAAAAATGATGAATATTTGGGCATCCGGACATAAGTCCAGTCATCCAGATAAGAATTTCCTGCAGGGCTGAGAAGATCGATTTAGAGGGTCAATAGAAAAACAACTTAGAAAGAGTCAGAAGACAGGAGAGGGGAGCTTGTGTTAAAAGTTGCCCAGGCTCTGGGTAAGGGGCAGATTTCTGCTATAAAATAGGCCTAAATCCTCAGCCAAATATGGGAGCACAAGTCAATTTAAGCAAGGTGTTTTGCCTTATGACCCTAAGTAACATCAGCAGCACCTGGAAACTGGTTAGACCTACAGCCCATCAGGCCCCATGACTAAATCAGAATCTGAATTTTACCAAGACACCTGGGTGATTCACATGGCCGTCAAAGTTGAAAGAATACTGACGTACCGTAACTAAGACATACCAGACTGAATTTTCTTTCAAATAAAATCTGCTTAAGTTCAATATGCCAGGAGTCCTGAATTCTCTCCTGGCTTTCCTGGGTCTGAGGCAGAGTAATCTTCCTGTCCAAGTCCCCAACTCTTAAGGCCACTGACTTGTCAATGTCACATTAGCCCTCATGGGAAATAAGCGTCCTTTGCTGGGAACCTGAGGCTCACTTTCTTTGAAAACCTAGAGTTCCATGGAGATGGGGCCAGGTTCTCACAGAAGAATCTTTTATCTGCAGCTTTAAAATCATCTATTTTTCCTGCCACTTCCGTGTAAGATTGCCCAGCTCCTGTCTAGCCAATTTTCTCAATCTTCCTGAAGCATCTCCCTCTCATTTATTTGTTCCACACCTTTTGCTTGGGTACCTTCCCACACTGCCCCAATTATCCAAATTTGTCCAAACCTTCATCCTTCTTTAAACCAGTGGTTCTGAACCTTCGCTAGATGTTAAAATCATCTAGGTCCAATCTGCTGATGAGATTTTTAAAAAAGAAAGAAAGAAAAACAACAAACAACAAAAAACAATGCTCTGGCCTTACTTTTGACCAATTCTAAATATTTAGGGGTAGTTCCCATGCATTAGAATGTTTTTAAAGCTTCCCAGTTTATTCCAACATGTAGACAAGGGTGAGAACCACTACCTTCAGCTTTTGGCATTTTCTTTACTTCTAATCTGTCTACAGTTTTGCAATGCACAAGAAAACTTAACTATGTTTATTTTATGCTGTTCTCTTATTTGTCAATAATCCCTCCAAATTAATTGTTAGCCCTTACCAGTGGTGCTGGGGGAAGGCTCCTATGGGCTTATGAAAGACAATTGTCATGTGGAAACATGTTTTATAAGGTGGGCTACTCTGTATCTCTTCCCAGCTCCACCTTTAGTGAAATTACATTGATAGCTTGGAAGTGGTCGTGGTGGGAGTATTTACTACACAGAAAGTTGGCATATACATCAGGGTGTTTTAAATTTATTTATTTGTTCCATAATAACCAATCTTTGGCAAACTAGAAATTTTAAAAATTTGTAAACTTTAAGGAATATCCACAAAAACATCAGATTTTAAGGTGAAATAGAAACATTTTTCTTGAAATAAAAAACAAAACGAAGAGGCTTACTCTTACTGCTTCATTTAACATTGGTACTGAGGATCCTAGACAGTTCAATAGAATAAGAAAAAATAAAAGTAGGCTGGCACGGTGGCGCATGCTTGTAATCCAGCACTTTGGGAGGCTGAGGCAGACTGATCACACGTGCCCAAGAGTTTGAGACCAGCCAGGCCAACATGGCGAAACTCCGTCTCTACTAAATACAAAAAAATTAGCTGGGCATGGTAGCACATGCCTGTAGTCCCAGCTACTTGAGAGGCTGAGGTGGGATAATGGTTTGGACCCAGGAGGTGGAGATTGCAGTGAGCAGAGATCATGCCACTGCATTCCACAGACTCTGTCTCAAAAAAAAAAAAAAAAAAAAGAAGAAAAAAGGGAAGCATACATATTGGAGTGAAGTAAGTAAATCTTTCATTATTTCCAGATGACATACAATTATATATGTTGAAAATCTACGCAAATTATTTGTATGTAGATTATTAGAATTAATATGTAAGCAAAAATTTCTTTTTAATTAATTGATTAATTTTTTTTCCAGAGAGCCAGTTGTTAAATATTTACCAGCCTACCACTGCTCTTCTCTTTTTAATTTTCCCATATTGAGCCCAGTGCCAGAACTGCGGTAGATGTTTAATAGGTTATTACTGGGGCAGCAGTTTTCAGGGCAAGATTTGTTGAGCCTAGAATGAAAAGGAGGGTAGAGACAGGGATAGTGAGGGAAGGAGGCAAGACTGTGTAGAAGAGAAGGGTGCTGAGGGTAAGGGTGGTGTGGGCTCAAGGGAGAAGCTGATACAGATGTGCTTTAACAAGCAGTGATTTTAGGGAACATCTTGTCAGCAGAGAGTCCAGGTGCCACCCATGATGAAACTTGAACAGAGATTTCATAGAAGAATATATGTCAGTGACCAATAATGATGCTCAACATCATGATTCTCAGGAAAATTAAACCCACAATGAGAGGCCATTTCACTCCTAGCAAACGACTAAAATCAAAAGACTGATGAGGCCAAATGTTAGAAAGAATGTAAAGTAACTGGAACTCCCATACATTGCTGGTGGGGGTGTAAAATGAAACAAACTCTTTCAAAACATCTTTGTCAGTTTCTTATAATGTTAGATGTGTATTTATAATATTATCCAGGATTTCTGTTCCTAAGTATTTACTCTGGTGAACTGAGAACTTATGTCTGCGAAAAGACTTGTACAATGATGGCAGCCTTGTTTATAATAAATATAAATCAGAAACAACCCAAATGTCTATCAACAGGAGTATGAATAAACACGTCATGGTATTTTCATAAAATAGGATACTAATCAGCAATAAACTTAAAAGGATAAAATTACTGATATGTACAATAACTCAGTTAAATGTCAAAAACATTACAGTGAGCTGGACACAAAACAGTACATACTGGATGATCCACTTATGTGAAGTTCAAAAATAGGCTAAACTAAACTACAGTGATGGTGGGGTTTTTTTTCTGATAGGAGAGAAGAGTAGGAATTAGTTGGAAAAGGAGACAAGGGAGTTTTCTGGGTGATGGAAATATTGTATATCTTTTTTGAGTAATGGTTACACCTTTGTATACAATGATCAAAGCTCACAGAATTGAACCCTCCAGATCTGTGTGTTTTATCTTACGTGAATTACACTAAAAAAAAAATAGACATAGATACTGTATCAGTTGTCTATTGTTCATAACAAATTACTCCAAAACTTAAAGTTTAAGTCAGCAAATATTCATCATCTCACACAATTTCTTAGCATCACAGATTCAAGAATAGTTTAGCTAGGTGGCTCTGGCTCACAAAGTTGCAGTCAAGCTCTCAGCCAGGACTGCAATCCAAAGACTTGATAGGAGCTGAATGATTTACTTCCAAGCTCACTTGCATGGCTGTTGGAAGGAGGTTTCATCTTTCTACCACATGGGCTCTCAATGACTGCTGCAGGGTGAGTGCTCCTAGAGAGAGAACAATCAAGGCAGAAGCCATAATCTCTTACAACTAAGCAAGGCATCTGTCACTTCTGTAGTCTTGCACTGGCCATGCAGACCAATCCCACTACAATGTGGAAGGGGACTACACAAGGGTGTAGCCAGGAGGTGAGGATCATTGAGGGCCATCTTCAGATCTGGGCCTCTTATATATATATATATATATATATATATAGAGAGAGAGAGAGAGAGAGAGAGAGAGAGAGTACGAAACACTTAAGCAGCGCCTGGCACATAGCAGCAGTCCAACGAATATCAGTGGTCATTACGTGGTGTCCCAGACATATTGGAAGAAAGGTCACACCACACGCATGAATCTTGAGTATGAGCAGGTCTCAGTAAAATCAGTTTTAGCTGAGCAAGGTGGGGAAGGCAGGGAAGAGCACACCTTTCACTACATATAAAGGTGCTGAGGATTTAGTTTGCCAAGAAAAGAACAAAGCAGTAAAAACTTTGGCCATGCAGGGAAGAGGAGAACTGGGCAAAGGGTTGACATGAAGCAGAGACAATGGATGATATTTGGGGGATAGGAAGATTTGAGCATATTTACTAGCTATCATGATACTTTCTTGGTTCTCCTCTTCCTTCTCTGACTGAACTTTCCGGGACTTCTTGACTGGCTCATTCTTCTTTCATCCTGGAATGACCTTCTCCCCTCCATCTAACACCCATCAACACTACCTCTTCTTAGCAGAGGCTCCTTCTCTGCCCTCATAGTGCATCCTTTGTACATGTGTCTTAGCTCTTATTTTATTCCCGTTGACCTTATTGCTAGTCGTTCACCTCTATCTCTGACACTGTATTTTGAGTTTCCTGAGAACAAGGACTGTGGCTTATCTGTTTTCATACTTTCTGCAGTGTCTTTTACATAGTAGGTGCTCTATAAATGTTGGTTGACATGTGGCATGTGGCAGTGATTTGAATTCTGTGTCCTCTAGCCCAAAATATATAAAGCCTCATATTATCTCTATTAACCACCCAATTAATTAGCAACCTCCAATAGGAAAGAATGACTTACCCTCTTCACATACACATTTCATTTCATTTTTGAAGCCCATGACCAAGTAGGTGTAAGTCAGGCAGTCTTCATAACTTTGTCCATGACAGTGACAATGGATATTGAAATTGAAAAGTGCACAGAGGAACAGATTTCCTCAATAGACAAAGAAGCCTGGTTCAAAAGGAGAATATCGCAGACAGCTGTGGGCAATTCAGCAGCTGAACCGAACATTCCACGGATTTTTGCTTACAGGTTCCAGCTCTTGCACTTTTCCTATTCATATATCCAAAGCAACATGCTTCTAATACTAAGTCTCCTTTTTCATCGCTGTTTCTGGTCATTTCCTAATTAAAACTCCATCATAATATTCAATCTTTTGTTGTTGTTGTTGTTCTAAAAAGAGGATTTTACCTGAAGTAAATACATTTCTATTACACACTTGCAGTTAGTAATTTGATATCCTTGTCTGCTCCAAGGACCATCTGAGTCTCAGGTACTTCTGTTAAGTGTGGGTCTAGTCATGGACAGGTATCATATGGTATAGCTTTAAGAGCTACAGGGGTTTTCTAGGTTAGAAGAAAAAACCATAATGATCTCACTCTTGGAAGCACAATTAGGCTAAGCATCCCAGCAGAGCCCACCAACAGGACACAATTCAGTATTTGCTGGCCCTAATCTGTCTCATCACTGAGGTCCATGTCCTGGGACTCAAAGCAGCCCAATTTGTGAGTCAATCTTGACCTAAGTCAGATATACAGGGCTATGGGCTCTACCCATGGGTGGACTCTGGAATTAATTAGTCTTGGCTGCTTCTCCTGGACATATCCATCTGCCCTGAGTCAAGCCCTTTCCCCAAAACCTGCAGGGCATTTTACTGGCATCATTTAACATGAGTAAGAAACTAGGTATGAGGGTGGGACTTTGTGCTGTTTTCTCACTTAGTCCTTTAGTTGGGTCCAGTGAAGTGTGGGAGAAGCAATGTGATTTGTTTAATAATAATAACCCCAAATCTGAAATCAAGCTAACCTAGATTATTTTTCTTGGTTCCATTTCTTATTAGCTATGTGGTCATGGACAAATTACACAACGTCTTTTCCCATTTGGGAAATGGGGAAATAATACTTGTGTTACAAGTTTGTTTCAATAATTAAATGAGCAGAAAGTGTGAAAGCCTTAGCATGTAGTAAGTGCCCCAAAATGTTATTTCTGTTTCCATCTTCCCTTAGACTGGAGTTCTGCCTTTCCGGCCCAATGAGTTTATTTCAAGCATCAGCCCAAAGATTCTATACTCGGCTGTGATGTCCACACACCAACCTAGTTCCTTGGAAGTGACATCAGTTCAAATCAAACACAAGGTTATTGTGTTCCTTTGGATTTGCCATACTGGATTGGTGGTTGCTTCCCTTGGGGTACAACTTGGCAGCTGATTCAGTTTTCCCTGTCTTGACCTTACCTGTTCACAGACCTTCCCATCCCTATATCTGATGCCAGTAACACAGAGGTAAGCAGAGTGGAATAGTGTTTAAGTGCATAGGCTTTCACATTGGACAACCTGAGTTTAAATCCCATCGCTATTACTTCCCTGCTGTGTTACCTTAGGCAAGCTACTTAACTTCCCTAAAGCTTCAGTCCTTTTCCAAGACAATGGAGAGGATCACATGAGATCATACATATGAAGCTCTTAGCAAACTACTTGGTACATAAGGAATGCTCAGTTAATATTGGCTATGATTTTATGCTTTGCAGCTGAACCTAATCATGCAAGGATGCTATGCACTAATCATTAAGTAATGTTTGTGTCTTGAATACCATTCACCTGTCAGTAGTTGGCATCAGGCCACAACTGTTCTTGCCAAATTAGGCAGTTCCAGTTTTTGTGTGATGAACTTTGGGTAAAAGAGGCTGAGTGGTTCATTAGCCACAGGTGTATTTGATAATATTTTTATTTGCTTTATCTTATTTATTCACAAGTAGCCTCAGAATCTGGGTCTGAAAGAGGGAGAAAATGATTCTTCACTCACCTATGTGTATTCCTGAGCCACAAGGAGAAACCGAGTCTAGAAGAAATGAGGCTACACCTATAATCCAACTGAGAATCTCTAAAGGCCTGAGCCAATAAGAGGTATATGAGAATAAAAGTCCCCATGAATTCCAAGCCCTAGAGTGTCCTGCATATAGCAAACCCAGAAAGGCTACATTTATCAGCGAACACACGGAGGCCTCTATGACTTGGAGTCTTGCACTCGGAGCCATCACAGCATTACTGAAACCCTACAACATTCACTTCTGTTGTGCACACCATTCAGGCCCCAGGGAGATACTTCTCCAAATCAGTTGACCTATGTCCTAAGAACAACAACAAAAAGCTACATCCACATGCCATGAAGATTTGTGGATTGTGCTTCTGCTAATGTGGAAGTCAGAAACTGCTTAAGAAGACAGGGAGCATTTGAATGACAGGCACATTTAGATAAAGAAAATAAAAACAAATTACTTTAACTTTTCCAATTCTTCCTTTGTAAAGCAGGTGTGCAGAAAGATATTGGTTCTTTACGTTGGTAACTAAATGTACATTGCCCTGTGGAATTGTGATTAGTTTAAGTTTTATAAACACATTTAATGACATTTAATTACTTTTTAAGAAAATAAAACAAGCTTTATTTAATAATCTTTATTCATATTTGTGATACCTCTTAATTATAATTCATATTTCTCTTTTCGTGTTATGAAATAATTTGAATGTTTGAGAAGAAAAATAACTTTGAAAACAAAAAATTATTTTTATATTTTAGGTTTGCTTTATTTTATATTTTTGATTAAAGTATACTCAAACTTTGAATATTTTGGACATAATCACATTTTAATTTTTGATACTTTGGATCATCATTATCAATAGAATCAAACTTGTGATTTACTTAAATAAAAGCAAAGAAATACATTTTAAGAAATGCATATGAAATACTTTTTGAATTATATATGTTTTTACTTAATTCTTCACCCAAACTTTGGCAGCCTATCAATTGAATACCCAGACATGTACAATATTAATTAATTCAGTCATCTTTGATACTTTATAGATTTTCAAATGTATAAAAACAATAGCTTTTATATTTAAAACAATTTGTCATTAGGAAGATATACTAGCTTAGCAAGGGGATAGACTCTATTTTATTGGGCAGTCTGTATGCTTCTGTTATAACTTTAAAATATTTAGACATAAGGCATGTAGGCCTCCTTCTGCACTCCTGACTTGGGCCCTGAAGAATTGGGAACAGCCTGCCAGGGGTACATTCATAGTCCTCTCATTTAAGATTGAGGAGGAAGAAACAGAAAAAAATGAAGGCAGTCATGATCATTTGAAAACCAACCAACCAATCAACCACCCAACCACCGAACCAACCACTCACCAAACCACTGACCCACCCACCCACCCACACAACCAACCACCGAACCAACCAAAGACACAGAGCACATACCAGCAGGGAACAACTACTGCATCTGTTTCTGGCTCCTCATACAACGGGCTTTACAACTTAAACATGGTCAGTCTGCACTCTGAATGCATTACCCATACATTTTAGGCAAATCTGTACTTTTCAAAATTTTATTTTTGAAAAGAAAGGTACAGTCTACAGAATCTTTCATTCCTGATTCGATCATGTTCAACCCATTGGCCACCTGCTATTGTTGAAGTGGAATTCAATTGCGATATACGTAATTCAAAAAGTCAATATCCAGGTATTTTGACCTTTTTAGAATCTAAAGACCCAGTCTTTAGGTAACAATTAGAGAGGACCCAGAGACCCAGTGCTCCAATCAAGAAATATTGACCAGAAACTCAGAAGGGTGAGTTTCTCATCTTATGTTTCCCCACTGACTCAATGAAAAATGTTACCTGGATACTACTGAAATTCCAAGTAACTACATGCTGCACCACTAAGGACAGCAACTGCTTTTTTTCCAGAATAATCAGGTTGTCATGAAAGTGGAAGGCTGCTGAAATGGACAGCAAGCAACACGCACACGTACACAATATCACATATTTTGTTCAGAAAGACATAGATCTGGGTTTGGGGTTCAGAAAGACCTATGCCAACCATTATTAGGTTTTTAAAAATATTCTATGGATCAATGAATAGAGAGAGAATTTATTCTTCCTGAGGAGTAGGTATTTAAGAAATTAGTAAGGGTTAGGAAACTTTTAAAAACATCTCTTTGGACTTACTTTATAAGGTTCTATGAAACAATGAAATCATTGTTCTGTATAGGAGTCTAATCTCCTTGGGAGTGACATTTTACTACCTGGTTCTATTGCTTTGTAGTTGAGTGTGTATTAAGTCTGATATCTACATACAAGCCACAGGGGCAAATGGGTTCCTTCTGTAAATACTCCCTGCCACAGTCTACATTTGTAATCAGACGATCAATATGGTTAACATGTGCCAACTTCACTGGAGAAGGGTGAGTGAGCCTGGTTGAGATCCATGATACTGGAGAAATAATGTGAAGAAGCTGTATGAATGGGGCCCATTGTTTGTCTGTATTTTAAATGTTCTCATTTTCCACAACATTTTATGGAGAGCTCTTAAAAGGCCTTTATTGATAGAGATAATCATTAAATGTCAGTTTAAAAAGAGGTGTTGTTGATGTAAATGTAATCCAATCTGCTTTTGCACCAGGCCTTTTTATCCTTGTGTACTGAGGAGTACTTTGCCAACCCAATCCTGTCACCAAAATCCAAGATGTAATTCATAGAGGCTTAGAGAACCCCTTTCTAGATTTAAATTTAGAGGCATGGGATATTTATTACATTAAATAATTTATGTTAAAAAGTTGACATAAATTTGGCACAAGACTTTCTTTCTCTGTGACAACTAGACCCCGAATATTTACTCATTAAGTGATCATGCGTTGAGCATCTACTCTACACCAGGTGCAGTGCTCTGTAATGCGATAAAAAAGCTAATGTCTTCACCTTCAAAAGACAGAAATAGACATGCAAATAAGTTGATGACAATGCAGGGTGACAAGTGCAATGTAAGGAACCTGTGCGAGCTAACCAGTTTGAATAGAGCATTGATTCTCAAAACCTGATCCCAGCAGAATCAGCCTTATCTGGGAACCTGTTAGAAAGGCAAATTCTCACTGCAATAAATAAATAAATAAAATAAAATGACATGCATGTAAGGTAATGCATATATCAATTAGCTTGATGTAGCCATTCCATAATGTGTACATATATTAAAACATTGTGTTGTACACCATAAATAGATCAAATTTTTGTCTGTTTTAAACAAATAATTTTTTTTAAAAAAAGGAAACAAAATAATGTGAATACTAATAGTAAAAACATCAGCAAGTCCCTTAAGAAACAAAAAACAAACAAAAGAAAACTTGGTATGCAACAAGATTAAAAAAAAAAAAAAAGTAGAAACAAAACAAAACAAAACAAAAAAACCCCAGAAAACAAAATAAGAAAGAAATACAATTTCTCAGGCCCCAGAGCTACTGAATTCTACACTTAGGGGGTGAACCCTGCAATCTCTGCCTCAAGAAGCCCTCCAGCTGGTTCTGATGCCTGCTCAAGTCTGAAAACTGCTGGCCTGAAGCAGTGATTGTCAAACTCTGGTGCAGATTAGAATCACCTGGGGAGCACTTAAAACTCCCAGGGCTCAGGCCACATCCCAGACCAATTAAATAAAAATCACTGGGGGTAGATGAAGCGATGATGTCTGCACCAGTTTTTAAAAGTCAAATAAGATATTTCCAGGAAGACACAGTAAGAAGGCATTTCTGGCAGAGGGAAGAGTTCACAAAGTCACGGAAGCATGAAACAGCTCTGTATTTTGAAGGTAAAATCAACACTATTACTGAAGCATAAAATTTAAAGGGGTGGCCAGGCGTGGTGGCTCAAGCCTGTAATCACAGCACTTCGGGGGGCCAAGGTAGGCGGATCACTTGAGGTCAGGAGTTTGAGACCAGCCTGGCCAACATGGCGAAACTCCGTCTCCACTAAAAATACAAAAAAAATTAGCCAGGCGTGGTGGCGCATGCTTGTAATCCCAGCTACTCTGGAGGCCGAGGCGGGAGAATCGCTTGACCCCAGGCAGCCGAGGTTGTAGTGAGGTGAGATTGCGCCACTGCACTTCAGCCTGGGCGACAGGGTGAGACTCCATCTCATTAAAAAAAAAAAAGTTTAAAGGGGACAGTAGACAGAGGTCAGTTCACAAGGAGCCTCCAGGCTGCTACTACGTGGAAGATGAATTGAATCTTACTTATAAATATATTTTGTCTGTTTTTTATTGGAAAACTGGCGTGGGTTCCATTTTGCTACCTACCCATCTTGCGTCCTGGTGTTGACTTTCCTATCAAAACCATTCCTCTAAGCTGAGGCTGTTTATAATTAAGATCAGTGATTATCTAGCACTCCACAAAACTCAGCCACTGCTGCTCTGAGCGGAAGGAGAGACAGACTTGGTAGCAGATAACGCAGAAAACAGGATCTGAGACAAAGCAAAGGAGCTACAGAAAAGGAAATGGTTGCTTTAGCTTTTTATTCCAACCCCCCTCCCCCAGCTGAATCAGGGAGCGACTCTGGAATAAGTGCATCTGCCCTTTAAGAAATCAAAGCCAGACTCAGGAAGTGGGTGGGAAGCCTCCTAAAGAGCCTCAGCTGCCGCGTGCCTTCTGTCTGCTGTGGGCCCAGCAGCTGCACAGACCCCTCTTGTTGGGAGACAAGACAGGGCTCTTTCTCTCCCGTGACCTCAACCTCATCTCCAATGGTGGGGAAGAGAGACACTGAAATTCTTCCTGTGACTGAACACAAGAGAATGTGACAGTTATTTGGGGTAACAGGTTTCCTGTGGGTCCTGTGTTCAACAAGGACTATTGTGTGAAGAGTATGCATTCGTTCCAGTGTCAGGGGAGAGGAAAAGAATGAGGAGGAGGTAGGCACGTTCCACTCTTTGATTTGCATAATACAAATATTTCCAGAGGACAAAGATGGGCAGAAGCTTTAAGCCACAGCCATCTTCCATCTTGACAGAGGGAACCATGGTAGTTGAACAAAACGCCTAGCACCCTCTGCCCACGTCTCCTCCCTTCCACCTCCCCTTGGACATTTTTAGGTTTTCAAGTGTAATAAAGAAGTCTACTGTTCCAGTTTGATTCAAGGTCTGCTCTAACTGGGTGTTCACATTCATAGCCTGCTGACCAGATCGGAGGTAGTTTAATAAACAAAGCAACTATAAATCAGCTATGAAGATGGTGAACACCCTGGCCTGGACCAACTTTATGAGGTTCAAGTCTCTACTTTTGCTACCCCATGAAATGGGGAGAAATTGGGGATGCATGTGTTTTGGACAGATGAGTCAGCAAGTTGAGCCTGAGATTGTGGTGAGCAGTTTAGGCACAACTTCAAGGTCAGCCTCATTTGAAAGGGGAGGGAAGGGAGTTCTCTCCTGAGGGAATTTGTTAAGGAGCTCATCACTGGTTTCTGAATTGAGCTCTGTCGGCCATCTCAGCATCATCTCACACCTGCACACATCATACCATGTGATACACTAGGGAGAAAGGGCCAGGTCGATTTCCTCCTGGTGGGTGATTTGGTTTTCCTCTTCAGCGAATGTTTAATGTTTCTCTTCTGGCTTGCATGTGGAAGCCTTACTCTATGCTAAGCTATGATAAACACTTTACATGGCAATATGACAGCATAGTCCTGTAACCACGGGCTTTAGAATCACTCTGCCATGTTCAAATCTCAGCTTCAATCGTGAAATATACCCAGGGAAGAAACCTGCATGCATACCCACTGAATCTAAAAGCTGAAAAAAGTCTCGATGCTACATGAAACAAAAACAAAAACAAAAAAATCTAAACTTTATCCCTTTGGACAAGTCACCTAATCCAGTCAAACCTGAGTTTTCTTAAATACTAAATAGGAATAGTAATAACAGTACAGGTACTTGCCGGATTGGGTAAATATGAGGGTTCATAAATTTATTCATATAACATCCTTACACATAGTATGTACTCAATAATGCTACATACTTTTACTATGAACCATCCTTTTCACAACCTTAGGAATTATATACTCCTCTCCCTATATGCAAAACAAAAGAGAAATTTAGAGACTTTAAGATCTGCTTCAATGTCACAGAACTTGTACATGGGAGATTCAGGTTTCAGACTCAATTCTTGGGATAGAGTCCATGCTATTAAACATTACACTAGACAGCCTCTACTGAACAATGACTTTTTATTACTTGACTGTTTAAATTCACCTCTCCTCTCCTTCTCAAAATGAGTACCAATTTGTCCCATGCATAATTTATTCTCAAGCCTTAACGCTTGCATTTCTGCCCTTGTTTGATTCCTTTTCTCAGTTTGCAATTTCACTGTTGGGTTTCTACATTGTACTCACAACATTTTTGAGTACTGCCTGTTATAAACTAGTCATTTTGCTTCCACATATTCATTCCTAAAGAGAAGACTGTTTCTTAAGAAAAAAGAGAATAAAGGAGGAACAGATTCTCAGATGTAATCATCATGGTATGCAATGAATACCTGGGCACTTGCAGGGCCATTGCACTTTCAAATATTCCTTTTCTTGTCTGCATAACAAGGACTCAGCCACACTCTCAGAAAGACAGCTGGCTATAGTAGTCTGGGTGAAAAGCCTGACCAGTAGATCTGTGCTCCATCACTGAACAGTGAGAGAACAAAAATGGTATATTTCAAGTTTCAGATATATGTGTGTGCACATGCATATAAATTACATATATTCATATATTTATGTGTGTATATATACATTCATGTAATCATGTTGGAGTATTAGAGAAGATTTAGCTAAGCTCTTGTAGGCTGGACCCACAAACCACAACCATAAACTGAGAAAGAATTCAGCTACCTAACAAACTATTGAATTGAAATAACTGAAATTGAATCATTTTTCTGGGACTGTTTAGGTGTAGATAATTTGGAAAGTCAATTATTGAAAGTCAACTACTGCCATATGCTTCTGATATCAGACAGGTTCACTTTAGACCTATAGATCAAATAGGTCCTTCACAACTGTGGCAGGAATGGTTGTATAATATCCAGCAACGATGAATATAATGTATATGTGTAAATTTTTGTCAACTGATATGCTGTTTTGTTTGAGTTTCCACTTAACCACACTGCTGTGGTTTCTTGGGGGTAAGAGCTGTAATACACTCAGACTCCTTACACCCCCTCCAGGGGCATGGTATTTGGCGTATGGTTTTTACTCAGTAAATGAAGAAGTATAATGAACTGAAATGCTTTCTCCCTGTTTCCTAAGATGCTATTTAACTAGTTAAAAAGTTACAAGTTACAAAAGTCTTTTTAAAAGCCTTTTTAACTAGATAAAAAACACTTATTAAAACCTTTTTATGTATAGGCATGTAAATGAAACTGGCGTAACAAGGTAAATGTGTATAAAATAAATGACGGAAAAGATAGAGTTCCGATGAGCTGTTTCAGTGATGCAGTAGATACCAAATGATGATTTTGGAGTATTTTTTGATTTCCCCAATTTAATAAGTATACTTGTTATCAAGTATGTTCACAATGATTATTGTGTCCAAGATGTACCTTAGAAGAATGTAAAGAAGTGTTAGACAAAATATGGGTAACCTATCCCTGCCTTCAGGGAGCTTCTAGACTGATTACACATAGGTCTGTATTTAAATAATTATCAAGCTACAGATCTTGTTTCTTGCCTGTGAACTGTAACCATATTCTAGAATCAGACATAGAATCACTTCCTGTGTTAGTCTTCACAAACAGAACTCTTATTGTCTGTACTGTGCTCTTTACTTTTTAACATTAGCCCTTCTAGGTTGCATCAAGAATTCAGGAAAATCACATAGGAGAAGGCCCAACATTTTCTGGGTTTTTAATGTGTAAACATACTTGATAACATCAGTTTTTAAACAGCTCCCCATTGATGCAAACTCAGCTACTTACTTACCCTTTCTCTAGCTGCTCTGCAGGACTCCATATTTTGTGCATGGGGACAGTGATCACAAAGTTAGAAGGTACCAGGAATGGCATGCCCATTTACAGATGTACAATAGCCATTCAGCAATCACAGGTATATCACAGTGATGATTTCTGGAGGATAAACTGGGGAAATTGAAAATTCTACATTAGGGATCTAAAATACTCCAAAATCATCATTTGCTATCTACTGCATCACTGCAATAGCTCATCAGAAATCGATCTCTTCTGTGATTTATTTTATATATATTTCCCTTGTTGTGCCAGTTTCATTTACATGCTAGTGACCTATACATAAAAAGGTATAGTGCCTGTACCTAATAAATTTTATGACTGACTAAATTATTTGAAGACTACAGATATGCTACATCCACTTCTAACCCTTCTGAAGGAACAACTGTTAGGTTCTGAAACTATATACACTATTTGCTTTAAGAGACTACGGTATAGGAAGTCTTGAAATGTACCACAGAGTATGAATAAGTTGTGAATTATATATTATGCTGAAGCTTAATGGGTACTGTAGCTGAGGGCAAGATATCTCATAACTAATTATATTCATTTTGCATTTAGCAGTACATTCGAAATACAGATATTAAAAATGTGTAAGTTGAACTTCTGTTAAAATTACTCTCCCTGAGAGTTAAAATTACTCTCCTGCTATACTTTAGGCTACACTTTCAGGCTGCCAAAACACTTCATTTGATTTAAGAAAAAGTCTGTCCAACTGTTGTCAAGGATCATGTAACAACCAGTTGTTGTTTTTTTTTTTTCAGCCTTATAACAGTACATTTTGTGTTTTGGTGACCCAGGCTCAGGCTACTTGAGAGAGAGAGAATTAAAAGAGTTGATTTAAATAGGGAATGAAAAGGAGAATATGCATTCATACAGAGCTTTGGTATTTGGAGCCCTTTCACATACATTATCTTATTTAATCCTCCCAAATGCTTTACAGATAGAGATACTATGATTATCCCTGATTTTCAGATGAGATTTTATTTCAAGAGAAGAAGTAATGGAGACTAGGATTCAAACATAGGTGTTCCGACTCCAAATCCTGGTATTTTTCTAGGATTCCAAAATCTTGAAAAAAGGAACGTATTTCTAAAATCCAGTATGTGCTGGGACAAATCTTTGTCAGACTACATTTGCAATCTGATTGTTGATGTCATAATGCCACTGTAGGTTTTTTTTTTCTTAATGTGTCATGTGTATAAACCAGAATTCTAAGTCTGAGGTTCTCTAAAGGAACCTCACGTGTTTCAGATGTCAATAGGAATTAGATTCAAATGTCAATATTTGAATGTAAGGCATCAGGGAAACAGTATGGTATTTATTAGTAGCCTCAGAGTCTTCTTTCTAAGGCTAGAAGTAAGAAGTATCTTTAGTTCTGGACTTGATCTGCAATTTATCTTACAATGAGTCAACAGGGACAACCAGTTGTTGTGGACAAAGCAATGGAATTGCGACTTGAGTGAAGTTTGAAATACTTTTTCAACAGGAAGTGACTTAAGTTCACATAAGCCAATATTCAAATGGCATCTAAAACGTGCAGGACACTGGGGAGATGTTAAATGGAAGTGGGGCGGGACATACATCTTCTTTTGCACAGAACAATCCTGATTTATGCCAGTTGCCCTAGTGCCCCGTCTGCTTAGAGCCACTGACCTCTTCATTCTCAAAAATTACATGGTCAGCCTAGAAAGACTCTGTCAAGTCTCAAGGAGATTGTATTATAATGTAATGAGGTCCAGTAGAAGAGGGATATAAGAAAAGCATGCCTATACATATAAAACAGGGCAGACGTTTCCAAGTGTTATATTTTAAAATAACATAAAGCAGGCTAGGTGCAGTGGCTCACATCTGTAATCCCAGCACTTTGAGACACTGAGGTGGGCGGATCTCTTGAAGTCCAGAAATCAAGACCAGCCTGGGCAACATGGCAAAACCCCATCTCTACCAAAAACACAAAAATGAGCCAGGTGTGGTGGTGCACACCTGTAGTCTCAGCTACTCTGGGGACTAAGAGAGAAGGATTGCTTGAGCCTGGGAGATGGAGGTTGCAGTGAGCTACAACTGAACCACTGTACTCTAGTCTGGGTGACAAAGCAAGACCCTGTCTCAAAAATATATATATAAAAAAAGACATAAACAAATGATTTGGAAATTTAGATAGAAAGATATATTTAGTAGGAGTTAATGAAGAAGGAAAATATCACCCTATGTCATTTTCAACAGTAATGATGAAAGTTATAAAAAATGCTGGGATATATACAAAATGTATACTAGCACAGAGAACTCGTGTTTCACATGTCACTATCCTTGTTACAAGAGAATTGTAACTTGATCTACCACTCTGGGCAGAGTATCTGATTAAAGATAAAGTTACCTTTAACAACATTTGGAGCGACTGTTTGAATTGAGGCCTTAGGAAAAGATAAACCCCTCTTACCAGCGTCGGGGTGCTATGTTCAAGACAAGTCCCTAATATTCCCTTTGTTAGTGTCTGGTTTAGAAATAGTCATGAGGTCAATTCTGGCCAACGAAATATCAAAGGAAGTCATCTTGGAGAGTTCCAGAAAAGTTTTTCCCAAGAAAGAGACACAGGGAGAGAAGGTCCCAACTTTTCTTCTGCCTGACAAAATGTCTTTATGTCATAGCTGAAATGGTGACATGTATGAATCTGAGGATATAGACAAAACACAGAGAGGAGCAGAGGGAGGGGAATCGGAGACATGGAAACTTTATGGAAGAGCACTAACTGCAGAGAATTTATAGTGTCTTGATTATAAGTCTATTTTTCTATCTGATTCTGTCCCTGTTTCCTTTTGCAGAGTCCCATGTGGATGTCGGTGTGATGATTAGGATGCCTGATGCTTCTGAAACAAGAATACACTTTACAAAAATGCCCAGTCGAAAACACTTTTTACTTTCTATCTTGCGCTAAGAGTGCCTTTTTGGACCCCACAGCTTCATAATGGTGAGAACATAAATTTTAGGCTGGTTTCTACTGTGAACAGTCTTTATCTGATTATTTAAATCCTTCTACCTTGTGGTTACTTCCTATATTGAACTCTTAAATCTCCCACTAGTAGGAACCTGTTCACATCTTCCACCTATTTTATCGCTGTTGTAAGAGGAATTGCTTGTTGCTTTGCTAAGCTACTTCTTTTTAAGAGTCTGATGTCCGTTGGCATGTGAATTACACTAGACCCTGTGGGTGATCAGAGAAAAACAGTAAATAATGTCCTTTGACCTTAATAGAGTTGCCACACATATTTTGCTCAGACAGTTCAAGTTTGTGGGAGGTGTGCCAATGTAATTATTAATAACATCTCTTTTTATTCTCAAAAGTGTTCCAATTTGGATAATAAATTACATGGTTCCCTAGACCTTAGAGGCCTTAAATTCAGTTAGGGAGATGGGAGACCCAGACAGAAAAAGGCAACTAACCCAACAAAGCAATGTGTGATGAATACCAAATACATGTTCTGTGCTATCAGTGAATGGAGTCACATTTTAGGAGAGACTGCTAAGGCCTTCAGCGATCTGGCAAACTACCTGAAGATGAGACAAGGTGGCTCTTGAGGAACATGTAGAGTTGAAGCCAGCAGTGAAGAAAGGAGACCATGTAATCAACCTTTCACTTGAGAGACTGCTAAAATCAAAGTAAAGCATAATTTTTCAACCTGAATAAGTATTGGCAAAAATGATTTCCTCCCCTCTTCTGAGCAAGCTGATACTACAGGCAAACCAGCTGGCAGCTTGAGCAGAAAGCTCATTTTGGCCCATTTAAATACATGGGTGTTTTCCAAATGTTCAATCTGGCCCCCCACCACATTAATGAGCCATTTGCCTTGCTGACATAATCACTACCCCGTGGCCATGAAGGGGAAGAAAGAAATGAGAGCTGGATGCGCTGAAACCTGTGCCCAGTAGAGGACCTCCCAGAGGGCAGCCTGGGCTTTAGTGACAGCTCCAAGATGTGGCGCTGCACACACCACCCCCTTCCTGTTTGGCTGCATTTTAACCCCGCTCTTGGTCCAAGTGGGTACGGGCACAATGTGAGAAGGAACTGTTGAATGAAAACATGCTTAAATATACTAACTCCATTTCAAAAGCATTTTCAAAATATATGAACTCCATTTCAAAAGGGTGTCCATGGACTATAACTTATTATTCAAAATGTTCATAATGAACAGAGTTGTTTAACACTTTTAAATCTAACCTGTGAATGTCACCGCCACTTTGCCTTCTTTGAGCATCACACCATTGAGTTAATGGTATGATGAGCCTTCTTGTCCCAGAGTTTGATTACATCAAGTTTTTAGGTTTTTTTCTTTAAAGATTAGAACCTTTTATGCAAACAAAATCTTAGAAATAATGCTAATTTGTAAGTGATAAAGCATGCTAGTTACCAACTCAATGTTTCCTCTCCCCTTCTTTCTTATTAACCAATCCCCAACTTTTATTTGGGACAGCAGTATGGTCAACTTAAAGCAATAAAAGCTAGATTCCCACTTTTCTTTTATATCTGTAGTTATATTACAAAGAGCTAGCCAAAAGAAGATACAATATGAGATGTCCAGAACAGTTCTTCTGAGAGGTCTAAATCAAATGGCATGCACCTTTTTGCCCTTTCCCTTTCGCTCCTGGCTGCGTGAATTGTCAACATGAATGGCCGTAGCTCTCGCAGCCTTCTTGAAAACATGAAGATAGGGCCGGACTCTAAAGTTATAGGAACAGAAAGCCAAAAGGAACGTGGGTATCTAATAATTTAGTGGAACTATCATACCAGAGCTTGCATGGCCTACTTCTGGACTTGGTTATGTAGGAAAAAAAATTGTCTCAATTTCTCATGTTATGTATTTGAAGATTTCTGTGTTAGCAAAAAAAGTAATTTTTACTGTTGATAAACTGATAAATGTCAATCTGTTGAATGTGAAACTGACAAATAGGAAACTTCTCTGGTTGAAGTAAAGGTCAACGGAGGCCAGATTTCCATCTACCATAGTATTTGAATTATAACACATTTATAAAGCAGTTTTGGGTTAATATGGTATTTCTAGAGGTACTAATAATTAAATGCAGGACCATCTGTAAACTATTTAATCTTATTAGAGTCATGACCCTTTGCATTTACTGTAAAATGTTATATAAGGTGAAATATTAGAAGAAACTGTAATTTCTTTCTCTATTATTTCAGAACAAGTGCTAGTAAATCTGGAGTGGTCTAATCCAGACCTTAATCAGCATTGAATAATATGCCCTTTTCTCAGTTTAAGTGGAAAAGATTGGTGCAAAATATAAAAAGGTTTTTTTGAGTATCTACTAATCGCTTGGCGTTTTATCTATATTATACCATTTAACCATCACTACAAATCTATAACGGAGAGAGAACCTATATGTTGCCCACCTCCAGCAGGCCTCCAAACCTATATGTTGACCAACTCAAGGAGACACTGTTCACAATGAATACAGTAAGAGTGTCCTCTGGAGCGGTGCAATGTAGCACCTCTTAAATTAGAGGACATAACCTGTTTCGATTGTCCTGTGTTCCTTTCTTCACAGAAACAGCCAGCCTCAATTCTATAGCAATTCTTATCATTCACAGAGCTGGATGGGCCTGACTGTTCCCTTTACCCAAGGCCTCAGCGTGGTCATTTTGAAACGGGAATAGTCACCTTATCCCCCTCATGGGGCATGCGACAGGGGCATGGCTTCTTCGGTGCCCATCTGCTTAAACCCTTAGCGGGTGCATGCAGACAGGCAGGTCCTAGGGAGCATTTTTGGGCTCCAAGCCCACAGCAGCGTCTCGGGTTGAGTGTTTACAGTTCCTGAAGACCCAGTGGGCATGGGTTACAGGGCACTCTTTCAGCTTTGCCATCTGTAGGCGGCTTATGTTAATCAGCTCAATTAGATCCTCTGCCTTATCGGAAGGACAGAGGTTTTCTGTATCCCAGGTTCTTGCCCTAGTGTACCAGAAAAATTGGATCACACGTGGGCTTGGAGGTTGAGCATAAGATTTTATTGAGTGATGAAGGTAGCTCCAAGCACGATAAATGGGATGCCAGACGGGGGATGGAGTGGGAAGGTGGTGTTCCCCTGGAGTCAGACTGCCCAGGGGCCGGACTCTCCTCCAGCTGCCTGCAGCCATATTCTCCTCAGTATATGCATCATTCCACCATCACTGGCCTGCTGGTGTCTGCTGATGTGTTCTTCTGCCCCTCTCAACATCCAACCACTTGTGTGTGTGTCCGCACGGGTCTTGGGTTTTTATGGGCACAGGATGGGGGACGTGACTGGTCAAAAGACAACTTTTTGAGTATGAAAACAGAAATGCCTGTCCTCATTTAGATCCGTGGGCACAGGCTGAAGGGTGGAGCCCTCGCCAGGGACCCTGCCCTTCTTCACCCAGCACTTCCCTGCCCCTTCTCATATCAATTTGATCCAGGCTTGGTTTATCTGACCACTCATATCCTAGCCACAGTTGATTCAGTGATGTTCCTGACTAAAGACAGACCAATGACAGTACCCCCTGGGATGCTGCTAGAGTTAAGGGAAAGCTCTTTTGTTCCTCTTGGATCCTGAGTTGTAAAGAGCATATGATCCTGCAACTGCTAGTGGCCATCTCACTATTATGTATCAAGAGTTTGTCTGAAAATGGAGCTATAACATTAATTGAGCACCTGGATCCAGTCATGTTGAAGACTCTTTCAGTTACATGAGTCCATTAACATTTTGTTCTTTAAAAGGTAGTTTGGGCAGGGCGCGGTGGCTCAAGCCTGTAATCCCAGCACTTTGGGAGGCCGAGACGGGCGGATCACGAGGTCAGGAGATCGGGACCATCCTGGCTAACATGGTGAAACCCCGTCTCTACTAAAAAAATACAAAAAACTAGCCGGGCGAGGTGGCCGGCGCCTGTAGTCCCAGCTACTCGAGAGGCTGAGGCAGGAGAATGGCGTAAACCCGGAAGGCGGAGCTTGCAGTGAGCTGAGATCCGGCCACTGCACTCCAGCCTGGGCGTCAGAGCCAGACTCTGTCTCAAAAAAAAAAATAAATAAATAAATAAAGTAAATAAATAAATAAAATAAAAGGTAGTTTGATTCTATTTCTACCATTTGCTATCAAGGAGTTTCAACTAATGCAGGTAGCTATTACCACCTCCATGAGGCTCTGAGAAATTAAGTCACTTGGCTAAGCTGGGTCAGTAATTGATGAAACAGGATTCTAAAGTAGGGTAGTCTGGTACCCACATCCATCTTCTTTTCATTACACTATGCTGCCTCCCAAAACCAATGAAAATAAATTGATGGAAATTGTGATTTATCATTAGGCTTTCTAAAATATAATATTTCTACAAACAGTTTCCCCATCCCAAATTTCATGCTAATTCCAACTGGTAAATTTATGAAGCAAAGTCATTACTCTTTGTTAGAAAAATGTTTTCATATTTACAAAACTTTAAAGAATATTTCAATGAGGCTTGTCATTCTTTCTTGAATACCTACTATACAATGGATTGGGATGAATTGTTAACAAAGAAATTTAATAAAGAAACAAATGAAAATAGCAGTCTATACAGAGCATAGCACATTTTTAAGTCACTCTGTTCCAGAATGGGAGGTAGTAACACCATAAGACCAACATCAATAAAATGCCATGACAGAAAGGGGTGGTGTGCCATAGCACACCAGAAATAGGGGCAGTATTTCTAGGCAAGAGAAATCATATAGGATTGAATGTGAGGCAATGTGAACAGGAAGTTCTAGGGCAGTGCTGTTGAATAAAACTTTCTACAGTAATGAAAATGGTCTGCCAGGTGCAGTGGCTCATGCCTGTAATCCCAGCACTTTGGGAGGCTGAGGTGGTCAGATTGTTTGAGTCCAGGAGTTTCGGGAACAGCCTGGCCAACATGGTGAAACTTTGTCTTTACTAAAAATACAAAAATTAGCCAGGTGTGGTGGCACATGCCTGTGTTCCCAGCTACTCAGGAGGCTAAGGCTGGAGAATCAGTTGAACCTAGGAGGCAGAAGTTACAGTGAGCCAAGATTGTACCACTGCACTCCAGCCTAGGCGACAGAGGGAGGCTCTGTTAAAAAAAAAAAAAAAGTGTTCTATATCTTCTCTGTCTAGAAGGGGATCTTATCTTTCCAGTAGCTACATCTGGCTAGTATCTACCATACTAGTGAGGTAATGAGGTAGCTACTGGGCACCTGAAATGTAGCTAATTCTACTGAGGAACTGTATGACTAATATCTACCATATTGGCCAGTGCAGTTCTAGACAAATAGGCAAATAATACAGGAAAATATACAAGATGGGAAGAATGGAAAGCACGGGGTTTACAGAAAAGATAAAGTAAGTTGTCTACTTCAGCTGGAATTGAGCTTATAAGGCAGTCAAATGAGAAATAATATTTGGTACAGTTGAGTGGATCCAGATTATGAAAGACTTTGACCATTGCTTTGGGACAATCGGAGCTTATAATGTCTCCTGAACTAAGAAGTGTTATGTTCAATCCTATGCTATGGGAAGATTAAACAGGCAGGGGTAGCTATGAAGAACCAGAAAGGTTACAGAAGTAGAGATGCTACGTATGAGACCACAGTAAGAGTCCAGACAAGTTAATGAAAACCTGAATTAAGACAGTAACAAAGGAAATGTAGGGAAAAGACAGATATGAAACATATCTTAAAAGTAGAAACAAGAAAATTAAGAACTGATTGGAAGAGTTGGAAAGCAAAGAAGAGAAATGCGCTTTGGAGAACAAAAGGTGAAAGAGAAATTAGAAGACAAATAGATTTGGTAGTACAGCCATCTGATTTAGAAAGATATTCCGATTTTTGTTTTAGATCTTTTAGGCTTAAGGTGCTAATGTTAGAAATATAACTATACGATTAAAGAGAAATGTTAGAAAATGTGGTAGAAATTTAAGGACAATCCGCATATAAATTAGGGGTCAACAAACTATAGCCCTCAGGTCAAATCCAGCCAACTGCCCATTTTCTAAATAAAGTTTTATTGGAACACAGCTTCTCTAATTTGCTTATATATTATCTATAGCTGTTTTCTAGTATAAAATGAAGAGCTGAGTAAATGCAACAGACTGTTAGGCACACGAAGCTGAAATTACTTACTATCTAGTACAGAACATATTTGCTGCCTCTGATATACACAATAGAAATCACCAGAACGAACACATGAGATCCTAATAATTTTAACATAAGAAATTTTAGTATTCACTGGAGTTTAATAGAATACTCTGTTTACTCTTACCATTATATTGACACATCTATAACATACTAATTATATTCAGAATAAAAATACGGAGTTCCTCTATGATCCTAAAATGTCTCTTGGATCACCAAGAAAAGATTATTCTCCACATAAAAATAATGCTAAATATCATGTGTTTTTGTCTAGATATTTGGAAAGTGGTTCTCCTTTTATGATTTATATTTGATTTTCTATTAACTATAGTATTTTATTAACTAGAGTACTTCATTCTCTATGTATGCCAAGTGACATATATTTTAAGCCATATGAAATTCTTAACTTTGTTAATGTTTCAATTCATGGAAACTAAATTGCATCTGAAGCATGTTTCAGGTTCAAACTTGTGTGGTCAAAGAAATATGGGCAGCTGTTTATATCTTACAGGGAGAGTGTATTTAAGTATCAGTATTATCTTAGTCCATTGGGGCTGCTATTGTAAAATACCTGTACTTGGTGGCTTATAAATCACAGAAATTTATTTCTCCAAGTTTTTGAGGCCGAGAAGCCCAGAATCAAGGAATCAGCAGATTCAGTGTCTGGTGAGGTTCTGCTTTCTGGTTCACAGACTGCCATATTCTTGTTGCAACTTCACATGGCAGGAGGGATGAGGGGTACTCTCTGGGATCTCTTTTATAAGGTCACTAATCCCATCATGAGGTCTCCATTCCCATGACCTAATCACCTACCAAGGACCCTACCTTCAAACACCATCACATTGAGGGTTAGGATTCAACATATGAATTTGAAGGGACACAAACATTCAGTTTGCAGCAAGTATAATTTTTAAAATGAAAGAAGGAAAGAAGGGAGGGAGAGAGAGAGAAAAAAAGAAATACAGGAAGAAACAAAGAAAAGATGGATGAAATAAGCATGAACTTTGAGGTCAAACAGATTTAGTTTTAAAACTTTCTCCTACCACTAAAATATGTGTGAACTTGAACATGTTATTTAACCTTTCCAATGTCAACGTTTTTACAACTAAACTGTAAATATCAACTATTCCGTAAGTTTGTTCTAAGCACAGGTGTTTCAAATAAAATACTATGTCCAGTTAAATTTAAATTTCATAAAAACAGAAGAATTTTCAGTATAATTATGCCCCATGTATGTTTGTCATTTATCTGAAATTCCAGTTTAACTGAGCATGGTAGGCTCAGTAATAGCCCCAAATATGTCTGTGTCTAATCCCCAGAACCTATAAATGTTACTTTACATGGCCAAATGGACTTGTAGAAATGATTAAGCTAAGGATCTTGCAATGGGGATATTATTGGAAATTGTCTGGTGGGCCCAAATGTGTCTTTATGAGATGGAAGTTGCAGGAGGAGTCATAGAAGATGATGTGATGATAGAAGCAGAGATTACAATGATACTCTTTGAAGATGGGGCAAGGGGCCATAAGCCAAAGAATGCAGGTGGTCCCTAGAAGCTGGAAAAGCCAAGGAGATGAATTCTCCTCTCAGCACCTCCTAAAAAAACCAGCATTGCAAATACCTCCCCTTGAGTCCAGTGAAACTGATTTTGGACTTCTGACCTCCAGAACTGTAACAGAATAAAGTGTGTTGTGTTTAAGCCACTAAATTTGTGAAAATTTGTTATAGCAGCAATAGAAAACAATTATACTGAGACCTCCTGTATTCTTACTAGCTAAATCTGGCAACCTCGCTAATGATTAAATGCAGTAGGCTAGCACGAACTTCCCCTTAAACATGGCAGAGTGAACATGTGCATTTGTCTTTGCTCCCTCCCAAACCCTCACCACAGTTAAATTAAAAGAATAAATAATCTATAAATCCATAACGAAGGGGGGAAATGAGAAAAAAAAAACAAATTATAGCTGCCAATCTAATTTTAGAAACTGGAAGGGTAATAACTGATTTAAACTGTGACCGGGATACTGATTAAAATAGGGAAAGAGCTGAAACTTTAGAAAATAGATGATAAACCCAACAAGGAGTAGTTCATTCATATTGCAAAACTTGGAGAGGCTCAGACATTAGAAGCATTAGGTACTACAGCAGGCAATACTGGAATCTTGTTGAAAATCTGCTTAAGAACCAATCAGTTACCAAATCCTTTCCTTTACCCCTAAACTTCAAGTGACTATTCCCTACTCACTCTGCAAGAGGTACAATGCTCATTTTCCGAATACCTTATTAAGAGACTCCGGAGTCAGAGAGATGAGGCACAGGAAGGTAAATGTGATGTCCTCCCGTAAAATGGTGCAAGAATGTAGCATTACATAAAGGTTGATACACGGAAGAGTAAAAATGAACCTCCTTCTTTGAGAGTATTTCAAGATGCTAGACATGAAGATTATACTGCTTAGGTGGGAAATTAGAGCATCCTATCCAAGAAAAAGTATCTATAGATATTGAAAATTTGGTTTCCCAGAGCAAAATACTGGATCCCTGCCAGATTAGCCTACTGTAAAACTGACAGGTTAAAATCCTCTTTCACACACAGAGTATGTCCAGGTAGCTATTTAGTCCCTCACAGATTCAGAGAGACAACAGATACCTCCAGAAGTTTGAGAGAGAAACATAAGGAACCAAACCAAATAAACAGAGAAAAAGGAAATCATAGAATACAGAAATAGTGCAGAAAGTAGAAAAAAATCTTTACAACATCATAATTAATGTCCTCAGAGAGAGAAAGAATGCTTTATAAAAATGCAATCATCAAAACAGGAATGAACATAAGAAATTTAAAATATGCTAGTTGAACTAAAACATTCAATTAAACATTTGCAAAATAAAATCGAGAAGATCTCCCAGAAAGTAAAACAGTATAAGCATATGAAAACGTTAGGAAAGAAAAGAAAATCTGAGGATCAGTCCAGGAATATCCATGAGTTATGACAAGGATGAATCCTAGAGGGACCAGAAAAAACAGAGGGAAGGAATTTATCAAATAATTTTAAAAATGATGATCATGAGGCCTTACATAAAAGAACAAACAAAAACAAGATATACACCAAGCATATTATCATGACCATCTGGATCACCACAGCCAAAGATAAGATTCTAAAGGTATCCAGAGAGAAAAAAACAGGTCACATTAACTAGGTTGACCATCCATCATGGTTTGCCTGGGATGATCCCAATATATACTTGTTCTAGAATCATATTTGCCTTTTTATTTGTCTAGTATTTATCAGCTCTTATCAGCATGGTAGGCTCAATGATAGCCCCAAATACGTCTGTGTCTAATCAAATTACGATTATTAATTGCATTAAAATCATCCGTGATGGTTTTACAGGCCTCTGTTTTGTAGTTGCAGCTGCTGCTGAAAGTTTCATCTAAAGCTCATGAGATGCATTTGTAATAAGCAGTATACTCACTTTAATACATGGTTAAACCTGAACGACCATCAGCAATTAACCCATCTTTCTCTTCCTTGCCCTTTCTTTTTTAAATTTTTGTCTTTAATTTGTTTTTTTGAGACAAGGTCTTACTCTGTTGCCCAAGCTGGAGCGCAGTGGTATGATCGTAGCTGTCTGTAACCTCAAACTCCGAGGCTAAAGCCATCCTCCCGCCTCAACCTCCTGAGTAGCTAAGACTACAGGTATGCATCACCATGCCTGCTTTATTTTATTTATTTATTTATTCATTCATTCATTCATTCATTCAGTAGAGACAAGGTCTCTCTATGTTGCCAGGCTGGTCTTAAACTCCTGACCTCAAGTGATCCTGCTGCCTTTACCTTTTTTGATACAATATAACTATTTTTTTCCTTCAGAGGACAGCATTTCTTGCTGACAAGAAAAGGAAATGCATTCTGACAGTCACATTTTTTAGTCAGAGGTAATATTGAATGCCAGGGCTCTGCTAGCCACCGTGTACCACCTAGTTGTTCTGTTTCTGCAAGATGCGTGAAGTCCCCAGGAGGTAAGGCAGTGGGAATGTGGAAAATATAGGTTAAGGGTAGGCCAAATATGTGTGGGCAATAGAGTCTGCACTTATGTGGAGAGCACATAAAGAATGGTCTTAATACATTTCCTACAGTGGTTTTGTCATTTAGTTTATTTCAGAAATCTAAAACTATTTATCTTGTTGTTAGATAATATGTTTTTATTGTATTTCGCAATAAGCTCTTTTAGCCCTAGACAACTAAACTAAGAAAAGTTTATGTTTAATTAAAAATGATGTGCTTAATTTCCATTTTTCAGAAAACTTGAGAGGATGAATAGCTAACTTGCATAAAATGTTTGTCAACATTTCCCATCTGTATTAGCACTGTCACCAGAATGTTGTGTATAAACCATTTTGAAACATGGTGGCTTTGCAAACAGGCATTTATATTTATCCTCAAGAGTCTGCAGATTGAGATTTGGCTGACTGAGAAAGGAATCAGCCAGGTTATTTATTTATTTATTTAGTTAGTTAGTTATTTAGTTATTTATTTATTTTTGAGACAGGGTCTCACTCTGTCGCTTAGGCTGGAATGCAGTTGTATAATCTTGGCTCACTGCAGACTCATCTTCCTGGGCTCAGGTGATCCTCCCACCTCAGCCTCCCAAGTAGCTGGGACTACAGGTGCAGGCCAACATGCCTGGCCAATTTTTGTATTTTTTGTAGAGACAGGGTTTCACCATGTTGCCCAGGCTGGTCTTGAGCTCCTGGGCTCAAGCGATCAGCCCACCTTGGCCTCCCTAAGTGCTAGCATTACCAGTGTGAGCCACCATGCCCAGCCTGTCATGATCTTTTCATGGAAGATTATAGGAGAATGCAAACAAGTGAGATCACATAACATGTAAAGATTTGACTCCTGTCAGGTTTGCCAACATTCCATTGGCTAAAGCATGTCATATGAATAATCCAGCATCAATCAGGGAAGAAAGTAAATGTGGACTGAACACTAATCCACACTATCACCTTTTTTTTTCTTATCATAGAAGCCATAGTAATACCATTAATCACATGATAGCCAGAAGACACAAACCTAGTAAATACCAGCATCTATTTCAAAAGTTATTAATTAAACCAAACGATACCTGAAGATGACAATTTAGCACGTGCAACTAAAGAAAGTGCATTTGCGTATCACTCCATGATGCATGACTTTTCATTTTGATCAAATGACTACTAAGTTAATTTTGCTCATTTATAATTTCAAATCTTTTTTATACATGTTAAAGATGAAAGGCTTTTTAAGTACTGGCTTTGCTTCATTAGCAGAATACAAACTTCCTAGAGTTCAATTATGCCAATTTTATATCAATGTCATTCAATGTTAAACAAAAATTAGTGAATTCCAATAATAGAAAGGTTTCTTTCATGCAATCAAAATGAAGCATTTGCAATTGCATTTTATAATATTACAGGCAAAATGCCAAATATTATTAGGAATATTATTGTAAAATCAATTAAAAGGTTCCACATTGAAGATACAATTTTGCTTCTGCAGTAATAATGTGATATGACATTTGGCAAAATAAATAATGGAACTCATAGAGCAATAATTTATTTGGAATTAGTTATAGTGTGCATTAGTACATTTTCATGCTGCTGATAAAGACACACCCGAGACTGAGAAGAAAAAGAGGTTTCACTGGACTTACAGTTCTGCATGACTGGGGAGGCATCAGAATCATGACGGGAGGCAAAAGACACTTCTTACATAGTGGTGGCAATCATAAAAATGAGGAAGATGCAGAAGTGGAAGCCCCTGATATAACCATCAGATCTCACGAGACTTATTCACTACCATGAGAACAGTATGGGGGAAACCACCTCCATGACTCAAATTATCTTCCACAGGCTCCCTCCCATAACACATGGGAATTATGGGAGTACAATTCAAGATGAGATTTGGGTGGGGACACAGAGCTAAACCATATTATTTCACCCCGGCCCCTCCAAATCTCATGTCCTTATATTCCAAAACCAATCATTCTTCCCAACAGTCCCCCAAAGTCTTAACTCATTTCAGCATTAACCCAAAAGTCCACAGGCCAAAGTCTCATCTGAAACAAGGCAAGTCCCTTCTGCCTATGAACCTGTAACATCAAAAGCAAGCTGGTTATTTCCTAGATACAATGGAGGTGCAGGTATTGGGTAAATACAGCTGCTCCAAATGGGAGAAGTTGGCCACAACAAAGGGATTACAGAGCACATGTAAGTCCAAAATCCCGTGGGGAAGTCAAATTTTAAAGCTCCAAAATGATCTCCTTTCACTCCGTCTCACATCCAGGTCACGCTGATGTAAGAGTTAGGTTCCCACAGTCTTGGGCAGCTCTGCCCTGGTGGCTTTGCAGGGTATAGCTATCCTCCTGGTTGCTTTCATGGGCTGACATTGAGTGTCTGTGGCTTTTCCAGGTGTACAGTGAGAGCTGTCAGTGGATCTACCATTTTGAGGTCTGGAGGACTTTGGCCCTCTTCTTACAGCTTCACTAGGTGGTGCACCAGTAGGAACTCTGTGTTGGGGCTCTGACTCCACATTTCCCTTCTGCACTGCCCTAGCAGAGGTTCTCCATGAGGGCCTGACCCCTGCAGCACACTTCTGCCTGGGCATCCAGGCATTTCCATATATGTTCTGAAATCTAGGTGGAGGTTCTCAAACCCCAATTCTTGACTTACAATTCAAGATAAGATTTGGGTGGAGACACAGAGCCAAAGCATATCACAGTGCATACATAATCCATAGTTGCTTTTAAATAAGCAGCAGGAAAATCAAAGCTATAGTTGTCAAAACTTACAAGTAGTTTAACATACATCTATTAAGTAGTTTATATATTTATATATAGTTACATATCTGTGGTCTGAGCACATATATATACATATATGTAGTTTATATATTTATTATATATTTATATATAATATATGTTAAGCAGTTTAATATATATTAAGTAGTTATATATACATAAATATATATATATTTGAAGTGAACCATAACGTATTTGTTTATATGAAGCTGATGTTAAGAAAGTTAAACAAAAAATTATATTCTGGAAGTATCTATTTTCTCTCTTTGTTGCTTCTCTTAAATTATATTTGATAAATATTTAAGCCTTTGAAGAACTTTTTAAAATAATGATATCAAATGAGAAGTCTAAATTTAATGATACCAAAATGAGAACTCTAAGTTTTCAAAAATAGTTTAGAAAAATTTTAATCAAAATATTAAAAAGAAATGGAGCACCAAACGTTCTCGAGCTATTTAGTGATTATAGTTATTAAAAACAAATTTTTCAGATAGAAAGACATAATTTATTCCTACAAAAACAATTCCTACAAACATTCCTACAAGAACAAATTAAACAATGGTACCTTGCCTGGTGAACAAAATTTAATTTTGAAATTCTGAATTGTGTTTTTAAATATCTCAACTTGCAAGAAAAATCTTTTCAAGGACCTCCACTTTAAAATGGTGATTTATATTACATGTGAGAATAAAATAAAACTAACAAGGCTATAATTTTTGCAGGGTCAAAATTGGCAAAATATTAAAATAATCGCAGATAGAAAAAACTTATGCAATGTTTTGTGTCTCCTAAAATGTATTTGAAAAAAAAGGAGGCACTCTGAATAAAGGGTATGATATAGTACCTTTAAAATAACTAGACCAAAATATTTATACAATTCAATAACTCCCTTAAGAATATCCTTCATTGAACAGAATTGACTCTGCAGTTACAAAATACCTCAGCACATATGAGAGTATTTTCTCAGTAAAAATATTATGGCTTTTATGATCAACAGAGAAAAAGTCAATAAAGGTTGTCAGAAATGTCAAATTCATTAACTATTTAAAATACAGCTTTAAAGAAGATTGTAGGCAGTTTTGTGGAAAAACATAGTAAGAGCATCGCTGGACCACAGAGGATTTCTAGGGCAGTGAAATTTCTCTGTATGATACTGTAATGATAGATGTATCTCATACATTTATCTAAACCCATAGACTGTACAACACTAGGAGTGAAACCCAATGTAAACTATGGACTTTGGATCATGATGTGCCAGTGTAGGTTCATCAGTTTTAACAAACGTACCACTCTGGTGGGAGATATTGATGATAGGGGAAGCTATGCATGTGTAGGGGAAGGAGGTATATGGAAAATTTCTGTACCTTTCATCCAGTATTGCTATGAACCTAAAACTGCTCTAAAACAGTCTCTTTTTTTTTTTTTAAGTTAGGCACAGTGGCCCATGCCTGTAATCCCAGCATTTTGGTAGACCAAAGCAAGGGGATTGTTTGAGGCCAGGAGCTTGTGACCAAACTGGGCAACATAGTGAGACTCTGTCTCCACTAGATAGATGGATAGATAGATAGATAGACAGATAATAGACTGTCTTGAGGCCAGAAGTTCAAGGCTAGCCTGGACAACATAGCGAGACCTCTTCTCTACAAAAAATTTAGAAATTAGCTGGGCATGCTAGTGCCTACTTGTAGTCCTAGCTACTTGGGAGGCTGAGATGGGAGGATTACATGAGCCCAAGAATTCAAGGCTGCAGTGAGCTGTGATTGTGCTATTGCATACTCTAGCCTGGGCAACAGAGTGAGACCTTGTCTCAAATTAAAAAAAAAAAAAAAATTCTTCAGAAAATTTCTGGTGTCATGATACTAGATCTACATGTAGCTTTTAACGATTAAATTACATAAGTAGTACCAAGATTCATTGTTGTCCTTATATTATTTGTAGTATTAGGGAAATCATCATAAAGAAGAATTCTTTTTTTTTTAAATGTATAGATTTAAAAAAATTTAGACAGAATTTTAAAACTGTACATTATAGCCCAATCAATATATACTAATAGTGTATTAGCTCTGGAGTGCTGACGTGGTACTAATGCTTATCACCATCACCAAGGCCAGCTCAACAGCAATGACCTCACAGCCTTGCTGGGTCTGATCTAGAGGAGTCCTCACAATGTGTGGACTTCCAGGACCTTGAACCCTGGCTGCACCTTGGGAGAGGAACCAAGGGAGGTACCAAGAGCCAGAGTTGATACATGTATAGCCTGATGCTTAGGTGGATCTTTTGCATTGCATGTTTGCTGCTTTGATAGTAATTCCAAGGATACACACCTTTAGCCAAAAAAAAAAAAAAAAAAAATCATTATTCTCTCCAAGTTCTCGGCCTGGAAGAGCCTTTGTGGCCTGTCCTAGTTCTACTGATTTAACTAGAAATTTTTATATAATCACATTCAGCCTATGGGGACAGGAGTTGATGTAAAAGAAAGATATCCTCATTTTACCTGGAGGAGGCCATTATTCAGTGGTCAATAAATTTTCAAAATAATCAAGAAATAGCTATATATATATATATTATACAAATATGGAAATAAATAGAAGAAACTGCTGAAATGTTTGAAAGTAAGGAATGGGATTGGGAATGAGAGGGTAAGAAGTTTACATTAAAAGTTTTGTTATTGTATTTGTGTTTTTAGAATTGTGAACATGTATTGTGTTAATTTTTAAAAAGTAAATAAAGTTTTAAATTAAATGCCTCATATACCTAGTAGGAAGTCAAGGTTTCCTTTTCCTGTTATTCCCAATTTCTATAAGTTTCTAGATATGCATCTGATTTCCTCCTGTTTTTTGGACAGTTTCTGCACAAGAAATTACTAATCCACTATGATCTGAGGGCCATGCAGACTGCCCTAGATAATCTTGAAATTTGCTAAACCATTATGAAAGGTTTTCTTTTAGGTATATTTCAATCCCTTTACCACTCAAAATGTTGCTAACTGAAAGCATTTTTACAAGTATACAGTTGATTGAAATCTGGAAAAGTAATGAGCTTATTTATTTGCTTATATTCAATTCCCAGTATCACACACTGTAATTTAAGGATTACCTACTACCTGCGGATATTCTTCTTACCACGTTAAGGCAGAGACCACACTCTTCCCGTTTCCCATGCTGGAGATGAGACAGATGGAAGCATTAGTATAAATTAAGATCAGTGGTGGGTAGAAATTCGGCAATTCAATAAGGAAAATTGCACACCAAGGTTAAGCTTGTTACCAAAACTCCTTTTTTTGCAAATCACCAAGTTCTCCTTCCTCTAATTTTTGGGTAAACAAATTAATGCTGAGTGTTATGGACTGGCCCACGGGTTTTCCTGCAATATATTATCTGGACTCTGTTAGCGAAATGCACGGCATTGTCTGTACATTAGTCCCTGAGACCTGGCAGGAGTTGTTGCAACTTGTTCATTCCAGTGTTCAAGTAGTTCAGCCGTTGTGTCAACATGTTAGGGGCTGGTCTCTGATCATGATGGGCCAGGCTCACTCTTTATGATTGCTGGTGGATTCCCTTTCATTTGCGCTCAGACTACAGATCAGCCTCTACCAAAACAGATCGGCAGTGAAAGGTAGAATATTTCTTGTTGAAATTACCAGGGGAGTCAGTACAGGGTCTGGATAGGATTTCACAGAAGATTGGAAATGGTATCAGGTAAAAAATGCAAGTTAATATTGAGGGCGATTCCACCAGCTTGCTCCTGCCTCTGCTTTAAGAGTAAGGAAGTACAGTCACTGATGATAATCATGGCTGTAGTCACTGAGGCTTACAGTGTACCCAGACAGGCATGGTTTTAAGTGCTCTGTCTTATCTCATTTAGTCCTCATCACATCTGTAGGTGGTATTTCCCTTTCACTGCAGTAAGTAAAAGAATACCTTAAAAGTGCTTAACACAGTGCCTGACAGTATGTAAAGAAACATTAGCTTGTTATCATTGCTAATCATCAGTAAAGGCTCAATAATGTCTTTTGGAAAAGCTCCATCTTTTGGAATCCTGCCAGTGCAAGGTAGACTCTTTCCCCTTGGGGGAAGAATGCAAAGAGTGGAATTGAAAACTCTGATGCAAGTTTACATTCCTATATTTTAGTAACACTCTCAACGGATGAGGGAAAAACAAAATAAATTTTTCAACACTAATCCTAGTAACTAAGTCACATGTCCAGATATTGATTCCATATGACTTGTCTGGGCCAACACCTACCTTGCCAATCTAATACTAACATTTTTCGCCTAGTAACCAGACACTCAATATTACAGCCCCCATTTTCCGAGGAGGGAATGAGATGCTTTGTTCAAACAGAGGTGAGCCTTGTTAGATGTTGCAGAGGAAATTCAGACATCAACTAAATGCCCTTTAATGCTGCTTGTCACTCAGCATGTGTGATGCTAAGAACACATAATGTTTTAACATTTTTTTAAGGAATTAAATGGAAGACTCCATTACTGTATTGCTAAAAAGATGTGACCAAAGGCAAGTGTACATTTTGGAAATAAAACTTAATTGAACTTTAATTAAAACCTTTAACTTTGCCCCCCCCCCCAAAAAAAAACTGCCATAAAAATAGACATTAAATAGTCAAGCATTTGAGTCCTGAGTGGTTACAGTTGTAGTGGACAAGGGGCATGATGGAGGCCTGTGATTAAATCAAGGGCTTTGGCCCAAGCAGATAACACTGGGATTAAAACATGGTCCTGACCACACCTACCTGTGTCACTTTAGGGAAGTTATCTCTTTATGTGTGCATTTTCACATCTGTAAGATGAGATACTTTGTGGAATTGAGAGATAGGACTAGCTGGATTTCCTATGCTGACTAAGAATGCCTAGCTGGGGAAGGTGACCCCACCCACCTTTAAACACGGGGCTTGTAACTCAGCTCATACCCAACCAATCAGGTAGTAAAGAGAGCTCACTAAAATATAAATTAGGCTAAAAGCAAGAGGTAAAGAAATAGTCAATCATCTATCACCTGAGAGCACAGGGGGAGGGATAATGATTGGGATATAAACTCAGGCATTCGAGCCAGCAGTGGTAACCTCCTTTGGGTCCCCTCCCATTGTATGGGAGCTCTGTTTTCACTCTATTAAATCTTGCAACTGCACACTCTTCTGGTCCGTGTTTGTTCCAGCTCGAGCTGAGCTTTCGCTCGCCATCCACCACTGTTGATCGCCACCATCGGAGACCCGCTGCTGACTTCCATGCCTCTGCATCTGGCAGGGTGTCCACTGTGCTTCTGATCCAGGGAGACACCCGTTGCTGCTCCCGATCGGGATAGAGGCTCACCATTATTCCTGCGTGGCTAAGTGCCCGGGTTTGTCCTAATCAAACTAAACACAGGTTGCCAGTTCCACAGTTCTCTTCTGTGACCCACAGCTTCTAATAGAGCAATAACACTCAACGCATGGGCCCAAGGTTCCATTCCTTGGAATCCGTGAGGCCAAGAACCCCAAGTCAGAGAACAAAAGGCTTGCGGCCATCTTGCAAGTGGCCCGCCACCATCTTGAGAGTGGCCCGCCACCATCTTGGGAGCTCTAAGAACAAAGACCTGCCAGTAGCAGAATCTTTATGAGGATTCTATGAGATTACAGCTTTGAAGTACTTGGAACACAGAAGATACTTAATAAATGACAGTTATAATGATAATGGTCATGAAGAAGGGATCCAGGAAGTACCTTGGATTCCATAAATTTGGTGTAACAGAGGAACCATTATCAAGTCACCCAAGTTAATGATTTTCTTATCTTGCCCAAAATGGGCCTATCCAACCTCCATTATTTTCACAAATCAGTGTAGGGAAATGCAGTACCAGACAGGGAAGGATAGAGAGACAGGTTAAATGTTCCTCACAATAAAACGCCTCAGAGGTGGTACATATTTTCATCCAAGGGAATCCCATACAACCTTTAACACATAATAATCACAAAAACAAAAACCAAGTAAAACAGGAAGCACATTCAGCAGAAACTCCATTCCCGATAGGAAAGAACCAGCATTCCAGAGTTTCGCAAAGGACACCAGGAATGTGGAACTTGCCAATGCAAATTCCATGGAATCCAGAAATTACCTGTAAAGTGCAAATGGCCAGATATAGGGAACTAACCATTCCAACCAGTCTGGTAATTATAGGAAACACAGAGGCCAAACATTAAGAGATGTGCAAAATTGGGAGATGGAAAGAGAAGGGTTCCAGATCCCATAAGGCAGAGAAATGGCCAACTCTCCAATGAGGAGAAATTGAATGCTAACACCAGAACTACACTTGTTACATAATTAACTTAGGGTGAACTGTTTCTTGTTTTCATTCTATAGTATATACACTGTCAATCATCCATATCTTTAAAAAACCTCCTTCAGTTGCTGTTAATAACACCTAAAATAACTGAACCCCCAAGTGACAATTTTAATAACAGTGTTGGTATAAATAGACCAAGCCAGGTGAACACCACAATTAGTAAAGCATGGTCTAAAATGGGTGGGCTAGGCATTGTATTTCACATCAATTTGCTCTCTTGATTTCAACACTACTTTTGTTATCAGGAAGGGAAAGTATTATTATACCCATTTTACAGATGACAGAATTGAGCTCCTTGAAATTTAGTTAATTTCCCAAGTTTACAGAGTTTATATTAAAACTGGGAGTAAAACCACCCAGGACATCTCCTCTTTATCATCTCGCCCTCTGAGAAATCCTTCTGTGAATAATATGATGTTTTTATTTGCTTCTGGTTTTGAAATGTTACATTTCAAAATCCAGTTTGGATTTCAGTCTAGTATATGTTGAATATGGAATCTCTGCGCTGTGAACAACCTTGTGATATTTCTAAGGCTTCAAGACCTATATACAGTCTAAAGAAAAATCAGTTATGATGGAAATGATGGTTGCACTGAATGGGCTGGATCTTTAAAATATTCATTTCCCACAAGGAAATATTTTAGAGTTCTACTCCATGTTAATACTGTGCAGAAAATATTAATATCAGTAGCCCTCTGGGATGAAATTAGAGATGAACCTAGCCCTAAAGTTTCTATGTTTAGCATTTATTGAAGCAACCATAGTCACATTCTGAAGATTACAACTCATTTTGTTAAATTCATATGTATATGTGTGTGTGTATATATATAGTGAGACAAGCTAAAAATGTAAGTGTAATATAGTTTTCACATGTTATGTGTGAAAATGTTCTCCTTTTGGTTGATTGGTTATGGAGACTTTGAATTCATAGACCCTGGCACCTGCAGATATATGCACATTTGCAGATGGTAATTAGAGCTACACTCCTACATTTCCCCTCACCCTCCCATATCCTCAATTTCTCTTGTTTACTTTTTGTTTACCTTTGCAGTACTCCCAGGGAGGAAGAGGCTATAGCACTGGTGCGCTCCCAGGTATGAATCTAATGTTTTAGAACAGCTACACTATGAGGTCTTGTATATTTGGTTTAGAAAGATTGGAGTAGGTTTCATTTCATCCCTAACCTGAGGATGTTGCGAATGAGTAAGCTTTGTGGTCTGGGATAAGTCAATTATTTTATACCAGAAGGAGTAGATCCATGTCAACAGTCAAAGGTCTTTGATGTCCTTCCTCCATATCCTCTTTTCTGATTTGCATTTTAATGATGCTAATAGAATTACAGCTTTAAATGACTTATTGAATTTTCCATCTAGGAGAGATGTTAGGGATTACTGGATGTCATTCCTCTCATTTTATGAAAACAGAGGCACAGAGAAGTGACATGCTTTTCCCAAAGCCACACAACTGGTAGTGGCAGCTGGAACCAGAAACCAAGTTCACTGACACCTATTGCTTCAATCTCTGCTTTCTAACCCAGTCAAATAAATGATTTAACTGAAATAGTCACTGAATTAAGCAACTGTTTTGATTGAACTGGTGTAATAAATTTCACGTTCCTACAACTAAGGTTTATTTTTCAGTTGAGCTACAATGCTGATAAACAGACTTGAAGCTGATTAAGCATTTCAGATTTAATTCTTTCTAGATTCCTTGGGCCATGTTCCCATCTGGCTCAACCTCAAAATAAAGAACCCCAGAACATCTTATTTCCTAAAAAGTACAGTTAGGCCTGCCATATAAAATGTATATTCTTGTGCGATTATAGGAATTTTGCCATTATACCCTCTCAGCCAAAGATGATTTTATTATGTGGGATTTAATTAAAGTCATGTAAATGGAAAAACAGTATTTTTTAAACACTAAGAAAGAACAAGCACTGCAGAGAATGTGATAACATCTTCATCACATAAATGTTGGGATTTAATGAATACGTAATGTTACTTGGAACACAGAATAATGGAATCCAAGAAGGAAATAATAACCACCACCTTAACATTTCTCAAACACATCTCAGGAAAAAATGCACCACGAAACAGGCACAGTAGCAATCACTATAAAACATCTAACAGTTTTCTTTCAGTTGTAGGACAAAGGAATTTGTGTCAACAAAGATAGGAAATAGGATGCAAAGATTAATATTTTTTTTCTGCAGCACTTGGCCTGGTGTTTTAAAAGTCACAAAGTACTCTTTTTATTCATGGCACAGCAAGGTATAGTTTAATTGATCATAAAATTGGTTAAACAAAGGCATTTATGAAAGCATATAAAATTGATGTGAACAGAGGAAGTTACACCATTAGTGTGTTTACCATAAAAGTCTGCTATGTCTAAGTACATATGCTTCAGTTATAGCCACATTGATTGACTTTTTGTTTAATCTGCTATTTCCAGCAGCAAGTTCCTTCCCTGTTTCATGCCAGGTTCCTTTTAGGATTTCCATGTGACTTGCATTAGCAATTTTGGCTTCAGAAGTACCTCTAATGAACCATTTATAGTTGTTTTTTTTTAATAAAGAATGCTCAAAAAATTAGGCTGTGACAGTTATCCAAAACATAATTTGTTATGCTGTTTAATTATTTAATGGCTGTTTAAAAATTTAAACATGGTCCCTGGTTGATTGGTTGATACAATACCATTAAGGTAGATTTGAAGCGCCTTCAAGACTATAATTATCTGGTGGGTCCTTCATGATTCAGATTTATAAATTAGATTGTGTTCTAATAAAACGTTAATTCAAAAATGTCAGCTTAAGTGTTTTAAAAACTATTTCTTTAAAATGTTACTAAACACCTACATCTTTAGAAAAATAATTACTAAGCAAAGGAAATGGAGTGAAATTTTCTGTTAAAGTGAATGTGTTCTAAATCTATATACTGTTTATTTATTACAAGTATATGCATTCTCTTATATATCCATTTCTACATTCTCAAAATGCATGACTCTTTTCTACAAAAATATTTTTGACCATTAGCATGGCTCAAATCTTCATAGTAATGGTGGGTCTTGAGGCAAACCCTTTGATAGCTCAACAAATGATTGTTGAATATCATGACAAAAATCTCACACTCTTTTTATAGGAGAAAAATAAAAGTGAATGATGGATTTATCTGTAATGCAGTTATCAAATTATCCTTCTCATTGCAAAAAGAAAATAATTAATACTCATTTTGGTTTTCAAGAATAACACATACAGGAAAACAATGCAGCCAAGATACATTGTTTTTGAAGAGTACTCTGAAGATCTCTGCATTAGAGTCACCTGTGATACCTGTGTAACATGAAGATTCTTGGCTGCTTTACAGCTACAGAATTAAAGAGTTCCCTAAAATTTGAAAACCAGTGATCAAGATGCCAAGGTATTTTGTTTGTTTGTTTGTTTCAGAACATCTTCCCTAATGTCCAGTGCAGTGATTCAGGCCTGTAATCCCAGCACTCTAAGAGGCCAAGGCAGGAGGAATGCCTGAGCCCAGGAGTTTAAGACCAGATTGGGCAACATGGCAAGACCTCATCTCTGTAGAAAACCAAAAAACACCATCTTCCCTAATCTTCCTCGTGAACAGATTTGCTGCCTTTCCCATATTCTTCTTGTATTACATTATCTTTGCATTGTGAGGACTGCCTAGAGGGCAGGGGCCATGTCTTTTTTACTGTTGTATTCTCAGAGCTTAGTACAGTAACTGACATAGGGTAAAACTGTAAGAAACTATTGAAATAATACATGAATGCATGAATGGATGTATGACTAATAAGTAATACATAGAACTTTGTGGCCGGGCACACTGGCTCACACCTGTAATCCCAGCACTTTGGGAGGCTCAAATTCCTTCAAGCCAGGAATTTGAGACCAACCTGACCAACATGGTGAAACCCCATCTCTACCAAAAAATACAAAAATTAGCTGGACACAGTGGCACATGCCTGTAGTCCCAGCTACTCGGGTGGCTGAGGCAGGAGAATTGCTTGAACCCAGGAGGCAGAGGATGCAGGGAGCTGAGATTCAGGTGACTGCACTCCAGCCTGGGTGATAGAGTCAGACTCTGTCTCTAAATAAATAAATAAATAAATAGAACTTTGTCCATTATTAAGCAGAATTGACGATAATCCCATTCCCCAAATCACAGACAAAGCGATTTTAAACAAAGAGTAATTTCTTCCTTCTCCCATCACTAATTTCATCACCACTTCAGGAAAGAGTGTAATTTTAACTATAATTTTCCAATCCACCATCTTTAAAATGGAACTGTCACCTCAGTAGTGATATTAAAGTGTCTACAGACCTATAACTGTTCATGGCTGATCTTTTGCAAATTCAAATTTAGAAGTGGAAGTGCTCACCACCCTCAGCACTGAGATAAAAACGTGCTCTAAAGTCAGGGGAATCGGGAGAGATTTGTTAAAGGATAAAAAGTTAGGCAGAAGGAATAAATGCTACTGTTCTATAACACTGTAGGAAGACCATAGTTAACAATAACATGCAGCTTCAAATAGCTTAAAAGAGGGGATTGAATATTCCCAGCACAAATAAATGATAAATGTTTGAGCTGATGAATATGCTAAGTACCCTGATCTGATCACTATACATTATATGTACGGAAACATCACTACTCCATAAACATGCACAGTTATTGTTTCAGTTAAAATGATTTTAAAAAATAAAGTGTTTCTGGAACAAACAAAAAAAGAATGCTCTCAAGAAAAGGAGTTAAAAATGCAAGATAAGAGAAGTTCAATGCAGCGAAATGGTTGACTAGGAGTTAAGGGAAATAGAAGCCACACACACTTGAAACCTTGTGTAATTCTTTGAGGTTAAATCTGGAAATAAGTTAGAAAGCCATAGTTAGAGAGTTTTGAAAATTTTGGCCAAACATTCAGGATTAAGGAGAGTACCTTATTTACTTAAATATAGGGTGCAGTTTGTGTTAAAAAATCACTTCTTAAAGAGAGAGCACGGAGGGCTAATCTAGGAAAATGGCCCTAGGGCACCTGCCCTCACATTTATCTCAGAAACCACACTGCTGGGATAAAAAGGAGCAAAATGAGGGAGCCGCCTGGAACATTTTTTAATTTAAATTACATATTTAGTACAAAGTGTCAGTGTCAGAAGGCAGCAGACCATGGCTGTCTCGAGGTCAGAGATACGACATCTTTACTTTTGTGTATTCTCACTCCTAAAAGAGATCTCCCTCGTAGCAGAAGCTCCTTGGCCAGTGCTTGCTGAATATTGAATAAAAACAAAAGGAAAATGCACACAAGGCAAAGAATAGAGTGTTAAGCAACTGGATTTCTTTCTATCATTAAAATCTTTTTCTAGGGTACTAAACTTAAGTATGGACTATACCAAAAGTATCTCCACTAAGGTATAGACTCAGATGGGGTGTGAGAGTTTCGTATGAATCAGAACAGGGCATAAAACCAGCATGTGAGGTGGAAGTTTGGCCACTGGAAAGATATGTACAATTATTGAGGCCAGGTATGATTCTGAATAGCTGAGATAATGGCCTGAGGTTTCTCTTCCTTTGCTTTTTTTTTTTTTTTTGAGGGGATGGAGTCTCACTCTGTTGCCCAGGCTGGAGTGCAGTGGTGCAATCTCAGCTAACTGCAACCTTTGCTCCCAAGTTCAAGCGATTCTCCTGCCTCAGCCTCCCAAGTAGCAGGGATTACAGGTGCACGCCACAGTGTCCAGCTCATTTTTGTATTTTTGGTAGAGATGGCGTTTCGCCATGTTGGCCAGAGTGGTCTCGAACTCCTGACCTCAGGCAATCCACATGCCTCAGTCTCCAAAAGTGCTGGGATTACAGACGTGAGCCACCATGACAGGCTGTGCTTTGCTTCTCAAAGCCTGATCGAGTTGAAGGCTTTCAAATGGGATCTGTTGAAAGAGCCCAGTGGTGAGACAGAGTCTGTGAGAGAAAGTTGGAAAGTGGTTAAGTGTGATAAGAGATCTAGAGGAAGTTTTCACAGTTTGGCTTGTAGAATCTTCCTCCTAGAGCCCACCTCTTAACATCGCCCAGGCAGGGCCAGCTTCACACATGTACGACCTACAGAGTCACCCAGAGTCTGTGCTCAAGGGGCTACTTGATTGGTTTAATGCTCTAGTATCATCAACTTGAAACTCTCAGTAATTTTATTATACGACTTGTGTTTTGCAAGTGGAGTCCCATGACACAATGGAGCATACACATGAACAGAGAAGACAGGCACAATATATGTGTCGCCATTTCTTGCCACCCTACTCTCATAGAGTATTTGTGGTGCCCCATAAACACAATTCAGGTGGTCCCATGAAGCAGGCAAGATCAGCAAGCTGGAAAGTGAGTATGAGATAACATTTAACACTGAGTGAGCTGAGGATGCTGACAGTCCCAAGAGCTCACACTTTCTGTCTGAACCAGAGTGTACCTTGAACAGAAAAAGAAGGCAAGGGAATTCTAAGAAATGTTGGCAATCTGGGAATTCTATGATATGATTTCTTACCCATGTAACTTCCCTGTATTAGCTACTTTTGCTGAAAACGACATGGAAGGAAAGGGGAAGATGGCTGAAGCCATAGTTTCTTCTGCTTTCAGTCCTTCTTACTCATCAATAAGCCAGAGATAGAGAGTATTGGTAGAATGTGCGTATATCAAGAAGGGAAATAAAAACAGGGCAGCCTTTCCTCTCTTGTGGAAAGAACAAAATACATATGCATATACAAGCCGCGAAATAGAAATTGTGTCATTTCAGTAATTCTGCATATGATCTTGCATTTGCATTCAAAACTGGTATCACACAATATAAAAATGAACAGCAAAATTTATGCTAATAATTTAAAATTTTAATTTTTCTTTACTTAGAATGACGTTAAATAATAAGCTATAATAAGTCAAAAGAGAAGACAGAATAATGGAAAAGGTTTTATATTTTAACAACTTTAAGGGTACTTTTTTTTCCTGCTTTTTCAACAAAGAGCTGTGTTTTTATTTTGCACTGGTCTCAGCAAGTTATGTAGTTAGCCTTGCTTTCAGGCCAGTATTCCAAGGAAAACCATCATGGAAAATGTTGGCAAGGAGGAATGCGCAGCAGAGAGCTGAAGCCTAAAAGATAGCTAATTTCCTTCCCAGCTGCAGGGCAATCAAAGGGTATTGTCAGGAACCCTAGAAAAATAAACAGAGCCAGGCTCTGCCCCTTAGCCTGTGTGGACTAGTGAAAGTTGCCTTACCTTTCTGAGCCTCAGTTTCCCATCTGTAAAGTGGAATAGTAACTTGCATTGGTGTTATCAGAGATGAACGTAACTTATACAAAGTGTCTACCACATAGAAAGCTTGCAGTATTTGACAGCTATAATATTGTTCTATAATTATGAGTTGTGTTCTTTCTAGGACCCTGTTTTAGTCAGTGTTCTCCATAGGGAGAGAACCAATAGGATATATGTATATACAAAAGGGAGTTTATAGCAAGAATTGGTTCATACAATTACAAGGCAAAGTCCCAAGACAGGCCGTCTGCAAGCTGGGGAAAGAGAGAAGCCCATAGCATAGCTCATTCCAAGACCAAAAACCTCAAACCAGAAAAGCTGACGGTGCAGCCCTCAGTATGAGGCCAAAGGCCCAAGAGTCCCGGGAAGGCCCCTGGTGCAAGTCCCAGAATTCAAAGGCTGAGGAACCTGGAGTCTGATGTCCAAGGGCAGGAGGAGAGGAAGCAAGGGTCTGGTATGGGAAGAGAGAGAGAAAGTGAGAAGACTCAGCAAGCTGCTTATCCCTTCTTCTATCTGCTTTGTTCTATCTGTGTTTGCAGCCAATTGGATGGTGCCCACCCACTTTGAGGGTGGGTCTTCCTCTCCCTGTCCATCGACTCAAATATCTGACAATACCCTTCCAGACACACCCAGAAACAGTGCCTCACCACTCACCCTCAATCCAGTCAAGTGGACACCTATATTATCAGTGACCCATAGCACTGACCTTATATATATGGCAGATGAGGCTTGCTTTTGTGGAAGGATTCAAAAACATACTGTCTTCCTCTCAAGGCCTAAAATAATCCAGTCCTGATTATTCCAATTTTCCTTCCCACAAGCCTATCAGAAAAAGGTCTGATACAAATCCTGAGCATTTTGGTATGAATGTAACAACACATAGAAGCCACGCCTGCAAGAGCAGTGGCCACTGCGAGAGAGGCTGAAAGGCGTTTCTAAAAGGGAAAAGGGAACCTGAATGAGAAAGTGAGGGAAAGAGAGAAGAAACACAAACAAATGCTACTTCTTGGAATCTACAATTTAGAATTGGGATCATCAATCTGGGAAAGCTCAAATCAATGAAACATCTTACAACCCATTAGTCTCAATTTCATAGAAAAGAATGGGCCGATTACTGCGAAAGTGCCTTTCATAATCCAAGGTTTAAAAATTCAGCAAATATTCATTAGAGGCCTGCTCTATATATGACACAGTGCTAAGCACTTTGAGAGACACAGAGAGGAATAAGGAAAGGTCCCTTCTTCCCTCCAGGAGTTCACAGGAAAGAAAGGATTAGATCAGCATACCACTGTGTATCATGCAGGAAGGAACAAGTACGGTTGGAAGAATAGAGACCGGGAGATACCCAGGAAGAAACAGTTGTCTTTGTATCTTGAGGCCTGCATGCCTTTCTCTCTACTCTTTCTGTCTCATGCTAACCTATGTAAACTTTTTTGTTTTGCTACATGCTGATGAGAACTACAATAATTATTTTTTGTCGCCTAACAGTCTGTGTCAAATGATGTGCCATAATCTTTCAATTATGTCATATCAATTAATTCATGTAAATACTACTAGAAAAGAAAATGGGCTAAAATATAATCTGAAGACTTGCTCAAAGTCACCCAGTTAATCTGCATGAGAGTCAGGATTCAAATCCAAGTGAGTTTGCCTCCAAAGCCCATTCTCTTTCCATTTCACTTTTGTGAAGGTCTACCCGAGGTTCCCTAAAGAGAACGCATGGTTATGTCCGTCCCTTTTGTATGTGCTGTTCCTCTGGAGTGTCTTTAACCCTTTGTCACCTTGATAAACTTCTATATATAATTTCCAATCCCCCTCAGTTATTAATCATCTATTTCCTACCATTTCAGCCCCTCCAAAATGTTCACCACTCCCTACTCTGTGCTAACAAGTATCTCCTCTATGGACTGCTATTCATCTATTTGGCATATTGTGGAGGAATTGTGTAGTTTTACAGTTGTGCCATCACTTCAGGTGTTGCGTTCCTTGAGTGAAGGGTCATAACTTTTCTGATTTTGTACATTTACCACATGGTAGGAACACAACAATTTTTTGCTGAAACATGTTGAATTTGATACACAGAGAAATCAATATTGGCTAAGGATGTATTGCAGAGTTCAGCACACATGTTCTATAAAGGACTATCTACTTTTTTTTTTTTTTTTTTAAGACGGAGTCTTGCTCTGTTACCCAGCCTAGAGTGCAGTGGCGTGATCTCCGCTCACTGCAACCTCTGCCTCCTGGGTTCAAGCAATTCTCCTGCGTTCAAGTAATTCTCCTGCCTCAGCCTCCCAAGTAGCTGGAATTACAGGTGGCCACCATACCCAGATAATTTATTGTATTTTTAGTAGAGATGGGGTTTCACCATATTGATAAGACTGGTCTCAAACTCCTGACCTCAGGTGATCCACCCGCCTCGGCCTCCCAAAGGGCTGGGATTACAAGCGTGAGCCACCGCGCCTGGTCTAAAGGACTATATACTTAAATGAATGGGTGTAGTTATGTTCAAACAAGACTTTGTTTACAAAAACAGGCTGGTAGGCCAGATTTGGCCTTTAGACTATACTTTGCCAACCCTTGACATATTGTATGCCAACAAGCGCAGATTAGGAGTGGGAATACAGGAGCCCCTCCAAGCAGAAGAAACTACATATGCTAAGATGCTGGTGGCAGTATATGTTCAAGGAAAAACACAAACTAGCATGGTTGATTCATGGTGTACATGGTAAAGGAGTAATAATAGCTGAAACTACAGCAGGTGAGGTACTGCACATCTGTAATCCCAGCACGTTAGGAGGTCGAGGCGGGCAGATCGCTTGAGCTCAGGACCAGCCTAGGCAACATGGCAAACCCCTGTCTCTACAAAAATTACAAAAATTCGCTGGACATGGTAGTACACAGGCCTATAGTCCTAAATACTCATGAAGCAGAAACAGGAAGATGGTTTGAGCCCAGTAGGTGAAGGCTACAGTGAGCCAAGACCATGCCACTGCACTTCAGCTTGGGCAACAGAGTGAGACCCTGTCTCAGAAAAAGATAAAACTGGAAAAGTGGGCCATGAGAATGGAGGACCTCAAATGCCAGAGGAAGGAGTCTATTCTGATCTCAGTAGGTATGGGAATGTCATTGAAGTTTTTGAGTGAATTAGAGGCCTGACAGTTGCTGTCCACAGTATAGTAGGAGCACAGAGATCAACAGGTTTATGAGATCACCTAAGCACAAAAGTGATGACAGTAAAAATGGAAAGACATGAATAAAAATGAGAGCAGAAGAGGCAAAATTGTCAGGATTTGGCAATTGGTTTGCATGTCAGTGTAGAGAGAATAAAAGATGGCACTGAGTTCCTAGGTGGGTGCCTGGGAATATGGCAGATCCAGTAATAAACCAGGAAGGCAAGAGAAGGGACTTGTTTTAGAAAAAAGGAGGGAAGGAAGGAAGGAAGAAAGGAAGGAAGGAAGGAAGGAAGGAAGGAAGGAAGGAAGGAAGGAGAGAGAGAGAGAAAGAAAAAGAAAGAAGGAAGGAAGGAAAGAAAAGGAAAGAAGAAAGACAAAGAAAAGAATGAAAGAAAGAGGAGAGAAGAAAGAAAGAGAAAAAGAAGAAGAAGAAAGAAAGAAAAAAAGAAAAGAAAGAAAGAAAGGGAAAGAAAGAGATGGAGGGAGGGAGGGAAGCAAGGAGAAAGGAAAGAAAAGGAAGGAAAAAAAATGAAAGAAAGGAAGGAAGGAAGGAAATTTGTTTTAGACATGTTAAGTCTGATTTTATTTAATACTTGTTTTGCCTGGTCAAATGCTGTAACTAATGACAGCATTCTTTTCCAAAAGTGGATTAAAGTGTTTCTGACATTTGGCAGGGAAAAGACTTTTAAGCTCTTTTCTGAAACATACCTTTCCATGATATTTGATTTCTGCTTTATTTTTATTTTAACCTGCACTTGTCCTAACAACTAAAGAATACCTAGAGACCCAGTTCTCCCTTGTTCCTTGAGTCTTTTAATTTTCCAGTTATGTGCTATGTAATTCTGGACCAATTACTTTAGGTTTCTGTATCCTCCATAAAATGGGGAAAATCAATGGTCAGAGCAGGAGATTTGGGTCCTTCCTATGAACTGTGATTACTGAGATAAGTAGAGTCAGAGTATAATCTTATGATAAGAACACAACAACCTTAAGGCCAAGCTAGAGGGACAATTAAATTCCCATTGTAAAATGTGTACTGAAGGAAAACCAATGTGGCATGTCAGGCTACCAAATTTTGATAAGAAGAAATAGCTAAAATCAGAGGCAGAGCAACCAAGTTGAATCACAAGGTTGAAATTCATGTAAAGAAATCTGGTGAGGTTGGCCAGGCATGGCCACTCACACCTGTAATCTCAGCACTTTGGGAGGCCAAGGCGGCTGGATCACCTGAGCTCAGGAGTTCGAGACCAGCCTGGGCAACATGACAAAACCCTGTCTCTACCAAAAAATACAGAAAAAAATAGCCATGTGAGGTGGTGTGTGCCTGTAGTCCCAACTACTTGGGAGACAGGAGAAACACTTGAGCCCAGGAGGCGGAGTTTGCAGTGAACCAGAATCGTGCCACTGCAGCACTCTGCCTGGGTGACAGAAGTGAAATCCTGTGTCAAAACAAAACAGAGAGAGAGAGAGAGAAAGGAAAGAAGGAAGGAAGGAAGAAGGAAGGAAGGAAGGAAGGAAGGAAGGGGAGAGAATAAATCTGGTGAAGCTGAAAATACAGAAGATTAGCAGAGGAGAGAGTGGCAATGTGCTTGGGGTCCCCATTGTCAGTCAAGGGCAGAGCTGGTTTAATACATAACTTAACACAATTGGAAACTACACTCAACCACCTGTAATATAAACAGACAAACAAAAACCCCATAGAGCCTAAAAAAGGATGATCAAATCAGAAGTTACAAGAAAAATTGCAAATAAAAACCATTCCACAAGCTGAATAACGTCTGCAGTTGAGTTCATCATAATTGTATCAATGATGATTTCTTAGTTCCGACAAACGTAGCATGGTTATGTAAGATGTTAACATTAGAGAAAGCTAAGTGAGAAAGTATATGGAAATTCTGTACTATCTTTGCAACTTTTCTGCAAATATAAAATCATTCCACAATTTTAGAGACTTGCTGAGTCTTCCTGCCCTTGAACATGAGACTCCAAGTTCTTCAGCTTTTGGACTCTTGGATTTACACAAGTGGTTTCCCAGGGGCTCTCAGAACTTTGGCCACAGACTGAAGGCTGCACTGTCAGCTTCCCCACTTTTAAGGTTTGGGGACTGGGAGTGATCCACCACTGACTTCCTTGCTCCTCAACTTGCAGACAGCCTATCATGGGGCTTTACGTTGTGATCATGGATCATGGTGGATGGGAGGCAGGACTAGATTGCAGCTCCAACTCGGATGGACAGAGCAGCATGTGGAGGTTTGCATTGTGAATTTTTGCTCCAGAACAACTGCAGGAATAAATCAGGAAACCCAAGAGGACCCACAGACCCCCTGAAGGAAGCAGATGGCTCCTGCAGGACCTGGGAGATGCCCCAAATACTGTGAGTGCTCAAACTGTGGAAGTGAGAAAGGGAGAACATCTGGCTCCAAACACACACCCCCACTGGGGACACTGAAGGCCTAGATTGTGGGAGAAGATTCTGATCTTACCTGGAGCTGAGTCAATTTAGAGAGCCAAGCAAAATGCAGGAGTAGAAGAAGCAGTGAGAAAAGCCCTGGGACCTTGCTGGACCCCCTAGCAAGCTGTTTTTGCCTGGCCTCACAGGGGTCCTTTGGGAGGGTGGCCAGAGGTGCTGAGCAAAGGCCACAGGGAGGAGGAAATCTCCAGCTGAACTTTGTGACAATTTGAACTGATCAAGAAGGCTTCTGGCCAGAACTTGGGGGAGGATGTGAATTCAATGTACAAATTCCACAGGTAGGGGAAGAAGGAAAGCCATATTTGCTTTTGCAGCTTGGAGGCGGGTAGCCTGGGGCAAGTTCTTAGGCCTACTCACCCACTGCCTGGAAATAGACTTGGTGCTGTTGGTGGGGGCACAGTGGGAGTGAGATCAGCCCTTCAGATTGCATGGGAGCTGGGTGAGGCCTATGACTGCCGGCTTTCCGCCATTTCCCTGACAACCTGCATGACACAGCAGAGACAGTCATAATCCTCCTAGGAACATAGCTCCATTGACCCGGGAACCTCACTCCATCCTCCACAGCAGTCACAGCAATAGTTGTCCAAGGAGAGTCTGAGCTCAGACACAGCTAGTCCTGCCCCCACCCAATGGTCCTTCCCTACCCACTGTGGTAACTGAAGACAAAGGACATATGCTCTTGGGTTCTAGGGCTCCACCCACCACCTGTTCCTCCGCATACTACCACAGCTGATGCTCTTTGGAAAGTGCCACCTCCTGGCAGGAGGCCAATCAGCACAAAAATTGGGCATTACATCACGAAAGCTAAGAACCCTCACAGAGTCCATTTCACCCCCCTGCCACCTCCACCATAACAGGTGCTGGTATTCATGGCTGAGAGACCCACAGATGGTTCACATAATAGGACTCTGTGCAGACAACCCCCAGTACCAGCACAGAGCCTGGTAGACTTGCTAGGTACCTAGATCCAGAAGAGAGATAACAATCACTACAACTTGCCTCTCAGTAAGCCACATCCACAGGAAAAGGGGGACAGTACTACATCAAGGGAACAACCCATGGGACAAAATAATCTAAACAACAGATCTCAACCCTAGACCTTGCCTCTGACAGAGCCTCCCCAAATGAGAAGGAACCAGAAAACCAACTCTGGTAATATGAAAAAACTAGGTTCTTTAACACCTCCAAAAAATCACATTAGCTTACCAGCAGTGGACCCAAACCAAAAAGAAATCCCTGATTTATCTGAAAAAGAATGCAGGAGGTTGGTTGTTAAGCTAATCAGGGAGGCAACAGAGAAAGGTGAAACCCAACATAAGGAAATCCAAAAAATGATACAAGAAGTGAAGGGAGAAATATTCAAGGAAATATATAGCATAAATAAAAAACAATCAAAACGTCAGGAAACAATGGACACATCTATAGAAATGCAAATTGCTCTGGAAAGTCTCAGTAATAGAATTGAGCAAGCAGGAGAAAGAAATTCAGAGCTCAAAGACAAGGTCTTCAAATTAACCCGATCCAACAAAGACAAAGAAAAAACAATAAGAAAATATGAACGAAGCCTCCAAGAAGTCTGGGATTATGTTAAACAACCAAACCTAAGAACAATCAGTGTTTTTGAGAAAGAAGAAAAATCTAAAAGTTTGGAAAACATATTTGGGGGAATAATCGAGGAAAACTTCCCTGGCCTTGCTAGAGACCTAGACATCCAAATACAAGAAGCACAAAGAACACCTGGGAAATTAATTGCAAAAAGATCATCACCTAGGCACATTGTCATCAGGTTATCCAAAGTTAAGACAAAGGAAAGAATCTTAAGAGCTTTGAGACAAAAGCACCAGGTAACCTATAAAGGAAAACCTATCAGATTAATAGCAGATTTCTCAGCAGGAATTCTACAAGCTAGAAGGGATTGAGGCCCTATCTTCAACCTCCTCAAACAAAACAATTAGCAGCCAAGAATTTTGTATCCAGCAAAACTAAGCTTCATATATGAAGGGAAGATACAGTCTTTTTCAGACAAACAAATGCTGAGAGAATTTACCACTACCAAGCCACCACTACAAGAACTGCTAAAAGGAGCTCTAAATCTTGAAACAAATCCTGGAAACACATCAAAACAAAACTGCTTTAAAGTATAAATCTCCCAGGACCTATAAAACAAAAATACAATTTAAAAGACAAAAAAAAAGCAAGGTATACAGACAATAACTAGCACAGTGAATGGAATGGTACCACACATCTCAATGCTGACACTGAATGTAAATGGCCTAAATGCTCCACTTAAAAAATGCAAAATTGCAGAATGGATAAGAATTCACCAACCAACTATCTGCTGCCTTCTAGAGACTCACTTAACACATAAGGACTCACAGAAATTTAAGATAAAGGGGTAGAAAAAGACATTTCAGGCAAATGGACACCAAAAGTGAGCGAGAGTAGTTATTTCTTACCTCAAACAAAACAAACTTTAAAACAACAGTGGTTAAAAAGACAAAGAGGGGCACTATATAATGATAGAAGGCCTTGTCCAACAGGAAAATATCACAATCCTAAACATATATGCACCTAACACTGGAGCTCCCAAGTTTATAAAACAATTACTAATAGACCTAAGAAATGAGATAGAAAGCAGTATAATAATAGTCACGGACTTCAATACTCCACTGACAGTACCAGACAGGTCATCAAGACAGAAAGTCAACAAAGAAACAATGGATTTGAACTATACCCTGGAACAAGTGGACTTAACAGATATATACAGATCATTCCATCCAACAACTGCAGAATATATGTTCTATTCAACAGTGAATGGAATGTTCTCCAGTATAATAGGCCACAAAACAAGCCTCAATACATTTATGAAAATTGGAATTACACCAGGCACTCTCTCAGGCCACAGTGAAATAAAACTGGAAATCAACTCCAAAGGAACCTTCAAAACCATGTAAATATGTGGAAATTAAATAACCTGCTCCTGAATGATTATAAGATCAAAAATGAAATCAAGATGGAAATTTAAAAATTCTTCGGACTGAACAATAGGGACACAACCTATCAAAACCTCTGGGGCACAGCAAAGGTGGTGCTAAGAGGAAAGTTTATAGCCCTAAACACCTACATCAACAAGTCTGAAAGAGCACAAACAGAAAATCTAAGGTCACACCTCAAGGAACTAGAGAAACAAGAACAAACCAAACCCAAACCCAGCAGAAGAAAGGAAAGATCAGAGCAGAACTAAATGAAATTGAAAGAAACAAACAAAGATGCAAAAGATAAATGAAACAAAAAGCTCATTCTTTGAAAAGATAAATAAAATTGATAGACTATTAGCAAGATTAACCAAGAACAGAGGAGAGACATTCCAAATAACCTCACTAAGAAATGAAATGAAATAGGATTTGTTATATCTGACACCACAGAAATACAAAAGATCATTCAAGGCTATTATGAACACCTTTATGTGCATAAACTAGAAAACCTAGAAGATATGGATAAATTCCTGGAAAGATACATCCATCCTAGTTTAAATCAGGAAGAATTTGATACCCTGACTAATTACAAGTAGCAAGATTGAAATGGTAACTTAAAAATTACCAATAAAAAAAGTCCAGGACCAGATGGATTCACAGCAGATTTCTACCAGACATTCAAAGAAGGATTGTTACTAATCCTATTGATACTCTTGCCCAAGATAGAGAAAGAGGAAACCCTCCCTAAATCATTCTATAAAGCCAGCATCACCCTAATACCAAAACCAGGAAAGGGCATAACCAAGAAAGAAAACTACAGACCAATATCCCTGATGAACATAGATGCTAAAATCCTTGACAAAATACTAGCTAACTGAATCCAACAACATATCAAAAAGATAATCCACCATCATTAAGAGGGTTTCATACCAGGGATGTAGGGATGGTTTAACGTACCAAGTCAATAAATGTGACACACCACATAAACAGAATTAGAAACAAAAATCACATGATCATCTCAATAGATGCAGAAAAAGCATTCTACAAAATCCAGCATCCCTTTATGACTAAAACTCTCAGCAAACTTGGCATACAAGGGACATACTTCAATATAATAAAAACTATCTGTAACCCACAGCAAACATCATACTGAATGGGGAAAAGTTGAAAGCATTCCCTCTGAGAACTGGCACTAGACAAGGATGCCCATGCTCACCACTCCTTTTCAACATTGTACTGGAAGTCCTAGCCAGAGCAATCAGACAAGAGAAAGAAATAGAGGGCATCCAAATCAGTAAAGAGGAAGTCAAACTGTCACTGTTTGCTAATGATATGATCATTTACCTAGAAAACCCTACAGATTCTTCCAGAAAGCTCCTAGAACTGATAAAAGAATTCAGCAAAGTTTCTGGATACAAAATTAATGTACACATATCAGTAGCTCTTCTATACACCAACAATGACCAAGCTGAGAATCAATGAACAACTCAACCCCTTTTTAAATAACTGCAAAATAATTAAATACTTAGAAATATACCAAGCCAAGGAAGTGAAAGACCTCTACAAGGAAAACTGCAAAACACTGATGAAAGAAATCATAGAAGTCACAGACAAATGGAAACGCATCCCATGCTCATGAATGGGTAGAATCAATATTGTGAAAATGACCATATTGCCAATAGCATTCTATAAATTCAATGCAATTCCCATCAAAATACCACCACAATTTTTCACAGAATTAGAAAAAACAATTCTAAAATTCATATGGAACCATAAAAAGAGCCCCCATCGCCAAAGCAAGGCATCACATTACCAACTTCAAACTATACTATAAGGTCATAGTCACCAAAACAGCATGGCACTGGCATAAAAATAGGCACATAGACCAGTGGAACAGAATAGAGAACCCATAAATAAACCCAAATACTTATAGCCAACCAATCATCAACAAAGCAAACAAAAATATAAAGTGGGGAAAGGACACCCTTTTCAACAAATGATGCTAGGATAACTGGCTAGTCACATGCAGGAAGCTGAAACTGGATCCTCATCTCTCACCTTATACACAAATCAACTCAAGATGGATGAAGGACTTAAATCTAAGACCTCAAACTATAAAAATCCTAGAAGATAACATTGGAAAAACCCTTCTAGACATTAGCTTAGGCAAGGAGTTCATAACCAAGAAACCAAAAACCAATGCAATAAAAACAAATATAAATTGCTGGGACTTAAACTAAAGAGCTTTTGCACGGCAAAAGGAACAGTCAGCAGAGTAAACAGACAATCCACAGAGTGGAAAAAAATCTTCACAATCTATACATCTGAAAAAGGACTAATATCCAGAATCTAAGACAAACTCAAATCAACAAGCAAAAAACAAACAATCCCATCAAAAGTGGGCTAAGGACATGAATAGACAATTCTCAAAAAGAAGATATACAAATGGCCAATAAACTTATGAAAAAATGCTCAACATCACTAATGATCAGGGAAATGCAAATCAAAATCACAATGTGATACCACCTTATTCCTGCTACAATGGCCATAATCAAAAAATCAAAAAATAGTAGATGTTGGCATGGATGCAGTGAACAGGGAACACTTCTACACTGCTGGTGGGAATGTAAACTAGTACAATCACTATGGAATATAGTGTGGAGAATCCTTAAAGAACTAAAAGTAGAACTACCATTTGATCCAGCAATCCCACTACCGAGTATGTATCCAGAGGAAAAGAAGCCATTATACAAAAAAGATACTTCCACACGCATGTTTATAGCAGCACAATTCACAGTTGCAAAAAACGTAGAACCAACCCAAATGCCCATCAATCAATGAGTGGATAAAGAAACTGGTGTGTATATATATATACACACACACATACATGATGGAATACTACTCAGCCATAAAAAAATGAATTAATGGCGTTTGCATCAACCTGGATGATATTGGAGACTATTACTCTAAGTGAAGTAACTCAGGAATGGAAAACCAAACATCATATCGTCTCACTCATAAGTGGGAACTAAGCTATGAGGACGCAAAGGCATAAGAATGATAAAATGGACCTTGGGGACTCAGGAGGAAAGGGCGGGAAGAGGGTGAGGAATAAAAGACTACAAATATGGTGCAGTGTATAATGCTCTGATAGTGGCTGCACCAAAATCTCACAAGTTGCCACTAAAAAACTGACTCATACCTCATACAGCAAACACTACCTGTTCCCCAATAACCTATGAAAATTAAAATAAATAAATAACATTATTCCACAATTTAAAACAATTTAAAATTTAAAACAACTTATTCTACCTAGTTGAAAAATTAGTTATTGCTCAGGGTAACTTTTCCACACACACACAAAAAAAGTCAAATAATTCAGTTGCTCAGGGCACGTGTGTAGAAACTAAACTGATGGACATTGGTCCTAAGCCTGTCCTTGTTATTTACTAGCTGTGTGACTTGGAGCAGGTTTACTTATCTTCTATTTATTTCACCTATAAAATGAGTATGCTAATAGTACTTTTGCAAAATAATCTGGGGTGTTTTGTACATTGCCCAGCACAAGGATAGTACTCAATGAATGGAACAGTTGTTACTAGTAGAGTGTTGACTGATGTTTGTCTATCATGTGTGTCTCTGTGTGTGTGTGTGTGTGTGTGTATACAGACAAAGTTGAGTATGTAGCACCTAGAGTATTTTATCACTGCTCAAGGAAACATTTGACTTGTTGTGCTGTGCTTTGGCTTTACAAGCCGATAACTTGTTTCAGTGATCTCTCAGAAATATGATTTTCAATTCAGCTCCTCTGTTATATTAAAGTAAGCACTGTGACCAGATGGTCTCTGTTCTGGAGTTCCAGAATGACATTAAAAATGAGTGGGCTGAGGGATTTTATTAGTCATTTGTTGGCTTTGCAGCAACCATTTCCATGAAATTATAGGACAATGATAAAATTAAAGCAGCTTATGCTGGGTTTTGGGAAGCTGGTCCCAAGGTCTGCAAATAGTCATGGATCAGGAATGTAGAACAGGGGCAATAAATTGGAGGATTATTGCCTGATGATCCCAGGTCTCTTTGGCAGAGAAGCCAAGACTTCTAAGGAGCTTGGCCCAAGGAAAATCGGTCAAAGACAGGAAATATTGCCATGCTGAAGAAAGTCTGGAACACCTCAGATCTCTGGTTAGCATGATGCCTCCAGTGGAGAGACCTCCGACTGGGCAGTTGGAAACTTCCCACGAACTGGATCTAAAAGACAAACAACTTTCAATTAAACTGGGGACTTAAGTCAACCCATCCATGTATGGGCTCCTCTTCAAGTCTTCCTTGGCCTGCCAGTGCCTTGCTTAGACTTCGTTACCTTGTACTCTCCTCCTCTGTCTCTTACTGTTCTTCCATATAACTGCCTTCTCACTACTTATACCCATTTCCCACCAGCTTGGCGGTGGGAGGATCCAGTGAGATCCAGTGCAGGACCTCAGAGGTTAATGACAGGTGTTGTGAAACAAATGAATATGAAGCTAAAAAACTTAAAGTCTGAGTTCCAATCCTAACTCTACCATCTGCGGGGATGGGAAAGAAACTGAGTATCTCCCATAGTCTCGTGTTTTTCACATCTAACAGCTCCCTTTTACATTAAAAATAACAATAATTTCCTTAGTTGGTCTATAAGATCTATATGAGGTTGTTATGAGGTTTAAATGGAACATACATAAAAATTGTTGAGTACCTAATAAACACTCAATAGACATTAATTCCCTTCACCGTTTTATCCGTTGGAAGTTCCCTGGCAGCAAAATTTTCACAACCTTCTGTATTACAAATGTATAAAATAACCTCACTGAAAGGGTTGGGAATGGGTGTTGAACCAAGTAATTTTGAAAATGAGTGGAGGCTATAAGACTAAAGCAAAAGAAACTGTACATAAGCACTGTGCTGTATTTAATCGAGTTTGGTATTGGTTAACAATTCTGATATGACTATGCACGTACACAGGAATGAAACAAGGAATGGATAGGGAGTACAATGAAAAGAAAAATGTCTTCAAATTCCAAGAAATATCATATGTCAATATTTAGTTGTACCATAGCCATCACATGTGAATGATGCCTTTTGAGATTTTAAAAGCCAAGTGAATTTCCAACTTGGATTGCCTGCTTTCTCTGAGCCCAGATTTCTGATAGCAACTGATTTTGATTAGTACGCCAGGATATGTAAGAAGTAATTAGTTAATTGGATGACCTTCTTTCTTAATACCCCTGTGATATTTGCTTGGATAAATTTGCCTACTCTTTTCACTTGTATTTTTACTCTAAATCCATTGAGAAGAGAATAGTGAAAGCTTCTTATCCAGATCCTGTATCACCTTGAAAGTTTTCATGAATATTTCCAACATAGGCACCCTCTTTTCCCAAATATACATAGAGGTGATTAGAATCCAGTTCTCCAAAATATGATCCACTTTTCAACAGCTCCTAGAGTTTCTAAAAGAGATAGGCTCCTTTTGAGTTTTTCTTTCTTTCTTTTATCTTTTTTTTCCTGAGAATGATAGGGAAAGGAAGACCATTTGCAAAAGACTGAAAGGTTGTATTGACTTTTAAAATTGCCTTTCCTCTAGATTTCAAGTTTGATACTTAATCGCCTTTGATTCAAAACAGAAAAGGCCAGTCAACTGCATCCACTTACATGAACGGCATGCTAGTAGCTTCAGAGTAACTATCAGCTTTTGTCGGGTGATTTCAGCAAGGTGCTCCTATCTGTCTTCACTCCTAAAATTTCTGAAATCACTAATAATTGAGAAGGCTAGCAAAGAGTTGTAGGCAGGTAAGAGTTAAATTCAGCGTGTAGCAAAAGGAATGTTTTCAGGAGAGAAAAACATGAATAGAAGAAAACCATGAGAGTAAAGTAAGAGAAGAAATAAACATGACTCCAGGGAGGTGGGACAATACAATGGTTGGGAGGACAAATGCCCTGGGTTTTCAACCCAGGACAACCCGTGCTAGCTTTGTGATCTTAAGGAGGTTACTTAACCTCTCTATGCTTTAATTTTTGTACCTGAAGCAGAGATAATGTGATAATGGTATCTGTCCAATAAAGTTGCTATACAAATGAAATGACTAGGTTCTATTACATAGTAAATACCATATAAACCTTTCTTAAACAAAAATAATAATGGCATAGTGAATATGACTATATAACACCATGCATTTGCCAAAACTCATGGAAATTTAGAGCATAAAGAGTGACCGTTAATGTATGCAAATTACAAAAATAATTTAGAAGGCTGAATGGAATGCAGAATATGAGAAAATAGCCTAGCTTATTACAAATGCATGAAATAACCTCACAGAGAGAGTTGGGAGAAGGATGCTGAACTGAGTAATTTTGGAAATAAGTGGAGTCTATATGACTAAAGCAAAAAAATTATACATAAGCACTGTGCTCTATTTGATAGGTGTTGGTTAACAATTCTGGTGCCACTATACATGTATACATGAATGAAACAAGGAAATTGATGCCAGGTATTTGAAGCTACTTTTCTCACTGTTAAATTGGGGGGTTACAGATGAGCAAGGGGAGGAGGCCAGAGTGATCTATGTAGCAATAGATTTAGAGTTGCAGACATCTGTGTGAACTCATGTTTAGTTTAATACTGACATAGATAGTTACATATAGAAATGTTTATAGACATATGAATATACATGGGCTTGTATATACACATATTTTCTTGTTCTGTCAGCTGAGGGGCCCTAGAGGCAACAATACAGAGTAGGAATGAGCACATCTTGCACCTAGATCCTGGTGTCTGATGCCATTCTCCAACACAAAGAACCAAAGTTCCTTGGAGAAATGGTTGGTCTAGGATGAGGGCAGGAAATGTACAAGCTGAGCTTGAAGCATCTCATGGTGCCAGAAAGTAAGGAAGTGCTCAAAACAAACAGAGCACCATATCAACAAGAAGCATCCTTACATGAATGAGAATGTGTTAAAAGGAAAGAAGAATCAACTGAAAGAGCTCCCAGTGTCCAAAGCTGAAACAATTTGACCAATTAAAACAAAGCAGTATTTAATGATAGCCCAACATATAACATAAATATCCATGAGCCCACCCTGATACAAATAAGCAAATAAATGGGGAGGGGGAGGAGAAGAAGAAGGAAATAGACAAATCTTCCATGCAGATGATTTCCAAATGATTTATGTAGTTACTCTGCCCTTAAGGAAGTGGAGCATAATTTCCTCCTCCTTAAGTGTGGGTGGTGCATAGTGACTGCTTTCCAAAGAGCAAAGTTTGGAAAGGGAGAAAAAGGAGTAAATGTGTAATGGAAATAACTGACAAATACCACCTTAGCCAGGTAATTAAGGTTAACATCAAGAATGCCATGTTGATAGCATGTATGATGTGATGAAAATGACACTTTATTTCTGCACTCTTCCTCTCAAAATCCAGAATCCCAGTATAATCATAAGAAAAACATCAGAGTTGAGGGACATCCAGTTGAGGGACATCCCAGTTGAGGGACATTCTACAAAATACCGGACCAGTACTCTCTAAAGCTGCAAATGTCATGAAAATAAAGTCTGAGTAACTGTCATAGCCAAGAGGAGCCTATGGCAACATGACTACTAAATGTAGTGTGGTATCTTCTATGGAATCCTGGAACAGAAAAAAGTCTTAGATAAAGACTAACAAAATCTGAACAACGTATGGACGTTCATTAAGAATAATGTATCAACATTGGTTCATTAATTGTAGCCAATGTACTATACAATCTACCATACGGATTTAAGATACAAACAGGGGAAACTGAACATGGGATACAGTAGTTCCCCCCTTATCTGCGATTTCACTCTCTATGGTTTCAGTTACCTACAGTCAACTGTGGTTCAAAACTATTAATATTAGGTATTTTGACAGAAAGAGAAAGAGAGAGAGACCACATTCACATAACTTTTATGACAGTATATTGTTATAATTGTTCTATTTTATCATTTTTGGTGATTTCCTACTGTGTCTAATTTATAAATTCAACTTTATCATAGATATGTATGTACAGGAAAAAACTATATATAGGGCTTGGTACTATCTGCAGTTTCAGGCATTCACTGGGGGTCTTGGAATGCATCTCCAGCAGATAAAAGGGGACTACTATATATGGCTATTCTGTATTATCTTCATAATTTTTCTGTAAATCTAAAACTGTTCTAAAACACAAAGTATACTTAAAATAATAAATGATTAACATTTATTAAGCATTCACACTATGATAGTAAATTCTCATATATTAATTTTATTGCTCAGAAATAATTGCTGGCAGAAAAATGTCACTTATAAATCAACTAAAAGCAAAGTCCTAAATTTTATAATAAAATTATGAAAGATAATAGGTTTGATTGGATGTTCATTTTGAAAATCAAAACTAAAATTATGAAACTGACTTTATTAAAATACAGAATTTTTTTTTTTTTTTTTAGCTGAGCACAGTGGCTCACACCTATAATTCCAGGACTTTGGACTTTGGACTTTGGGAGGCTGAGGCAGGAAGATGGCTTTAGCTCAGGAGTTTGAGTCCAGCCTGGAAAACATAGTGAGTCCCTGTCACTACAAAATTTGTTTAAAAAACTTAAATGTGTGTGGTGGCATGCACCTGTGGCCTCAGCTACCTGGGTGGCTGAGGTGGGAAGATTGCTTGAGCCTGGGAGTTCAAAGTTGTGGTGAGCTGTAATCATGCCACTGAACTCCAGCCTGGGTAACAGAGAAGACCTTGTCTGAAATACACACACACACACACACACACACACACACACACACACTCTCTCTCTCTCTCTCTCTCTCTCTCTCTCTCTCCCTCCCTGTCTCTCTTACATATTATACATATTTAAAGCATAGTATAGATATATAATTATACAGGAATGCTTGGCACTAAAAAGGAATAAATTAACCCAGAAATTTTTTTTTTCTGTGGGGCGGAGGAGAATAATTTTTGCAACCAAAATATATAATGGCATGAAATGACATCTTTTTCTTTATAATATAATCATAAAGGAAATATTTTTACAAAAAAAAATTTATGACTTGCTCTATTTTCCTAGTGTTTCTCTTAATTCTCTGATGTTCAGATCATTTTTTTCCTGAAGAATCTATCCTGCTATCATCCTTGTTCCCCATGAAATACAGCCAGATCCTCTTGTTGGATTTAATTTTTCCTGTCTTTGACTTACAGAATCATTTTGTCCATACTTCTCTGACAACCTTCATTTCATTCTGTTAGGTATTAGAGTTAGTTGTTTAAATGCCTTTCTTCTGTCAGAAAATGATACTGAGAATTGCAACAATGTCTAAGAAAGTTTTGTGTCCTTTGTAGCACCTAAAATGGTGCCTTGAGTTCAGTCCACCTCAATTTCTCCATTTGCAAACCAGGAAAAATTGTTTTTTTCAAACTTGCCATTCCTACTTCACAGGATTACAGTGAAAACTCATGAGCCTGACTGTCTTCACAGGCAGGGCCATGAGTCCTACTGGCACCTTCCTGGTCTTTCAGAAGAGCACCAATACTCTGTTTCATAAGCCACAGTAGGGAAAGAATAGAACTTCAGCTCTTTCCAATAGAGCAGATTTGTTAAACAATTTAAACTTCGTGGCAACTCCAATCTACTGACAGTGACCGTTGAGGTGCAGTGTATTAGTCTGTTATCATGCTGCTAATAAAGACTTATCCAAGACTGGGTAAGTTATAAAGAAAAAGAGGTTTAATGGACCCACAGTTCCACATGGCTGGGGAGGCCTCACAACATGGCAGAAGGCAAAGGAGGAGCAAAGGCATGTCTTACATGGTGGCAAGCAAGAGAGAGTGTGTAGGGGAACTGCCTTTTATGAAACCATCGGATCTCATGAGATTTATTCACTATCACAAGAATAGCATGGGAAAAACTCACCCCCATGATTCAATAACCTCCCACTGGGTCCCTTCCAAGACATTTGGGGATTATGGGAGCTATAATTCAAGATGAGATTTGGGTGGGGACACAGCCAAACCGTGTCATGCAGTATTGAGAAGAACTCAGACTATACCCAGGACCAACAGGGGAAACCACCATGTTGGGTTAGAAATGTCTGCCATGGCTTTGAGATCAGGAACTGGTGGCATGTGTTCTCTAGTCTCTTAAGTGTGATGAACAGCAATTCCTCAGACCTTGTATGTACAAGCTACTCCTCACATCAAGAGGAAGAGTTGATTTCCCCTCTTCTTGAATCTGGCCTAGCCTCAGGACTTGCTTTGACAAATAGAAATTGGAAGAAATGATTTAGGATTTTCTCAAGCTATGCCTTGAAAGGGGCCAGCAGTTTTTGCATCCCTTCTTTTGGAAGCCAGCCTCCGTCTAAAATGTCTTTCCAACCTGAGATCACCATACTGTAAGGAAGCCCAGCATAGTCATGTAGAGTGGAGGTGGAAGATCACTGAGGTGCCAGTCAAGTGAGTGAAGCCTTATTGGACCTTCAGGCCCAATCCAGTTACTGGTTGAATGCAGCTGAATGACTCTAGGTGACGTCATATAGAACCAGCCAGCTAAGCCCTGTCCAAATCCCTGACTCACAGAATGATGGAAAATAGTAAATCATCGTTGTTTTAAGTCATTAGTATTGGGACAGTTTGTTACACAGCAATAAACATCTAACACAGTATGTGGGACAGAGTTTTGCCATTTTTGTATTAAAGGGTACTGGTTAGCTCCCAGACCCCTGGTCCACATATTACTTGATTGGTCAGGGATTAGGCCCAGGGATTGGTGCATTTCAAAAGCTCTTCCTTAAATTAGAACTAGGGTTCAGAATCACTGATCTAGCCAGAATCATAAGTGCTATACACCAAGTTAGAGAGTCAAACTGAGCTAAAACAGAGTAATAAGACTTTAGCAAGGCATTAATATCCCAGATTAATGAGATCACCAAAAGAAAATGAAAATTGCCCCTTCCCAGTCAACTACAACATGCCATATTAGGTTGGGCAAGCTGCAGAAAGGTAAATAAAGAAGAACACAGCAAATAGAGACAAATGAGTAAACAGGTAAATAAAAGAACACTCCTCTTGTTCATCCTGAGCAATATAATAGGACTTCAGCCCCCAAATTTAGGCCCAGTAATTCGTCAGTTGCAACCTAATTAGCCTTATAATTAAAGGAAAGTACAGCTTTTCTTGGTGAGGGGCAAGATTTTTAGGATTGTATTTTGTGCTTCATTCCATTTTCAACTAAAATTTGGATAACAATAAGGGTTTGACAGTTTTTGGCGAAAGCATGAGGGAAAGGAGTTTACGATTCTCAGACGTGTGGAGTACTATTTGGTATTTTCATATAATACTGGAAAGTCATTAAGGAGATACGTATTCCAAGCCACACCACCAATTTCTAGATATTGACTTTAACTGAGATGTCAATATTCTAGTCACATCAGCAGAGTTTAACCTCAACTAGTATCTGCTGACATATGACACTTTGCCTGCCCTTTTAACCATTTATAACTTTGCATTAGGCAAAATGGATTCTGTCTCTGTTGATATATAATTGTCGAATACTTGAATCTAAAACTCTAGACTTAACAGAACTTTAAAAAAAAAGAAAAGAAAAAAAGGGAAAAGAAAGAAAGCAAAAGAAAGTGCTGGTTTTCATTGGAGGCATGTCTGCCTTTGAAGCTTGATATTCTAGAAACTGAAATGAGCGTCTCCAGTGGTTTTGATTATAATCATTGCTATGTGGACCTCGAGTTTTCCAGGGCACCACATACATGACCACGTGTGCTGTTGGCGGAATGGTGCTGATTAGCAAATGAATAAGACATAGAAAAGCCCAGAGGTCTTTCAGCCACTGTCCAGGAAGGAGAAAAACATCCCCTGGGCTGGGCACATTCAGCCTTTGCATGTGTTAATATGAAATACTTTCATTGCTCCAATTTCCACTTATGTGGATTTTTCCTGGCTCTGAATCAGTGACCTAATTCTCTAATTTTTCCCCCTCTGAGAACATACTTTTTCTTAAGTTATTTTTCTCTCTGAAATCCACACCACTGCCCCCGCCCCCCTTCCCTTCCCTTTTGATTTCTTATTCAGCCTGGAAACTACCTCACCAGTTGTAATTAGCCTAAATACTTGAGGGAGGGAGAAGGGCTCTCTTCAGGAAATAGCCGGAATAAAGCAAGATTCCTTCTTCTAAGAGTAAGGAAGAGACACCCAGGCCCATTTAAGCTGATTAAATCTCTCTATTGTAAAGCAGAAAGCTCTGATAAGGATTTACTCTTTGTGTTATTTTATAACCTTAATTGACCCATACCACCCATTCTCAGCTTGTTAGGCCAAATATTCTCTCCAATATATGCTCTTGGGTCAAATGAAGAGCACAAATATACATTTTTTAAATGCCAGCTTAGCTGCTCTCTCTCTCTCTCTCTCTCTCTCTCTATATATATATATATATATGTATGTATATATATGTATACACATTTCTTTTTTCTATCTCAGTCTTTGCTGGGTGTCTTTGCTAAATGAGGTTTGCCTAGAGTTGGGTGTCAAAGGACTGTATTCCATTCCTATTAATGTCTTGAGCTAATTTTGCAGCGTGTTAGTGGCTCTATTAGGTCCTTACAAATATTATTTCTATGAAATAATGTTAACGTTTCCTATGTGTTTTTACTAAGTCAATTTTTTTCAATAATAATATCTATGACTAATGTTGTACTCTGTTCAGTCCCTTAATTTTATTATCCTAGTCACCACAATAACCATGGAAGTAATTATGGATATCACCATTTTACATATGAAAAATCTGATGCTTAGAGTTAAGTATAATGACTTGCCCAAGGGAGCACCATTAGCAAGTCTCAGACCTGAGACTGAAACCCAGGGCTCTTTAGTTCCAAGCCTTTATACTAACTACTATACTAAACTGCCTTTCAAAAAATGTACTACCAGTTTGAAAATATTTGAAGGAGGAAAGGAAGACTGGAAGGATGAAACAAAAGAACAAGGAAAGAAAGAAATGAGAGCATTTCTTATTCATGCATAGAATGTGAACAATGGTGGGGAGAAAGGAAGGGTGGCTGTTCAGAACTGTTCAAACCTAGGGCAAGGCAGAGCAGAGAACACCCTGGTTTGCAGAGATACCATGTAATACAGAATGCATGCTATCTCGTTACCCTGTTTTCAAGAGTGATTACAAGAAATGCCATATTTAAAAGCCAATTGTTGAAGTTGATGCAAACAGTGCCTGTCTATAATCACTAAAAATTCACTGAGTGAACATCTGATCCCCTTTATCAACTGGTGGTCATGATGTCTTTGGAGAAGATAATTGACTTGTTACTTTTAGTAGAGAAAGTATAAAATTCTAGAGTCTAACAAATAAAATTTCTCAAACTTTCCCTTTCCCTTAAAAAGTGTAAAAATAAGAAACATAAAGACAGAACAGAAGCTTCCTTTATTCATGTTTGTACAACCTCCTGCTGAGTGCTGACTGTCATATTTCATTCTCTATATCTTTTTGTGTATTTTTCAAATTTTAAAATGAAAATGAATATCTATATCATTATAATTATTAGAGACAGCGAAAAATCTCTGTTATTTGTATTTATCAAAATCAATCATGATAATGTGTGCTTGTCATTTGATTGCTTTGTTGCTAGGTGCGCTCTTTAAACCAGACTCCTAATTAAATGGCACATTATATTGACACCAAGAACACCAGAAAAGTGCTCTCTGACCTGGACCAGGTGATTCTTCTGTGTGTCCAAAGATAACAGTAGTTGCAACCTCTTGGCCTTGTCACTGATAAAGCTCCGTGATGTTTTCAAGAGCTGAGTTTCTAGAGCCACTCCACTTGAGAATTGTTGGCTGGCTGGATAGAACAGCATCTCTAGGAGAAGCATGGGTGAAATCACAGGAGACTAAAGTTACCAGTCAATGCCTCAGAAATAAGTGGGAAATGTAATTTCATTTTACCTTTGAAGTTCCTGTCAAGAAGATTGTTCACTTTTGTGACCACAGCATTGAGATATTTTCATAATTTCCTGTAGCTTATGGGCTTTTCATGGTATATTAAGTATCTGTGTTGTTTGAATAGCATTACAGCCTATTAAATTTATGGCCTACAAAATAGGAAACTCACTAGAGACTAAAGAGTAACTCATAGTAGTTTTCTATAGGTTATTTCTCTGTAAAACAGAAAAAAAAAAATGCCCTTTGTATAAAGAACAGGTATTTGGTCCTTGAGATCATTGTCAAGTGGAATGCAAAGGAAAAAAATATTCAATTGCCTCTACTTAATTTCCTTGATTGCATATGTTTTTGGCTTCTTATAGTAAATGTATTTAAATATGTCTATGGCATTACATATTCAAGAAATTAAGAGTCTTTGCCTTAGAATTCATGACTTACTTTCCACGCCAAAGTTAGACCACACTTGTGTGTCTAATACTCAGAAAGAAACATTCTCATTGCAATAAAAATACCTTCAACCAGGAGGGCTCTAATTTTGCTTGGCTTTAGTCTTATGAAATGACTCACCCAACATTTATAAAGACTTCTTCCTATATTAAATAAATACAATATAGTCAGATCACTAATTTTCTCTTTTTTTTTGAGACGGAGTCTCGCTCTGTCACCCAGGCTGGAGTGCAGTGGCCGGATCTCAGCTCACTGCAAGCTCCGCCTCCCGGGTTCACCCCATTCTCCTGCCTCAGCCTCCCGAGTAGTTGGGACTACAGGCGCCGCCACCTCACCCGGCTAGTTTTTTGCATTTTTAGTAGAGACAGGGTTTCACCGTGTTAGCCAGGATGGTCTCGATCTCCTGACCTCGTGATCCGCCCGTCTTGGCCTCCCAAAGTGCTGGGATTACAGGCTTGAGCCACCGCGCCCGGCCGGGATCACTAATTTTCAAACTGACTACACTAACTAATCCTTACTCAGAGATAATAAGTATTGCAATTTTTATCTGCTAAAATGAGGTTCCCTTTTCAGTTTGGAAAAATCATTTGACTTTTGAACATGATGTTTCAGATTTCAGTGTTAATTTTATTGAGCAGTATATCTACAAAGACACTTTAATCATCATGTAATAATTTGTGCTTCTGTGCTTTAATAGTCATGACTCTAAGGACTGGATGCTCAAATAATCATTGCAACAGAGAGAATTAATCACTCCAATGTTATTCAGATCTCAAAGTAAGTCATTGTAGTAATTCTCACTATTTTAAGTGGATCTTTGACTAAAAGATAAGGAAGTGAAAATTTTTGGAGTTTTTTTTTACAATTATGGTGAATTAGTAACGTTGGAACCTCAAAAGGAAGCAGCGATACAAACTTTATGGACTCTTTTACCAAATATACACAATCTACAGAATGAGGGCAAATTTCCTAACTCCTCCAGAGCCCCACTATTGTTTTTGGTAAAATTGGACTAGTTCTCCTGAGTGATCTCACTATATGCTATAGAGGATGATATATGTATAATTGAAAGAATCGAAAGAGGAGTAACATGGTCAGGGTATAACCAAATATCTATAGTGTCCCAATACTATATAGCACATAGTACTCATTCCACCCTTTTACACTTCTGTTTATAAGTATTACTTTTTCCAGTCAAAATGGCACTCATATTCATTTATATGAAGTCTTTCCTTCTTAAATTACAATGTCATACTCATTTAACAAACATTTAATGAGTATGTGCAATGTGCCTAGTGTTGTGTTGTAGAGTGTGAAAAACAAAAATAACAAGTAAAAGATGATTAATAATTTTATAAATGGTTCAACATTTAAATTGCTCACTAAGATCACTATGTAAGCCAATAATTCTCATTATGAAAAATGTTATCATAGAGTATAAAGTATTTTGGGATCCCAGACCGAAGATACCATTCAGGCCTTTCCCATTCTCTGTTATATACACTCCACACAGGCTTTTATCTTTACCCCTCCTCAAACTGTTCTTGTCAAAGTCAACAATGGCTCCCATGATACTCAATCTGGGTCATGTCTCAGTCCTTATCTTGCTCAATGTGTTAGCAATATTTCCCACGGTTGTTCATTTCCTCCTTCTTGAGACACTTTGTTCACTTAGCCCCTGAGAGGTCACTCTCACTTCACTTCCTATCTCACTAGTCACTCTTTATAAGTTTGTTGCTGTTGTTGTTAGCTCTTCTTCATCTTCCCACTCTCAAAACATTTGAGTGTCCCAGAGCTCAGTCCCTGATTTCTTTTCTCACTTCTCCCAAGTGATCCTCCAACCTCATTTCATGGCTTTAAGTACCATCTATTTCAGGTAACTCCCAACTATTTACCTCTACTCATGACATTGCTACTAAACTCCAAAGCACTTACTTAACTACCTACTTAACATTTCCACTGAGAGGTCCATTAAAAAAAAGAGGTCATTAAAAAAAAAGAGGTCATTAAAAAAAAAGTCATTAAAAAAAATCTTGATTACTTCCACTCATCTGTTTCTTCTATAGTCTTCACCATCTCAATAAAGGAAAACTACATTTTCCTACTTAATCAGGTAAAAAATTTGGGCTCCTCTTGCCATACTTCCTTCCAACTCTACTTTTCATCTCTGCCTTCAACATATATTCAGAATCTGACAACTCTTAGCCCCTCTACTCTGATCACCCTGGACATCATTTGTCATGTGGATAAGTACAATAGCCTCTTATTAGGTCTCTCTGCATTTACTCCTACCTTCTAAAGTCTATTTCACATGGCTGCTAGGGTCTTCCCAGTAAACAAGAAGGCAGATCACATCACTCTTCTTTCAGTGGTTTCTAGTCTCATTAAGAATAAAAATCAAAGTCTGTTCCACAGCCTGCAAGGACATACACAGTTTTACCCACATCTACCTCTTTGGTCTCAACTTCCATTCATTCCCTGGACTCCAACCCGACTGGCCTCCTTTCTTTTCTTCCAGTATACCAAACATGTGCACTTGCTTTTCTGTCTGCCTGGAATATTTTCCTGACCTGTCATATCCACATAACTTGAACTCATGCTTTATATTTATCTTTACTCCTATATGGCCTCTTCAAAGTGGCCTTTCCTAAGCACTCTAAAATAACACCTCTTTCTCTTTACTGTGCCTTTTTTCTCCTCCTCCTCCTCCTTTGTGAAACAGGGTCTCTCTCTGTCACCCAGGCTGGAGTGCAGTTTCGTGATCACAGCTCACTGCAATCTCCGACTCCTGGGCTTAGGCCATCCTCCTACCTCAGCTCTTCAACTAGCTGGGACCACAGGCACACACCACCATGCCCATCTAATTTTTCTATTAGGTTGGTTCAAAAGCAGTGGCGGTTTTTGCCATTACCTTTAATATTTTTAGTAGAGATGGAGTTTCTGCATGTTGCCCAGGTTAGTCACCAACTCCTGGGCTCAAGTGATCCACCCACCTTGGCCTCCCAAAGTGCTAAGATTACAGGCATGAGCCATTATGCCCAACCACTGTTTCTGTAAATAAAGTTTTATTGAAACATAGCCATGCTCATTTGTGCATATATTGTCTATGAGTGCTTTTGTCTACAACAGCAGAGTTGAGTATGTATGACAGAGAATACATGAACTAGAGACCCAAAATATTTAGCATTTGGCTCTCTCTTTGTAGAAAAAAAAAAAATGTGTCAGTCTTTGGTCCAGAGGGTAGAATGCATGGCAAGGATAGGGAGAAGATGAAAGGGGAGATGAGGGCAAGCTGGAAGGGATTTATGTGAGTTTAGATTTCATATGTAGGTCTAGAGAGAATGAGGCAATGGGTGCTTTTAGGCAAGGAAGTTCCTGAAAGATACGGTCTATGTCTAATATAATTTGTGCATAAAAACTGCTGTCATATGTAAGCCAGTCCTTCTAGTGGCAGCTTTTGCAAGAATTCAAGCCTTAATGTCACTGCCATGTCTGGGATTAGCTCTTGAAACAGGAACCAAAAGATAGTGAAAATCCACTTACTTCCCCCCTCCCCCACGCTAGATGTTGGTTTGGAAATGATCTATCTCTTGTGGTGAGTCTAGTGCAGATTGATCCAATAGTGTCCATTATAGCCTCTAAATATCTGGCCTGGGCTGATCTCAAGAATCCCAGAAACATGGATTGGTTCCAAGGTCACCCAGAAACTTGTTGGTCTTGTTTTAAGAAGCTCCAGAAATTTGAAAAAACTCCGGAATCATCTATATATAGGACGACAAACAAAACTCAAGTGTTAGTGGTATGACATTATAGCCTCTAAATATCTGGCCTGGGCTGATCTCAAGAGTCGCGGAAACATGAATCGGTTCTAAGGTCACCCAGAAACTTGTTGGTCTTGCTTTAAGAAGCTCCAGAAATTTGAAAAAACTCCGGAATCATTTCTACACAGAATGACAAACAAAACTCAAGTGTGAGTGGTATGACAACTCATCAGATCTTTTCCAAGTTCTCTAAACCATGTGGATCAGTTTAGACTTTGCCAGTGGGTGAGGTCAAAAGATTGCTGATCCATCTTGCTTTCACTCAGATTGGATTTCACAATAAAGCAGCCTTTCCCCTGGTGTCTTTGGCTCTCAGGAGTTTGATTCCATCCAGACCCTAAGTAAAGGGCAGGAGAAAATTTTGAAAGAAAAAAGAAAGAGAGGAGGAACAAATGTGTTCTGAATTTCACAGAACAAAGTGGAGCTCTGGGTTGTGGTTGAGCTTGGGAGCAGATGCCCTCATCCCTCTTCCCTCTGAGAATGCAGTGGGGAAATATCTGGGCTGCTCCAGTGAAGCTGTGGCATTTGGGTTTGATCTGATCGATCTGAATGTGCCTACTCTGAATCCAGACGAGGTTTTGGCCTGATGTTTTTGCCCAAACCTCAAGTGTGTATAAGCAAGGGAAGCCAAGTTCCCACTTGTATCCACTGACTCATTCTACTAGAAGTCCGTTGTCCTTGTAACAGTTCGTGTTGTTTATTGGCTTCTGCCTTAAAAAAATTTAAAATATAGTTGAACTGAAAACTGATAGGTTATCATTTGAAGGAGGAAGTGGAAAGTTCCAAAACAGACAACGAAAGAAGCAAAGCTTTGATTTTCATTGTGGCTGTTAGGACCCGCCCTTCCTCCTGAATTTTCAGTAGATTAGAGGGAGTTTTTGTTTGTTTGTTCAATTTAATGCTTCAATTTTCAGGAAGGAGCCAGATGAAGCTTTTTAGGCATTATCTGCCTGGGACGTGATGAATTAATTGCAGGCCTCATTTTGTAGCAGTCGGTATCAATGGATGGGGTGCTAGCTCAGCCCTTTTGAAAGTATGTAGCAGACGGAGGTGGCTCCAATAATTACATTAAGACCGTGGATACACACTTGCCTTAGGGATTTGGAGTTGTGCTTAATCAAATCTGGATTTGACATTTCACAGCCCACATCAAAGATTTCTACAAAGGAATAGCAGAGCATTGCCAGCTCTTGCTCTTCCTTAGCATCTCCTCCTGAGTAACTGAACAGTCCTTGTGCTAATCTTATTGATGCTTTGGCTGTGTTTCTGCCCTGCTGCACAGCACTCAGCTTCTGTAGACCATCTTTCTTTCAGTCAGTGAAAAAGTGTTTATTAAGTGCCCATCACCTGCCAGGGCCCTGGGTTAGGAGCTGGGGTAGGGTAGATAGGGTGGTGAAAAAGGCTGGATTCTGAGCTCCTGCATTCGTAAAAAGTTACCCCTAAGCCAGAAGCAGTGGCTCATGCCTGTAATCCCAGCCTAGGCAGGTGATCTCTTGAGCCCAGGAGTTCGAGACCAGCCTGGGCAACACGGCAAAACCCTATCTCTACAAAAAAATACAATAATTAGCTGAGCATGGTGATATGTACCTGTAGTCCCAGCTACTTGGGAGGCTGTGGGGAGATCACTTGAGCTGTGATTATGCCACTGCACTCTAGCCTGGGTGACAGAGTGAGACCCTGTCTCAGTTTTTTTTTTTTTTTTTTTTTTTTTTTTTTTTTTTTAAGGTTACACATAGCAGGAGTTACAGAAGGCTAACCCATGGCTCAAAAGCAATGAACTGTTTTTCAGTTCATTACCTACCATGTGCCAGATAGAGGTAATACAAGGAAGAGTAATAGATGACGCCTGCCCTTGAGGAGTTTAAAGTTCAGTGGGGTTGTTTCCAAACTTTAGTAACCCCAGAGGTCCCAGGGATGCCTATTTAAAATGAGGACAAGGAACCCGGGAGGTGGAGGTTGCAGTGAGCTAAGATCGCAGCATTGCAATCCAGCCTGGATGACGAGAGCCAAATTCCATCTCAAAAATTAAATAAATAAATAAATAAAAATAAAAATAAAATAAAATGAGGACAAAGAATTTGCATTTTTATAGGCAGGTATTTCTGAAGTAATTGTGCTTTGGATCGTATTTGGAGAAATACTGATAAAAATATAAGTAAAATAAACAAATAGTTGCTTAAAATAGCCCCCGTCACAGTAAAGGTGCAAAGGTAGAAGAGCTCAGTTCTCCTTGGGAGGAGGCCATAGACGGCTTCCAAGATGAAGATCTAGATCAGATCCTGTAGAATGATGTACAGTTAAATAGGTAGACAATACCATAGGTAAAGCAGTCAAGGGAGAGAAAGAATTTCAGGCAGAGACGAGAGCAGGCACAAGACACCAAGGTGGAGAGAATGTACCTATTTCGGTGCCCTGTTAATACAGAGCAGAGGTACAGGGGAGTTAGGTGATTAAATCTGCATTTTAGGTAGATCATTCAGATGGCAATGGGATATTTGGTAGGAGACAAACAGGATAGGGGGCAGGGAAAAGTTAGGAGTTTCTCTATTAGTGTTGTTAATGGTAAAAATAATAGGTTTGTTGTCAGGATAAATATGCAAAGTATTCATTGTCTGTAAAGGCACCTATGTATTGAGCTCCTACTGTGAGTTCAGTATTCAGCTGGGGAGAACCACATGTGAATGGATAATTACAGAGTGATCATGACAATGATAGACATCCACACAGGGTATTTGTGTGGAAACCCAGCCACAGGAAGAGCTAGAATCACAGAGGAGCCAGGCTGCCAGCACCTTCACTTGGGAGGTCCACCACCGGCATTTCATCGGCCTGTTTCTGCACCTGCTTCTCACCTTTCTCCTCATTCACTGGCTTCCTCTGTCTTCTGTATCTCCCTCGTACCTTCTTCCAACTCAAAATTTTTACTCCCTTAGAACTTCACTTTCCCATCATTCCTCCGGGCCATGATTCTGTCTCACAACATTCTTTTGCTTTGATTCCCACTCTATTGCCTCATCCTCTCAGTATTTACTGTTTGAAATTCCAAGAGAAAGAGTCCAATGGGCCCATCCCGTCTCGTCATGCCATGCTTTCTAATAGGTCACTGGCCAGTCCATGGGTTGCTGTGCATGGGGAAGGTGGCAATCCGTGGCATAATCATCCGTGGCTCAGTAGAAGGGGTTTATAGGGCACAAAACATGACTGCTGAGGGCTGCTCATGTTGCAAGTGACATAAGAATGTTATATTCCCTTAGGAGAAAATGTACTTGTCATGCTTGGGAAAAGAGACCAGTGTGATCATCGAGGTGACACTGAGCTGTGTAGGGTTAATTATTTTATAAGACATATTTAAGTTTTGTGACGTGGCTGATCAGAAAGATAATGCAAATATTTCCAATTTGAATAACTAAGTTAATGAAGATGCCATTAATCAGGAAATGACACACAAGAAGAAAAGTTTGTTGTGATCATGTGTTCAGTTGAAACATGATGACTTTGAAGTGTCTACAGGCTCTGCAGCTGGATGTAAAGACAACAGTGATTTTGCACAATTATCTGACCTCATATCTCTGCCCAGTTCCTCTATCCCTAAAGTCTCACCAAACCAGGTGAATTCCTTCCCACATGCTCTGAAAAACCCTGTGTGATATCTACCATTGTAATTATCACTTTAGAATTATTCATTCAGATGTACTTCTCCCCGACTAAATACTGAATTCACAGTAAAAGCTCAGTAAATGCTGGTCAGTTGTATCCTAGTTGTACACAGAAGCAGACCCAAAACAATGGCTCAAGTATGAGAAGTTGACTCTGGAGATAAAGATGACAGTACAGTAGGAAAGTGGGTTAGTGAGCACAGAAGGGAAGGCAGTCAGGAAAGAGTGGGCCGCTGGAGCTCAGTCTTACTGGATAACCAATATTAACACACACTCCAGAGTTATCCCATTCAGTGGATATTTACATACCAGTTCCATCTCTCACTGCTTGAGGGCTTCTAGGGTAGGGTGGGAGGCTGCTAATTCTCAGCGCTTTCAGCTGTTCCATGGAGCAGTCAAGCAACTTTGGGGCCAGAGAAAGGACTCAAGCAAAGAAATGCAGGTTCTGACAGAAGTCCCACAGGCATGCACTCAAGTGGCAAGGACAAGGGGATATGGCCAGGCATCAACAGCATCTATATAAGTTGAATGAATGAATGAATGAGAATCCAGTATAGTGGAAAGCAGTATACTTTGGACCAATTGTGAATCCATGAAATCCCTCTGAATTGTTCTGCCCCAGGTGCAGAACCTGCAAGTTACCAAGTCAAGTTACATGATCAGGAGAGGACAGAAGAGGACCTGATTCTCCATAAAATAGGTATTTGGATATTTATATGTATAAATTTTAAAACAGAGCTTACACTGAGATCTTGGCACTGTTCTTTAAATTCATTGTCCACTTGACAGCTCTTTATTTCACCCGCAATCACTTTCTCCCTCCTGTTATACCCACCCTTTTAAAAAATACATGAATGGATACATAAAGTATTTCTTTTTAAAGATCTTTCTTTGAGAATTATGGAGACCCCAAGAGATGCTATACCAAAAATCAACTTACTGCCAGTGATCAAATTTGCTCATTGATTTTTGAGGAAAACCAGCATTCTTTGTGGAGAGGAATTGGTAATCATCCTGGAAACCTAGCTTCAGCTCCTGGAACTGATAATTTTTTTCTAAGTTTCTTTGTGGACTCAGTCCTTCAGGAAAGGTTGATAAACTCCCTATACCGACAAGTAGAGTCTAGGGTGGCATGAATCGGAATCAAAAGTCAGCTTAGAATGCATGCAAAGCGGGTGAAGGTCATTACTGGGGTGCAGGGTTACCAACTGAGGCCAAGCAAAAGGAGAAAATTCCGGTAAAAGCCAAAGAAAATGTTTATGACAATTTTCTTTTCCCTTCTCCTTCTCCTTCTCCTCCTCCTCCTTCTAATTTTTTTTTTTTTTTTTTCAGGGACAGGGTCTTGCTTTGTCACCTAGGCTGGAGTACAGTGATATAACAATAGTTCACTGCAACCTCCAACTCCTGGACTCAAAAAATTATTCTGCCTCAGCCCCTTGAGTAGCTGGGACTACAAGGAGCATGCCACCACACCTGGCTTTTTTGTTGTTGTTGTTGTTAGAGACAGGGTCTCACTATGTTGCCCAGGCTGGTCTCAGATTCCTGGGCTTCAGCCATCCTCCAGCCTTGGCCTTCCAAAGTGGTGAGATTACAGATGTGAGCCACTGTGCCCAGCCAATGGCAGTTTTTAAATCCAGCTTCTGTAATCCCTAGTGTGGGCATGAGAGAACTAATGAAAGGAAAGCATGGTAATCAAACACACGTGACATACTGGGGCAAGTGTAGGAGAATATCCGGAATCCATTAAAGCTGCCCCTTCGTTCTGGTGATGGCCCTGAACAAGGTCTTTTGCACATTAGTGATTCATTTGTTAGCGGACTTTAAATTTGTTTATACAATGACAGTCACTGACAATTTGAAAAAAAGTATCCTTTTTCTAATGGAAAAGCCTAGATGTGTTGAATTAATGCCAAGTAATTGGTTTTGCGAGCCACAGCTGGAAAGGACTACAAAGATATATAAATGCAGGCTCATTTCTCTAGCGAGACTTCATCAATTCAGAATGATTGGGAGAAAACAATTACCAGCATAATATGTGAACATTCGGAATTGGGGAACATTATAAAGCATTCATTTTTCTTTTCAAGTATAAGAATTTAAACTCGGTCCCTGTGAGAATTAGACCCTTGAGGGCCTGCTTAAATAAATTATTGAGAGTAACTTGTAATTGACATATCAATTTCTTCCTATGTAAACAGTCTTTCCACATTTTGTAGCGTATTATTCTACCCAACTATAATATTCTCCCAGCAAAAGTTTAAGGCATCATTCATTTCTTTGGCAAACTCATTGCCCCATGAAGGGAAAGATAAATTTAAAACTCTGCCTAACACCAACTGTTATAGATTGACAATCTGTCTTACTACCTAAAATTAAGAGGTGCATATTTTGTAAACCAAAATTCCTAAAAGACGGAGTAAGTGAGGATTTTCTGTGTTCACGATTACCTCTTTCCACAGGTCATTATCTGTGTCACCAAGACTTTAGGTCAGCTTTGAAATCAGATTTCAAAAGCCTTCAGTTCTGCAAACATCCAAAAGTCATGAAAAATTCCCATTAGCCCATTGGCAGTGTTCTTTGTAAACAGCAACTTCCATTCCTTCCCACAACACAGAGCTAAGAAAACGGAGGAAGCTGCCTGCGGCAACTACATACCCTGAGTTCTCACCATACACATATATTCCCATGAAAAACAAGTAAGAACGGGGCTATCAGGAGAGGCAGACACAGAGATGTCTACTCATTCCCAGTTCTTCTTTGGACCAGTTCTGATTTTTTTTTTTTTTTTTTTGGTAGGCTAGCGCTGATTTTCAAGCATTGGAAGCAATTGGTGAGGGCTTTTGCTAATTAGCAGGGAGGCCAAGCATACCACTCTTGGCTGTGCTGCAAGGAGGTGGTTGCCTGTGGTTTGAGATATTCTTTTCCTCTCCACTGCAGCCTCTGGGATGGTGGGTCTTGTCTCTATGCAGCTGGAATGAAGGCAGAATGTATATCCAATCATTTGGAAGCAGCATGCATTCAGGTTCTCCTAAATTATCTCTAATAAACATCAAGGCAGGCCCCATTCCTGCGATGTGTATCAGTTTGGGTAAATAAATGCATGTCCTTCAGGATTTCATAAATTTTGATCATAGCGCTTCCTGGGTTTGTCAAACCTAAAAGTTTTAATTATTCTTTTCTATTTTTACAGGGCTATCTCTTCATCCACTTCATCCATGTAGTGACCATTTCCTGTACTTTTCAGCTCTCTTTGATGAGTTAAAGTGAGAGGGCAATGGAGTATAATGGGTAACTTCAAGATCCTAGGAATATGCAAGTCCAGAGCTTGTTTCCTCATCATTAGAATCAGAAGAATAACAACATGCTCTTTACTGGATTGTTTTAAGGATTAAATAAATTAACATGTGTAGCTATTAGAAGAGAACCTAGTCTATACAAGCATAAGCGTGATAATCTGAAAACACAAACATAACTAGATAGCTGAGTTTTTCTCCTCTTTATACAAACGTTTGGGAAACTGTAATCTATGTATTTGATAGAAATATGATTCTAGAATCACATTTTCTGAATCTAGGTGCAGTTGATCCCATCTTCCAGGATGAGCTATGTAGTAACCTCACTGTCTAGCCTTAAAGTGGTAGCTGCTCTAACATGTTGACTTTGCACATCATATGTAAAGAACCACATTATAAATCTTACCGAAAAAACATTCATTGTTTATTTAAGCCTGCTGTCATCCAGGTACTTCATTAGGCAGTGAAATTTCAAGAACAAACCAAAGTCTTCACCCTTAGAACCTTACAGTCCTGTTCATAGTAATGTACTATTTATTGCTGTGTAACAAATTACCCTAAAACTTAGCTACTTAAAACAACAAACATTTATCTCACACAGTTTCTGGGGGTCAAGAATCCAGGAGCAGTTTAGCTAGGTAATTCTAGCTCAATGTTCCTCACAAAGTGGTACTCAAACAATTTACTGGAGCTACAGGATCAAGTAGGCTGGAAAATTTCTTTTTCAAGCTTCCTCATCTGATTATTGGCAAGCCTCAATTTCTTGCTGCCTGTTGGAAGCAGGTCCCCATTCCTCACCATGTGAGCGTCTCCACAGGCTGTTAGAGTGACCTCAAAACATGACAGCTGGCTTCCCCCAGAGAGAGTAATCTAAGAGAGAGAATGAATGAGAAAGCACCCAAGATGAAAACTGCAGTCTTTTATAGCTCAGTCTTGGAAATAACATCCCATCATTTCTACCATATGTCATTGGTCACACAGATCCTGGTAGCATGTAGGAGGCGGACACACAAGGGTATGAATACCAGCAGAGAGGGACCGTTGGAGATTGACTACCACACCATGATTAAGAGTCATAGTTTATTGTGAGTCATTGGTCAGAGGAGACAGATGGGTCAGAGACTCTGTTCTATGCTTTTTATTCCAAAACCCAGCCTCCCATCATCAAGAGGCTCCTCTAGTGCCCTTGATGCTCTCCACCTGATCCTCTGTATCTTGCCAGAATGTCAGGAGCAAGGGAAAACCACAAGTATAGGAAATCGCACCATAGTTTCAAGGGGCTAGACTTGGATGGAGATTGTAAGCATTATTTTGCCCACATTCCATTGGCCAGAAATCATCTAATTGCAGAGGAAGCTGAGCAATATGGTCTGTATGTGTCCCCAGATTAAAAAGGAATGAAATTTGGTGAATGCACAAGTCACTCTGCCACACCCTGTAGCTGAAAAGAGGCTGTACATTTAAGCAGTTCAGATTTTTTTTTAAAAAAGGATCCTGTTCAGTTTTAATACAACAAAAATATGATTGCTTGCCATTCTGCAACAAAGCAACTGATTGATTGCATATTTTCACTTTTTCAATGCATTGTAAATGCAGCCCCTGTTAGGGGCCAGTAAGCAGGTGGTGGAGAGTAGTTCCTGAACCATTAAGTTTGCTGCTTTTTCAGGAATACTATTAAGATGCTGGCAGAAACAAGTCTTGCCTTGTTTCCCAAGTGGGGAAAGAAGAAAGTCTTTGTTCCCAAGCAAATGAAAATACAAATCACAAGACTAAAATTATGAATGCAAAACAATATATTAAAATGTGGCTTGTGTGTAGCATTTGCATGCATTTTAATATGCATCTGTCATTCCCTTTGCTAAATTCAGTAGGCTCTGAAAATATTAAACAATGGAGTACAATTAATGATTAGAGGAATTGTTTTGGAATGTATTTTAACCTATTTATGTTCCTATTGCCAAACCTCTTGCTCTTTAAAGGCTCTGAGATGTCCAATCAGATCATTTTATTGTTCAGATCTCATATCACTATAGCCTAAAAACAATTCACAAAAATACTTTTTATAAACTGACATGATAACACTCAAATGATTGTAACATGATTAAAACCAGTCCCAGGATAGAAAAATCAAATCCAAATTTGGAAGCTGGAAAAGGCTTTAGAGATCCTTTGGATTGGATATTCTCATCCCTCCTACTCATTCCAAAGTCTGGCTATATTTATTTCCAAAGAACCCATAAGAAGTTTAAGATCACTTTTTTTCCCCCCAGAAAACCCAATTTGCTGAGCCTTCTGCTCCAGTTATCTTTGCAGCTGAAGTTTTCAGAATTGGTTTTGCCCTTTTCTGGGTTTGTTTTCCTTGCTTTCTGTTTGAGCAAACCCCCAAAAGGGAAATCACTTTTAGGGCAGTAGCAAAAATGAGCCAAATTTCAACCACACTCAGAATTCTTGCTCTCTGCCCATCAAGGCTTCTGGATCAGAGGAGAATATATTTCATGAGAACCCAGCTCGAAGCCATAAACTTGAAATACATCAAGCTCTTTGTTGTTAATTGGCGCTTACCTCACCTGAAGGCCTTTGCCAAGAAGAGCAGAGGGGTTTAATGGGGAAGGAAGAAAGGAAAAAGCCTGAAGTCCTGGAAAACACTCCAAGCCACATGTGATTTTAGCTGGGGGGGCTCTCCACTCCCCAGTATGCTGGCGCAACAAAGTGGCCTATGTGCTCTCTCAGCCCTAGGCTGTTTGTTTGGGGGGCAATGCGCAGACTGGGGCCTGAGTGATAACTGCTTCGTGTAATTACGAAGACAGCTTGAAAACTATGCTCCTCTTTGTTTCAGCCTCCAGATGACGGCTGTCTGACTGCTGTTTGTGCCAGTTTTATTTCAAAGCGCTTTTCTTTCCATATTTCAAAGGTCAGTGTGTTTACTGTGGCCAAAAAGAGCCTGTGTGTAAGAGGAAGAATCCATGTGGCTGAGTTGCTGGAGAACCAGAAGAGGAGTCAGGGAACTGGATTCGAATCCTAGCTCAGCTTCTAGGTAAGTCAGAGAACTAAATAGTTGATCTCTTCTCCATTAGCATTGAAAGGGGAGGAAGGAAGTAGTACTAGTGTCCTTATTTTAGATTAAAAAAAAAAAAAAAATGCCGGGCTTGGTGGCTCACGCCTGTAATCCCACCACTTTGGGAGGCCGAGGAGGGTGGATCACAAGGTCAGGAGATCGAGACCATCCTGGCCAACACGTTGAAACCCCGTCTCTACTAAAATCGCAAAAAAAAAAAAAAAAAAAAAATTAACCGGGCGTGGTGCTGCGGCACCTGTAGTCCCAGCTCCTGGGAGGCTGAGGCAGGAGAATGGCGCGAACCCGGGAGGCGGAGCTTGTAGTGAGCTGAGATCCGCCACTGCACTCCAGCCTGGGTTCCGTCTCAAAAAAAAAAAAAAAAAGAAAAGAAAACATAAAACAAAAACAACCTACAAGTGTGGTTTTCGAAGAAGACATGTAGTTAATTCCAGTAAAGAAACACTATCAAACACTCAGCTGAGAAAATGTCCACTTCATCTCCTTGAGATGGAAATATTTTCTCCCTTAGAGAAAGCAGGCTTGATATTTTGGCCACCCTTTGAAATCTTGAGATTGTTTTTGGTGCAGGAATTTTAGCACTGGGAACTAATAGCAAACCCCAAACCCTTTCTCAGGACTCTCAGTTGGCTTTCTGACGCTATTACTTAGAAAAACAAGGCTGGTCAGAGTGAGTTACCTCTCCATATTTAAGACTTTAGTGTTTCTATCATGAGTATTTGAAAACAGCATCAGATTTCAATGGTGTAAGCTCCATACCTATTTCTCTTTTTTATTTTCTAAATTTTTTAAATTAAGTGGGGTCATTTTTTTTTTTTTTTTTTTTTTTTTTTT
>NC_045443.1:89674804-89714531 GCF_002776525.5 Piliocolobus tephrosceles | reverse complement strand
CTGTCACCCAGGCTGGAGTGCAGTGGCCGGATCTCAGCTCACTGCAACCTCTGCCTCCCAGGTTCACGCCATTCTCCTGCCTCAGCCTCCCGAGTAGCTGGGACTATAGGCGCCCACCACGTCGCCCGGCTAGTTTTTTTTTTTTGTATTTTTTAGTAGAGACGGGGTTTCACCGTGTTAGCCAGGATGGTCTCGATCTCCTGACCTCGTGATCCGCCCGTCTCGGCCTCCCAAAGTGCTGGGATTACAGGCTTGAGCCACCGTGCCCGGCCTAAGTGGGGTCATTTGATCTCTTATCAGTTGGAGACTGTTTTTTTGTTGTTATTTTTTTCCTTTAACTTTTTTTTTTTTTCTCTTGAGACTGGGTCTGGCTCTGTCACTCAGGCTGGAGTGCAGTGGTGCCATCTTGGCTCACTTCTGCCTCCACCTCCTGAGCTCAAGTCATCCTCCCACCTCAGCCTCCCAACCCACCACACCCAGCTAATTCTTGTATTAATATTTTTTGTTGAGACGGGGTTTCACCATGTTGCCCAGGCTGTCTCAACCCCGTGAGCTCAAGCAATATGCCCACCATAGTCTCCCAAAGGGCTGGGATTACAGACGTGAGCCACTGTGCCCGACCCATACCTATTTCAGATGCTCTTCATGATTCATTTTCTTCTAATATGTGTTTTTCTCATCTATCTTGCTCAATTTTTACAGAATGAGCTCCTGGGAAAAGGAGGTAAATAAGTTTTTGAAGTGGTAGAGAGCCTGTGTTCTGAAGCTACATTTGCCTAGGTTCAGATCTTAATACTGCCACTTTGCTCTGTGACCTTGGATAATTTGCTTAACTTCTCTGTGCCTCATAGTTTTCTTGTCTACTAATATAAGTACTCACTTTACGGTGTTGTGAGGACTAACTGGATTAACACATGTGAAATACGTGAAACAGTGTCTGGGACTTCATAAACATTAAAATGTTGAGCTAATTATGAAAAACACTCCTTTCTGAAATGAATTCTGCACTGGGAAAATTCTTCTCTTTTGTGCTACCGTTTCTCTTCTTGAATCGATCCACCTACATCTGCTGAAGTGAAAAAGTAAATTTGCAAATACCAAGGGAACAGTGCCTGTGTTGTAAAAGAAAGGAGAAAGTAAAACAGAAAAAAAGGACAAAGGAAGTATCTTAAATGTTATTCTCCAATTACTGTGAATTTTCAGCCTCCTACGAAATAACAATACTTTCTGCCTTGAGTTTGCACAAGACAAAAAGAATTTTCACTCTTTGACCAGAAAAAAAGCATGATCATCCTTGGCTATGACTCAAGAAGGAATGGAGGAAAGCACAGAAAGGGGAACTAAAGTATATTGAGGACTTTGTCTACACCCTGCATTTGAATTCATGAGTTGAATATCATTGATTTTATAATCAAATCAAACTTTGATTTTATAATCAAAGAATCAAAGAAAAAAAAGTTTCAGGGAGGTGAAGCGACTTTCCAAGGTTGAGCTAGTCAGTGGCATGGCTGGATTTAAGCCCACTTCTACATGATGCCAAGGCCCCTCATTTTGCCTCCTTCTTACATCCCGTTCTTAGGAGGAACCTGGCTAAGATGGAGTTCTGAGAGGCTCCCGGGAGTGTAGGCTGAACCTAGACTCAAGGTAATCCATTACTACACATGCAGTATTATAGGCAAGATGCTCTTGTATTTGTTCTAAGTCACTTGTATGCCTGTTCAAATGAAAGACTCATAGGAATCTTTGTTTTGAATCATGTAATTTTAGGCATCAAGGAGAGGGTGACTTTCAGAAAGGTCATTTCCATTCACTGCTAAAGTTAGAATAGTTAAGTTGTACCCACTTTAAAGATGCCTTCTAGCTCTCACTTAAAAAATTATATGTTATCCAAAGTAACTTATGAATAAGGTACTGCCTCAGTTTCTTATTGCTGCTATATAAATTAGTTCAGACTTAGTGGCTTAAAACAACCCAGATTTATTATGTAAAATTTATGGTTCTGGAGGTCAGAAATCCAGAATGGGTCTCCCTGGACTAAAACTAAGATGTCACCAGGGCTGCATTTTTCCTCTAGGCTTTAGGGGAGAATCTATTTTCTTGACTTTCCTAGCATCTAGAGGCTGCCTGCATTGCTGGGCTCATGGTCTCTTCCCATCTTCAAAGTCAGCAATGGCCAGTCAAGGTTTTCTCACATTATACCACTCTGATACTGACTTTTCTGCCTCCCTCTTCTACATTTAAGGAACCCTCATGATTCCACCCAGAAAATCCACATTAATTTTATTTTAGGTCAGCTGATTAGCACGCTTAATTCCATCTGCAACTTTAATTCTCCTTTGGCGTGTAATATACTATATCCACAGATTCTGGATATGGAAATCCTTGAGGGGCCATCACCCTGCCAACCACAGGTACCTACGTGATGTTGTCAACAGGATGCATTCTTAGTATTTGAGCTCTGCCACGTTCTAGTGGCCTAACGTGGACAAGTTACTTAACCTCTCTGTGCCTCAGTTTCCTCACATGGGGATAATAGCAATATTTATGGGGTTGTTATGAAGATTAAATGAATGAATACTTTTAGGACACTGCTGGACACTTAAGTCCTAGCTCTTATTATTATCTTTGTGATTATTGTTTTGAAGATGATGTGGACAACCAGGACATAATTTATGTAATTTATGCAGCTAGTTGATACATTGATCTCAAGATAAATTGTTTTGCTATGTGCCAGAGGCAGTTGCTATCTGTGACTTTTCCTTGTCTCCTCTTTCCTTCTATTGGCCAGCAATCTGAAGGCCACTCCCTCTGAGAACTTCTGCCATTGATTCAGCCACTGGAGTGGCCCAGAGAGGACAACAATCTAAAAGCATGCAAACATGCATCAGAGATGTTATGCTAACAGAAACAACAGTAGCAGTGACATAGGCATTGTCTTTTGATTCATTTGGGAGTTTCAGTCTGAAGAAATGTTGAGTTCAGTATCAGACTAACTTAATGTCAATCCTCTGGTTCAAAGCTTCAACACAGAAACGCTAACATTGTCTCCTCTCTACTACAGGCAGGGTAAGCTTTAGATTGTCACCAAATTGGCTGGGGTTCAAATCCAGGCTCCAGCTATTGATAAATTTGTGTCCTGGTGTAGATTAAGGTGGGCAAGCCCTTAAGTATAAGAGAACAAAACATTCCCATAGAGATTTTTTTTTTTTTTTTTTTTTTTTTTTTGGAGATGAAGTCTCACTCTATCTCCCAGGCTGGAGTGCAATGCCACTATCTCAGCTCTCAGCTATCTCCTGCCTCAGCCTTCTTAGTAGCTGGGATTACAGGTGCACATCACCATGCTTGGCTGATTTCTGTACTTTTAGTAGAGACGGGGGTTTCACCATATTGGCCATGATCTCGAACTCCTGACCCTAGGTGATCCACCCTCCTCAGCCTCCTAAAGTGCTGAGATTACAGGCGTGAGCCACCACACCTGGACGAGAGTATTTTGATATGAAGAAGTCCTCTTCTGTCAATGTGAGGGGAGTTAACTCAGGTGGGTTATGAGTCAGTGCCATGTCTAGTCTTACAAACCATTCTTTTCTTTAGGGTAAAGTCCATAGGGGGATACACTTCAGTTATTTTTTGTTGTTGTTTGTTTGTTTAATTCAGCTGATGGATTCAAAATGCTCCTTGTGAAGTTTTGGGGCTCACCTCAATTGCGACCCGGGTAAGCTGCAGGGTTGATAGACTACTAAAGTTTGGCCAAACCCTATGTAAGCCAGAACTGAGCCCAAACTCTAAGTAAGCTGCAGGGATTCTGCTGTCCCATCTTTATCCTCCCATAGTCTGATGAAAAGCTCTTCAGATTCAGTCTGAGTCCATTTTCCTCATCTCTAGTTGCGGAACTTCTTCATGGAGATAAAAAGAACTTGGGCACATGAATTCCATCTTGGTCATGACCTTGACACCACCCCTACTTCCTTCTTCACTGACTTGGAGCAAATGTGGGCCACGTGGATAAGAACCTCATAAAGAAGCCCTACTTATTTTCCACATCCCTAATTATTTCATTGAATCAACCAGGTTTTCTAAACCTGTTTGTGTATATTTAGGCATACGGTGTAAGTAATTTGTGAGCATTTACCAAGAATTCTTATCCAAATTCCTTTTAAGAAAGATGCCAGGACCTCATTCTCAATTCTGTTACTGAAACTGTGATTTTTCCCATTTTAGAGTTGAGATGCTAAAGCTACACAGGAATACGAATTTCACTTTCAATAAAATCACTGGCTGGTAAAACCCAAATTTAAACAGAGCATTGGAAATCAAGCTGCCTTTTTCTATGAGAATTAACAAGAGCTGTTTCATTTTCTAAATCAAAAGTTTTGGACTCTGAAATCCTATCTGTAGAGAATACTAGGCATTATGAAAAACGCAGATAGTTGTCATGAGCTGGTCTGTTTTCCTGTGGTTGCCAGGATGCTGTAAGGGCAGGTACACATAATACATTAACATTTTAATCAAAGAGTAAAGAACAAGGAGAACACATGAAATGCTCCAAAGCATTTAGGAAACATAATGCCTCCTCTTGAGACTCAGCAGTGACTTCACTGTTAGAAAAAAAAGCTGTTTGTATAATGCACCCCTGTTTTAACTAACCTTTCCTACCTGTATTTCCCTTCTGTCTGTAATTCCCCATCTTAAAATAACTATAACAATAATAATAATGATAACAATAAAAACTTTGTTGGGCTTGGTACCCCCTTTAGTTCCTCTAAAAAGAGGACATTCTTAGCCTGGGCTCCGTACGAAACTTTATATGTACGTTTCTAGTGGTATTTTTCTGAGAATTAGGTCCAAAGCTTTCATAAACATGCAAAGAATTTATAACCTCCAGTAGAAATTAAACAAGCCAACAAAACAAATGTGGAGTATATGGCGTCCTCTTAGTTCATCTTTTTTTACTAGCATTTTGTTTCAACTAGGCTTTGAACAAAGCTAATGAATAGTCAACTCAAGGGTTATATTGACCTTTGAATTGTAATGGTCAATTATGTAATTGTAATGTAATGTAATTGTAATTGTAATGGTGCTGCCCATTACTTTGTAAAGCGATAGAATCATTCAGATATCCTACTATCCAATTCAATTCAAACCCATTTTCCTCCTTAAAACCATTTGCTGTCCACCATTTCCAAGATTTCTGTCATGACTTTGCCATTCTCTCAGGCAATCTCCCTCCTTAGTTTGTTGTAGAGTCTTTCTTGACCTTTCTCTCTCCTATCTAATTAGCTGGCAATTTTCTTAGTGGAACTTCAGAAGTCTCTTACATACAATTTTTTCTTTTAGTTGTTAAAACGAAAAGAAAAACTACACTGATGGTTTTTACCACTGGATCACCATTAGGATCACATGAAGAGCTTTTTGTACTGAAGCTTAGACCCTAGACCCAGACAGTTTCGTATAACTGCTCTGGGATAAAGCCTGGACGTCAATTAAAAAAAGAAATCTCCTGAGGCGGCAGCCAGTGCCGAGGGTCACTCGCCTACCCTACCTTATTCGACTACGTTTTTGCTATGGAAACCTCCAGTTGGCGATCTTGTATCCGATCTTCTTACTCTCCACTTTATTCCATATGACTTTCCCCTCCCTTAGATTAAGCTCAGCATCTTAATGTCCCCATAATTTCCATTGGTTAAGAAACTCCATTGCCTTCCATTGTAGTAGACTTTAAATTGTTCTGTGGGGCTTTAAGGGTTTCCCAGAATCCCATTGGAACCTTTGACTGGAGGAGGATGAGGAGGTAGTCCTCTCAATCATCTCTTCCTTAGTTTTACAACTAGGGCCCTCAAAAATAAAGTGAAATGAGTTTCTTAAAGACCGATAGTAAAGTTAGATTAGAACTCAAATCCCCTTACCCTTGGCCTCTTTTTCTAATTCAGAAAGCTACCTATCCCAGAGCTATACTAGTTGATGAAGGTTGGTGCTGGGCCTTTGCCCTTTTTTTCTATTTGCTAGCTCTATCCTGCAGTCTTGGGTTTCTTGCCTGGAACATCTTTGGCAGGTATATCTGTGTCTTCAGGAAAATCAGATGTGACTGAAAGATTTTTCTTGTTCAATTTGTCATGACTTGTTGACGGTGACCCTGGGAACTGTGGGACCAGTAGCACTAGAGCTTTGATGCCATGCCTGTCAACCTAATAACATTGTGTTTAAGCACAGCGTGTTCCACTTTAGCCCCAAGGTCTGTCTATAACCCTATGTATTAAACAGTTAACTCTAGGGCAAGCTCTATGGGTTGTCCAAATAGCAGCTTATCTGTAATTCACGGAGAACCAAATATTCGACCTGCCCCAAAATATCATACCTACTCACCCTGCATGTTACCTATTCAGGTTTGTGGCTTCTCCTGGTAATAAGGTAATCCTTTTTTTTAAAATGAACATGGACTATCTCAAAAGCATAACATTAACTTGTCAGTATTCATTAATACCTTCAAACAAGTTTGATTGATATTTTTTCTCATCTGGTTCAGAGCAAAAGTCCTCAGGGAACAGAACCGGCATGGGTGAAAGTTGATTGATGAGGGTAGGTGTGAAGGGGAGCACAGAAAATAATTTTGAGCTTGGATGCAGTGTTACAGGAGGAACTTGGACACTCACAAGAGACAGCAAAATGGAGAGAGAATGCCAAAGAATCTGAGCTACCTGATTCCCAGTTTTGCCAAATTTGGCACTTTCCCCAGAGTTTTTCTTGGTTAGCTCCCTTTATTTATTGATTTTGCCTTTACTTTGGCAGAAGTGCAAAAATTTGGGAAAGAATAATAGCGTCACTATAACGAACATTTATTGAATACTTACTCTGTGCTAAGTGTTGTTCAAAGCATCTGATGTGTATCAAATTGTTGTATTAGTCTCCTCAACATGTAGAAATAGATGCCATTATGATATCCATGCCACAGATCATGAAACTGAGGCCCAGATGTTTGAAGAATTTCCCTAAGATCATCCACCAAGTAAATCAAGGAATCAGGATTCCAACCCAAGCAGTCTAGCTCTAAAGCCTGTATTATTTTACCTTATTTTATTTGTTTTATTTATTTATTTATTGTATTCCCTAGATCTCATTGTATTCCCTAGGCTGGTCTTGAACTTCTGAGCTCAAAATATCCTTCTACTTCGGCCCCTCAAAATGCTGGGATTAAAGCCGGCATTCTTCCAGGCTGGGAGTAGAAGCTCATGCCTGTGATCCCAGCACTTTGGGAGGCCGAGGCAGGTAGATCAATTAAGCTTAGAAGTTTGAGACCACCCTAGGCAACATGGCGGAAATCCTCTCTTTACAAAAAAAATACTAAAATTAGCCAGGGATGGTGGCATACACCTGTAGTCCCAACCACTGAGGAGGCTGGGTGGGAGGATTGCTTGAGCCCGGTAGGTTGAGGTTGCAGTGAGCCATGATTGTATCACTGCACTCAAGTCTGGGTGACAGAATAAGGTCCTGTCTCAAAAAAAGAAAAGAAGAAAAGAAAAGAAAAATAAAGGAAGGGGAGGGAGGGAAGGAAGGACGGACGGAAGGAAGGAAGGAAGGAAGGAAGGAAGGAAGGAAGGAAGGAAGGACGAGCGGGCGGGCTGTATTCTTAACCTGTCTCATCTGTTGTTTCTCAAATTTACAGCATTTGTAAGTGGTAGGAAGATTCTTCAAATCCAGAGAGTCTGATTCTAGATCATCCCACTATAATGTCTCCTGAGCTGCAATGGATTTTTCAAGTATATTAGACTTTTACATTCATGGTCCAGAAAAAGTTACTTAGTTTAAGATCTTCTTGAAGTTGTAGCAGTCTGATGTCTCAATAACAGTGCTCTATTGGTTTAATATAAAATAGTAATCTGAAGAAGGAAGTTGAGTGTAAACCTCACAAAGTGTTCAGCAAAATCCCTGCCCAGCTGTTAGTGTCCCAAACTGAAACAGAGAATTCAAACAAAATCACTTCTTGTCTCTGTAAAGGTCAGCTAAAATAAAAATGGTTTAATATTTTTCCCTTCTCTATATGACCAAAACATTGCCAGTGTCCAGGGAACATCAAACAAACAAACAAACAAACAAAAAACAAAACCAGAAATCTTGGATATAGGAAATCACTACATGGTCTTTACATGTGTTTTTTAGGTTTTCTAAAGGGCTTTTTGGATATCAAATGAATCTTCCCAGCTTCTAGGAAATAAGCAGATGGCAGGTATCATATTAATTTAAAAATGTGGTTATAATTTGAAGAAAGATCTGCTCAGGTCTTCTCTTTCCCCATCTCCTCCAAAGATGGAACTAATTCTAGTAAGAGGGTCCATTTTGAAGCAGGGGAGAAAAATAAAATGCCTTTTAAGGCCAGTGTTACTGGATGAAGATCAGCTTTCTTTTTTTTTGAGACAGAGTCTTACTCTGTCACCCACGCTGGAGTGCAGTGGCGCAATCTCAGTTCACTGCAACCTCTACCTCCCGGGTTCAAGCAGTTCGGCCTCAGCCTCCCGAATAGCTGGGATTACAGGCACCCACCACCATGCCTGGGTAATTTTTGTATTTTTAGTGGAGACGGGGTTTCACCATGGTGGCCAAGCTGGTCTCGAACTCCTGATTCCCTCTGATCCTCCTGCCTCGGCCTCCCGAAGTGTTGGGATTACAGGTATGAGCCTCCACGCCCGGCCCTGAGCTCAGCTTTCTGATGACTTTTTAGGAGCTGAGAGTATGGAGAAGGAATTGCTGAAGAAGGGGGGATGGGATCAAAGGCAAGTTTACACAATGTGTAAGCTATGGAGGCGGGGTGGGGGTGTGGCTCCATCTTAGAAATCCTTTCTTCTTTTCATCTAGTAATTAGCTATTCTCATACCCAAATTAAAGTATTTCTCCCTAACATTCAGTAAATAAATGTGAAACAAACAAAATCCAACAAAAAGATACTGTTGGTTTGTCAGAAAAGGTTCTTTTCTGCTATTCTCCAGTTTTCAGGAGGGAAACGCCTCACCCACTCTCTTAATAGATTTGACCTACCTTTGCTTGAGAACATCTTTCATTTCCATGGAAGCTTTAAAGAAACAGTAACACATCACAGCAAGGGTTCCTAATCTTTTTGTCAAAGAGAAGCTGCTTTTCATTTTCCTTAAAGCTTTAAGGTCAAGAGATGGGGGTGGGGAGTTCCCAGTAGATTATTCCATTCCTCCTGGGGGAACTTATCAACCCCAGGCCACTGACGTGAGCACCGTCAAATCAGGTTTCAAGATCTACCCACATTTGCTGGTTAAGAACTTCCATACAAGAATTCTTCCTTTCAATGAGAAATGGAAAAACTCATAAAAAAAAAAAAAAAAAAAAAAAAAAAAATAAGCAATTGCTTGCTGTTTCACGTTCCCAGAAGATGTTCTGAGCACCAGTTAACCTCATTTGCCATCAGAATCAGCCAAAACAGTGAAAGTGACATAGTTTAGCCTCTGAAAATTCTTTCTTCTTAGCTGGACACCATCCATGTATATTCCCCAAACCAAGTTTCCTGTGAATGCCCTTGTTGCTCTAGGCAGAGTTTCCAGGCTTGCCTTCCCCATTGAATGGGATGTTCAGCCAGGCTTCCACCCCTTGGAGGGCCACTTTCCTGCTAAGATAAGAATTTCTCTGGAAATAAAGCACTGACTATAGGTGCTCACAATCTCACTATCCACTTACTCTTTTTTTTTTTTTTTTTTTTTGAGACAGAGTCTTGCTCTGTGGCCCAGGCTGGAGTGCAGTGGCCTGATCACAGCTCACCACAAGCTCCGCCTCCCGGGTTTACACCATTCTCCTGCCTCAGCCTCCTGAGTAGCTGGGACTACAGGCGCCCGCCACCTCGCCTGGCTAGTTTTTTGTATTTTTTAGTAGAGACGGGGTTTCACCGTGTTAGCCAGGATGGTCTCGATCTCCTGGCCTCGTGATCCGCCCGTCTCAGCCTCCCAAAGTGCTGGGATTACAGGCTTGAGCCACTGCGCCCGGCCTATCCACTTACTCTTAAACCAACTCACAATTCTTGAGTTTTCAGAGTAAAAACTATGCTTCTCTTCTGGGTTGCAGGACATGCAGTGTGGAGATGAAAAAATTATTTGATCTATCCACATGGCCATGTTAGGACGGCTCTCTAGGACTGTCCTATGCAGGACCCTATAGGCAACAGCAATCAACCTTGTGGAGTTGTAGATTTAATAGTTGGAAGAAATTTCAATGGATCATTTGATCCAGTTCAGACATCCTGGGTAGAATGACCCCATTTTACTGAAGACAAAGTAGAGGGCCTGAAAGGTGAAAAGCATATCCAAGGTTATCTGGTCACCTTGTGGAGCTAGGGTCACTTAGGGCCCTTATCTACTGCCTCCTACTTCATTACACCGCTTTGCAAATGCTTAAAGGACTGTAGGATGCCAATACCTAATGACTTTTTCATGCCCATGAGGTGTTTGCAAGGGAGAAAGAGTGGAATACTTCATAATACAATATAGGAGGTCCTATGGTATCAATTCCTTCTGAGGTCTAACTTAATCTGACCCAAACCCAGCTGGGCATGGTGGTTCACGCCTGTAATCTGAGCACTTTGGGAGGCTGAGGCAGGATTGATTGAGCCCAGGAGTTCGTGACCAGACTGGGTAACATGGTGAAACCCCCATCTCTAAATAAAATAAAAAATAAAAGCCTGACCCAAACTTGAGCAAAGGAATGCCCTGTAACATATTCAGTATTTATGGATTTATGCACTATTTTAATTAATTATTTTTTTAGAGACAAGGTCTCCCTCCGTTGCCCATGCTGAAGTGCAGTGGCATAATCATAGCTCACTGTGGCCTCCACTCCTGGGCTCAAGTGATCCTCCCACGTCAGCCTCTGGGGTAGCTAAGACTACAGGCATATACTACCATACTCAGCTAGTTTTTTAATTTTTTGTAAAGATGGGGTCTTATTATGTTGCTCAGGCTGGTCTTGAACTCCTGGGCTCAAGTTATCCTCCTGCCTTGGCATCCCAAAGTGTTGGGATTACGGGCATGAGCCATGACACCCATGAGGATTGATTTAGATGCCTGTCTTCATAACATAGTTCCTTACCCATTTTTGTGAACTTTATTACAAACATTGTCCTCTGCTAATGTCTTCTCTTGTTTTTCTCATGTCTTGCCACCTCAACTCCATTTTTTGATATTGTTTGGGTCTTTCTTTCATCACAGAATGATTCTTCCAACGTCAGATAGTTGGAGCTGGGAGTGGGGGCAAGTGTCAATAATTTGAGCTACTTGGAGGCAGAGTCAGAAGAATCACTTAAATCCAGGCATTTGAGAACAGCCTGGACAACACAGAGAGGCCTATCTCAAAAAACAAAACAAAAAACAAATAAATAAACAAAAGTCATATAGGTAATGCTATTCCTGGATCAACCAGATTCCCAGGGCTTCCTTTTAATATGTTGCTTGTAGATAGACACCCATCAGACATTGAGGAGTGGTAAAATGGTTGGTACAATTGTTATGTCTGTGGTTGTGGTTGTTACTAGCTCCACAGCTATATACAATCTATACAAACTGCTTTTACCATAACTTAATAAAGATAGGCAGAATTTAGGAAGAGTGAGAGGGGAAAAAAAAAGAAGCAGGTAGTAGGGGTTATTTGTGGAGTTCCTATTTAGTGCGTGTCGATGCAATAACCAAGTACTATCTGGAGCTCTAAATATACAGTGGAAATACAGATTCTGCACTTGACGTATGAATTTTGAATTACTGCAGGCTGAGATACCAAGAATGTTCTGCAGTTGAATAAAAATACCCATTCCCACACAAACAAATGTGGAAAAGGGAACCATATGGAACCTGAGAGAAGATGGTCATATTTTAGAGAACTAAATGAAAGCAAGGAAAGGATAGAAATAGGATCAGGACGTAGACATTTTTCTTAACCTCAGTAGCTAATGATTCCCCCAATTGCTTTGTGGAAAGGAGTAGCAGTCCGTTTTAGATAATTATCATTATCTAACATTATAAATGTATATTATTCAACATTATTGTGAATTTGGATTTAGAGAGTTATTTATACTGTATTTGATTATCTATTGCCATGTAACTGATTATTCCAAGATTTAGTGACTTAAAACAACAAACTATTATCTCACAGTTGAGAGTCAGAAATCCAGGAGTAACTTAGCTAGGTGGTCATGGGTCAGGGTGTCTCATGAGGTTATAGACAAGCTGTCAGCTGAGGATACATCATCTGATTTGGATGGGCTGGGAAGTCCTGCCTCCAGAAAGCTCACAAGGCAGTTAACTCGAGTCCTCAGTTACTCAGTGGTGTTGTCTGAAAGTCTCAGTTCCTTGCCATGTGGGCATCTCCACAGAACTGCCTGGGTGGCCTCAAGACACGGTAGCTGGTTTCTCTCAGAGTGAGCGGTCCAAGAGAAAAGGAGCAGTGTAGATTTAACATGAAAGCTTAAGCTTCAATCTTTTTTATTTTTTTTTGGAGAGGGGGTAATTTTTTATTGCGGTAAATATATATATCATACACACACATATATATGTATATATATAACTTACCATTTTAACCTGTTGTAAGTGTAGGATTCAGTGGCATTAAGTACATTCACACTGTTGTGCAACTATCACCACTTCCTACTTCTAGACCCTTTTAATCATCTCAAATACAATTTCTATACCCATTAAACAGCAATAACTCTCCATGCACCAAATCCCCAGCCCCTGGTATCTTCTACTCTACTTCTTGTCTCTATGAATTTGCTTACTCCAGGTACCTTTTTCTTTTTATAAGTGAAATCATACAATATTTGTTCCTTTCTGTCTGGTTTATTTTACTTAGCATGTTTTCAAGACTCATTCATGTTGGCCAAGTATGGTGGCTCATGCCTGTAACCCTAACACTTTGGGAGGCTGAGGAGGGAGGATCACTTGAGTCCAGCAGTTTAAGAACAGCTTGAGCAACATAGTGAGACCCCACTTCTAAAACAAAAATATTTTTAAAAAATTTTTCAAGATTCATTCCCATTGTTGCATGTATCAGAATCTCATACCTTTTTAAGGCTGAATACTTTTCCATTCCATGTATATACCACATTTTATTTACCCACAGATGGATTGATAAATAAAATGTGATATATACATGCAGTGAAATAGTATTACGTTGTTTCCATTTTTTCTGCAGTCATTTCTAAGCCTACTATGGAAGTGGCATCCCATCATTTCTACTGTAATCTATTCCCTGGAAACAAGTCACTAAGTCTAGCCCACACTGAAGGGATGGGGTAGGACAGAGGTACCAAAGAATTTGTGGGCATATCTCTAAAATGATAGCAGATACCTAAGTTAATTTTAATATTTGCACAAAATTCTTTTCAGAATGTGGACTCAGTCATTATTAATTCTCTTGGTGAATTTATAAAATCCTGAGTTTAAGAATCTTTCAGCTGGGCATGATGGCTCATGCTTACAATCCCAGCATTTTGGGAGGCTGAGGTGGGTGGATTGGTTGCGTCCAGGAGTTCGAGATCAGCCTGGGTAACACGGTAAAACCATGTCTTTACTAAATATTAAAAAGTTAACCGGGTGTGGTGGCATGCGCCTGTCGTTCCAGCTACTTGGGAGGCTGAGGTTGGAGGATGGCTCGAGCCCAGGAGGCAGAGGATGCAGTGAACCAGGATCATTCCACTGTATTCCTGCCTAGGTGTCAGAGCCAGAGCCTGTCTCAAATAAAATAAAATAAAAAGAGTCTTTCCAGGGACTATACCTGAAGTAACCCCTACCAGAGTATAGTGCTGAAAATGGGCAAAACAGAAACATGACATGACTTATAAATATTACCCTAATAAGGCTTATTTTGGTACGCAGGCATTGTAGATGCAAACCTGATTTGTACGCTGCTCTTAGGCCTGGGTTTCCTAGCAGCAGGAGTGAGAATAGACCTGCCTCGTGTGTTATTCTCCTGCATGTAGTGAGTGCTATTTCAGTAGTGGTAGTGGCTGTGGCATATGTATTTAAAGCATATTCAGTTATTCCTGCTGGATTCTGTCTTTATATGGAGTTGACAGAAGGCTTAGTCTGTAATGACAAAAATAACAACAAGAAAGAATAATCCCCCAAATGATTATCCTTTTTATTAATTCCGTCACCATTCTTATTTCTTTCTTTCCAGATTAGGACCACAAAGCTAAACCCTTTTGCCTTTTTAATTTATTACACTAGTTCAATTTTCTATTTTGGGATGAATGTAAGGGATTTGGAAGTGGTTTGTAAAGATGAAGGCAGGAAGTATGAAAAAAAAAAAAAAAAAAAACTATTACTTCATGCCAGTTACACCAGGAAATAGTGGAGGTGCCTTCCTCTGGCATTTCTGCCCACTTTTCTTCATTACTATAATGGCGGCTGCTCTCCTCATTACCAGCACGTTTCTCTTCATTACCAGTGTGGTGATAGGGGGATGATGAGTGCTATTTACAACCAGCATTCTGTGAAAAGTCCAGCAGATGAATAATAACTATTTGCACAGATATGGGGAGGCCAAAAAAGGCCAGTGGTTAAAGTGAGGCTGTTGTATTTCAGAAAGGCAGGGAGGCAATTTCCTGTGAAGAGAGAGGGGGCTCATATTCCTCAGTGAAGGGACGGAAGGGACTGCCTTACAGAGCTGGGCTGGAACAGTCCAGGCACTTGAGTGTGTTCTCATAAGAACTGGCCAGAAAACAGTGATGTATTTAACCTTTAAATGTGTGTATATCCATCAATACAGACCCATCCTGTTGGTTATGTTTCTGGAGAATCCTAATGCAGGTGGATGGATGGATGGATGGATAGATGGATGGATGGATATATAGATAGATTGATAGATAGACGGATACACACATACATATGTAGATACACAGATGGATAGATGATGGTTTTTATCTATCTGTATGGAGAGAGAGAGAGAGATTTATTTTAAGGAATTGGCTCACATGATTGTGGAGGCTTGGCAAGTCCACAATCTGATAGGGGAGGCCAGCAGGCTAGGGACTCAGGGAAGAGTTGCAGTTGGAATCCAAAGGCTGTGTACTGACAGAATTCCTTCTTACTTGATGGAGATCAGTCTTTGTTCTATTCAACCCTTCGACTGATTGAGTGAGGCACACCCACATGATAAAGTTTAATAAGCTGTTCTCAAAGTCTACCATTTTAGATTTTAATCTCATCCAAAAAGCACCTTCCTAAAGACATTCAGAATGATGTTTCATTATTCTGAGCACTATGGTATAGCCAAATTGACATGTAAAATTAAAAATCACACTATTTATCTATCTATCTGTCTATCAATCTATCATCTATCTGTAATCTAGACTAACAAGGTATAAATAACTTGCAAACAACACATAAAGATGCTAAATTGGATTCTTACCTAATGACAAGTCTTTGAACTGGGCTGTTGGGATTCTTTGTAGGGTGTGGCCAGTGGCAGCTAGCCAGGAACGGAGCATTGCGTTTCATCAGGCATGCTTTCAGACGCTTGAATTGAGGGCAATAATGACTCCAAGGGCAGAAGAGGGTCTGTAAGTGGGTTTGGAGGAGAGGCACAGTGTAGATACGATTGGGAAGTGAGGTGAATTATTTATTAAAGGGCACTGTTCAGTTTCACTATCTAATTGCTACTATTGCTTTTTCTCACTAGCAATGGCTTTCACACTTGTCCCACAGCTCCCCTGCTCAACTCAAGAAGGTGTTGAAATAGGCTGCAGAAGTTCCCAGCCAGGCAAGTAGAAGCAGGCCAGCTTCTCAGAGATGGGCTTACGGGTGGAACTCTAGTTAACCCCTGCGGGCCTGGAGCATTTGGGAAAGAGGCCCTGGGAAAAGATTTCCACTAAAAGGGCATTGTCATTTGCCATACTCTGAGGGTGTGTGCAGCCTGTTAAGAATGATAGAGGCAGCATTCCAGCACAGCAAGCTTTCAGTATGAGACAGAGGGATGAAAGGAATACAATATGAAAGCAGCAGGTGAGAATGGATGTATCACACAGGGAAAAGATGTTAGAGGAATATTGAGGTATATTAATTCTCCCCAGGTCCCCTCAAATTCAGTAGCTTTAGTGAAAGCAAAGATATGCTCTTGAATTAGGACCAGGCTTCTAACAAGTGCCACAGCACCATCTGCTTTGTAGCAAAAGTCATAGGATGTGGGAAAGACAGACCTGCATGCTATCCGATGATAATTTCTTTAATCATCTCTATTTCCTCAGGAGCCCTCACAAGCTGTTGTATGTGGACAAACTCAGGGAATTTGATGTCCCCCAAGTGACGCTTCTCCAGGGTTGGGCGACTCCTAAGGGCAAGACAGCATTTGCCCGGTGGCCTTTGGGATAATCTGCACATGTTTAAGGGCTTGAAACAAGCAACGGAAGCAACTACTTTGCCCCTAGTTTTTCCTAACAGGGTCAGGAGAGGTTTCTGAACTTACTATCGGAAAGTTGTCGGATTCTGTCCTTGAAAAATCATTCGCCATTGAGAAAGGGCACGGTCTTGTACATTCACATCTATCTCACTGTAACTTCAATGAAGCAAGAACAAATTAAAGTTAAACATCCTGTAGGGTGTAAATCACCTATATTCCTGAGAGATAGAATGTGGGGATTTCCTCAGATATCTAGCTATAGGCTTTTGGATTGGGTCCTTTGATTTATTTTCCTTATTGCTGGAGCAACTTGCTATGTCTCTAAACCAATTTCCCGAACCCCTGAGCAGAGCATGTTATGTCAGTCTCTCATATCCAGACCCAATTAGCTTGAAGCCACCTGGATTTTGCCCTAACTTGTCACCAGACATCCATTTGGAAAATTTGGACCAGCTAATCTTGCCATGCTTCTTCCTGTTGTCCCCGGGTAACCTTCCCCAGTTTCAGAATTTCACTACCTGCTGTAGTCTGATGAACTCCAAATCTCTATCTGTAGCCCCAAGCTCTCTTCTGAGCCTCGGCCCAGACTTCTCAATCTGAATGTATGGTGGACACCTCAGACAACATGACCCAAACTGAAGTCAACATCTTAGCCTACAACGTGCTCTTCTCTTTGATTTTCTAGCTTTGTTAGTGGTGCTACCTTCACCAGTCACTGGAACTGGTTACCTTTTACTTTTTCATCTCCACCCACCCTCACACATATCCAATCTATCACCATGTTGTGCTGATTTTACATTCTAATTAGTTTTTCTTTAAATATATCTGTTTCCTTTCATTTCTACCCACTGCTATTACCATAATCCAAGCTCTTAGAGTCATCCTGGTTTGCCCATAACTAGTCCTTCTGCCTTCTGCCTTAACTAGTTAAGACTGTACATGACAGCTTGAATAATCTACTTAAAATGCTTAAAGTCTTCTAAAATTCCCCATCATTTAGAGAACTAAAGACTAAACTAATTATCCAGCCTCTCTTTGACTGCCATCTCCAATGTTACCTCCCGATAACTCCCTCTTTCCCTTTATAATGCTTGTAATACTCTTTTAATTTCCCACGTGTGCTTCCAGCCCTATGCCTCTGCAGGAGTTATTCCTTCAATCTGGAGTGCTCATCCTACCCTTCTTCACAGGCTAATTATGTCTGACTCATCTTTTAATACTTAGCTAAAGCATTATCTCTTCCAGGAAACCTCTTGTGAACTCCCAGAACAGAACAAGTACCATTCCTCTCTATTATTCTCCGTAACATTATGTAGATATCTCTGCTATTATCCCCTTTGTTTATTTTTCTCACTGGACTTTAAAACTTTTTTTTCATCTTTGCCCTTAAAGTGCCTAGACTAGAAGCTAAAATGGATGCTTGATTTTATTTTTCACTGAATTCCTATGTCTTTACATTTTTGGACCCTCATCTATGGAATATTGATTCTCCCAGCAAATTTCTTTAATTCACTAAGATGACATAATGTATCTAAACATTTTTAAAAACTATCTAAAACCTTCCAAGGGTTTTTGAATATTGTGTCTTTTTATTATTATTATTATTATTTTTGACAAAGTCTCACTCTTTCACCCAGGCTGCTCACTGCAACCTCTGCCTCCCAGGTTGAAGAAATTCTTGTGCCTCAGCCTCCCAAGTACCTGTGATTACAGGTGAGTGCCACCACACCAAACTAATTTTTGTAATTTTAGTAGAGACGGGGCTTCACCACGTTGGCCAGGGTGGTCTTGAACTCCTGACTTCAGGTGATCCTCCCACCTCAGCCTCCTATTGTGCTGGGATTACAGATGTAAGCCACCACACCCGGCTGAATATCTTTATTCTTGAAGACCCACATCTTCTCTATAACCCATAACACCTACTTCTCCAAAACCACTGACCTTTTGGAAAAGTGACTTGTGGACCAGGTATCTTCTGAGGTGCATGTTTCTAGTGACTGACATTTTGGTCTTACTTTCTTGGCTGCAGTTTTGGGGGTCCTCAGACAATCACAACCACATTCAACAAGCCAGAGCAAGCTAGCAAAATAGCATCATAGGTTAGGTTAGAGACCCAACAGAGGCATTGCTGGGACACAAGGAAGTCTCTAGAGAATATGTAAGATTCAGGCAGAGATTCTCTGCCACTTTACCTATCTAGAAATAAATGCCTGGCACTTCATTATCTCAATGAAATCTTTTCGTCCACTTGCTGGATACATCACACTATTGAAGTTATCATTGCGGTTAAGATATCAGTCTCTGTCTGTATGTCAAGGCTGGATATGGTGGCTCACACCTGTAATCCCAACACTTTAGGAGGTCGAGGTGGGTGGATCACTTCAGTTCAGGAGTTTGAGACCAGCCTGGCCAACACAGTGAAACCCTGTCTCTTCTAAAAATAAATAAATAAACAAATAAAATTAAAAATTAGTCAGGCATGGTGGTATATGCCTGCAATCCCAGCTACTCGGAAGGCTGAGGCAGGAGAATCGCTTGAACCAGGAGGCAGAGGTTGCAGTGAGCCGAGATCACACCACTGTATTCCAGCTTGGGCAACAGAATAAGACTGTATCTGGAAAAAAAGAAAAAAAAAAAAAAAGAAAAAGGAAAAGAAAAAGGATATAGTAGTCACAGAAAGGAATTTGAAAGATGCAAATTTTCTTGGAAGCATGATCTAAATACACAGATTATGTTTGGTTTCTGTTTTAAAATTATTCCTATCTCCCCTGGTTACCTTTGGGATCAAAATTCTTATGACACAATATCCCTGAGAGTCATTACAGCACAGAAGATAAGAGTGTGTGTCCCAGCACCAGACTGGGTTGAGATTCCAGCTCAGACTCAATAAGTCAACTCCCCATCTTTCAGTTTCCTCATCTGTAAAATGGAAATAATAAAATAATAGTATTTACTTCACAGGGTATTGTGAAGATGAAAGCAAAGATATGGCAAGAGCTTAGAAGAGTCCCTGGCACATAGTTAAGTATTCAGTACAATTCAACTATTGCTGTTTGATATAAGACATGCTCCTTTCTCCATCTGCATTTGTCCATGTCCTTCAGCTATATTGAACTTGAAGTTCCTCTCTATTGCATCATTCTCACATTGCTTTGTACCTGCTGCTAGGAAAGTTTTGCTTTTTTTTTTTTGGCTAATTCCTACCACTCCCCACTGCCCCCACCCCATCAGTCTCTGTCAAGGGACCCTCTCATATATCCACATAGATCTCTGTGCTTCCTGCACCCACTATCTGTCCTAATGTTCCTGTGCATGTGTGTCTCCCACACTGTACTCTAAAGCCCTCAGTAGGAAGGATTTTTTTCCCTTTATCTCCCAATGTATACACAATTATTGGCTTATAAGACATGCTCAAATATAAGACATACTCAAATATATCTACTAAAGGATCTATAGACTACACACCAAACGCATGTGAAAAGTGAAAATAAAAATGTATCTAATAACCAAATGGAAAAAAATATTTCTAAATAAGTATTGTTATCTTCAGTGCTTATAGCACATACTTTTGAATAGCCAATGATTAATATGTGGCCTTAAGAAGATGGATTTAATTTTTTGGCAACTCTCAAAGGGAAACCAAAATTAGATTTTTGGTAAAGATGAGCAATGAAACTTGTTAATACCACTTTAGATCAAAAATAGATACAGCTGGATAAACAAAATTGTACATCTATAGAATGAAATACTATTCAGTGACTAAAAGAAATGAGCTCTCAAGCCATGAAAAAGCATAGAGTAAGCTTAAATGCATATTGCTAAGTGAAAAAGGCTGTCTAAAAAGGCTACATACTGTGTGATTCTAACATTCCAGAAAAGAAAAAACTATAGAGACAGTAAAAAGATCAGTGGTTGCCAGGGCTGGAATAATAAACAGGAAAGGGATGAGTAGGTGGCAGACAGGGGATTTTTAGGGTGGCAAAACTGTCTTGTATGGGACTGTGATGCTGAATGCATGACATTCTGCATTTGTCCAAACCCATGAAACTGTACAACACAAAGAGTGAACGCAAATGTAAAATATAAACTTTAGGCTGGGTGCAGTGACTCATGCCTGTAATCCCAACAGCTTGGGAGGCCAAGTCAGGTGGATTACTTGAGGTCAGGAGTTCGAAACCAGCCTGGCCAATATGACGAAACCCCATCTCTACTGAAAATACAAAACTAGCCAGGCGTGGTTGTGCATTCCTGTAATTTCAGCTACTCGGGAGGCTGAGGCAGGAGAGTTGCTTGAACCCAGGAGGTAGAGGTTGCAGCGAGCCAAGATTGCACCACTGCACTCCAGCCTGGCCAACAGAGTGAGACCCCATCTCAAAACAACAACACAACAACAACAACAACAAAAACTATGAACTTTAGTTAATAATAATGGACCAATATTCGTTCATCAATTGTAACAAATGTACTACACCAAATCAAGACGTTAATAATAGGGGCAACTGGGGCTAGAGAAAAAGGGATATACAGAAACTCTTTGTATATTCTGCTCAATTTTTCTGTAAACCTAAAGCTGCTCTAAAAAAATGTCCAGTAATTTTAAAAAATAGATACAGCTACCAACAAAGAGTTTGATGATTTCCTTGTGTGATCCTCGGGCAGTTTCCAATAGCAATTTCAAATGAAAAATTCCACAGGAGTTTTCAGCAATGACAGCATCATTAGTGTAATAACAATAGTTAACATTTACTGAGCACTTACTATATCCCAGTCACTTTTCAAAATGCCTCACATGTGCTAACTAATTTAATCCTTGTGACAACTGTGTGGGTAGGGACTATTATTATTCTCATTTTGCAGATAAGGAATCAAAGGCACAGAGAGTTTAATCACATTACTAATGATTGCAAGGTTAAGAGGTAGCACTGACTTTAAACCCTCACAGTATAACCTGGATTCCAGATTTTTAACTTCTGTGCTATTCTGACAATTAATCCAAGTAGCATTTCAAGCAAAAGATTTTGAGTGGCTAATGCTAATTGGCTTATAAATTGTAATGTGTTTGGCTGAAAGTTACAGAATGCATAATTTTTTTTAAACAGTCTTACTCTGTCACCCAGGCTGGAGTACAATGGCACGATCTCAGCTCACTGCAGCCTCTGCCTCCCAGGCTCAAGTGATCCTCCCATCTCAGCCTCCCAAGTAGCTGGTATTACAGGTGCATGCCACCATGCTCAGCTATTTATTTTAAATTTTTTTTTTTGTAGAGGTGAGGTCTCACTGTATTGCCCAGACTGGTCTTGAATTCCTGGGCTCAAGCAATCCTCCTGCTTTGGTCTCTCAAAGTGCAAGCATCACAGGCGCTAGCCACAGAGCCTGGCCCAGAATGCACAACTTACGTTGGGCTAAAACATGCAAACCATTCATTTTCTCACTTAAAAATAAGTCCAGGGCTGGTAGTTCCTTGGTTATTTCCAGTGACTTTGGGTTGGCATTGTTGAGACTTTGTGGCCTAACTCTCATGGTTGCAGGATGACTGAGGAATCCTAAGCATCACCTCTCACATGACAGTGTACAAAGCATCTATCTTCCTGTAAAGAAACACAACATTTCGCAGGAGTTTCACTGTGTCACATGGTCACCTCTAAAGAAAAGTCAGGGAAGCCAGTAGCTGGCAAAAAACACCAACATTTTAAGCTGGCTGTGTTGTCTCCTGAACAAGGTTCTGCTAACACTGAGGATGGGCAGATGATTTTGAGGGTGCATTGCAAGTGTCTGCCACAACGTCTTTAAAAGAAAACCAATCGGTGCTGTTTTATCTTAGTATCTTGAGTAAGAGCACAAGGATGGTTGCTTAAGATGCATCAGTTCTCCAGTTTTATACACCCCACCATGCCAAGGGATATGACACATCCCTATCTGTAACAGTGGCCCCCCATGGCAGTCATTCCTGGGAACCTGCCCAAATCCCTGAGTTGAGGACTTGAGAATTGAGGGAAAAATCATAATCCAGACAAGGAGACAGGGTCCCACATCAAGTAGACCAATTCCTTTTTTTCTTACTTATTTGCTGTAAGACTTCCATTGAAATCTGGGATCCTTTTATGCATCAATTTCTTTAATTATGAAATGGTGATAAATCTATGATCACAGATACGTAGAGGGGCATATAATATATAATCAAATCATAGTATTATTTTAGAAGCAAGTATTTTGGTTTATTAGATCATCCAAACAAATAAGATATACATTTTTAAGTTTCATAAGCATAGATGTTTTTTAAAAAATCTGAAACCTGGCTGGGCACAGTGGCTCATGCCTGTAATTCCAGCACTTTGGGAGGCCGAAATGGATGGATCACTTGAGGTCAGGAATTTGAGACCAGCCTGGCCAACACAGTGAAACCCCATCTCTACAAAAATCACACAAAAATTAGCTAGGAGTGATGGTGCGTTTCTGTAGTCCCAGCTACTCAGGAGGCTGAGGCACGAGAATCGCTTGACCCTAGGAGGCAGAGGTTGCAGTCAGCCAAGATCGCACCACTATACTCTGGCCTAGGTGACAGAAAGAGACTCTGTCTCAAAATAAATAAATAAAATGTAAAAATGTAAAACTTGTCAATTCCAATCTAAGTATAAAATTCTAATGAGTTCCACATTATGCCAGAAGGCTTAAACACCTTGATTTTCCGTAGAAGAGTGATTTGAAATTTCATTTCTATGTAACCAAAACAGTGATTGAAAAGAAAATGTTAGGTCAGTCTGAGTGAATTACAAGTATATTGAAAGCCAGTTAGAATGATTTTTATATTATGTATTTTTGCCTTAGCAGAGGTAGCCTAAGTCTACTTCTTTCCATTTGGTTGAGGTGTCAACTGTCCTGACAATAAGCTCCTCTCTTATGTAGGTCAGAGCCCTTTAAAAACGTGTAAGGATTTATACTGAATGCTATGGGAAGATGGCTGTGGTTTAAAGATAATCCTTCTATTGATCTACAGTGCTGTACTATAGCTACAGCTTGCCTTAATTAGATTAAGTCCATGATTACATTCCTTTGGAAACAGGGTATGATGGCAGATCATTTAGATCAACTCAATGGTAAAATAAAAGTGGTAAAATAAAATCACAAACTATTAGAGCTGGAAGAAATCTTAGCAAACACCTGGTCAATATCCTCATTCAATGTAGATGTCCCCTCTTAGTATCTTCTGTTGATCTCTTCAGGGATGAAGAACTCCTTTCTTTCAGAGGTAATTCGCTCGATTTTTAGATATTAATAGTTATTAGAAAGCTCTTCCTCATCTGAAATGATTTTAATCCTGTTTTCTGAGGCTCACATGATTAGTTCTTACATCTAGCTCACCAGTTTTTAAAAGTTACCTTTTCAATTTAACCACCCCAATTCTTCCCAGTATTCATATAATGTGGTTTGCCTACTCCTTGCTATTTTTTTAAATTTTTCATTAAAACTATTCTGATTCCTCAATATATCCCTCTTACGGCATGCACACAGACTTATGCTAAGTAATGTTTCTTTCCATTATGTTCCTGGGGCAAGAAAGGGGGTGTTTAATTCTCGAAAATATAACAACTAACTGTCAAAAGTTTATGAATGTATAAAATTAGCTATGTATTTTATATGGTAAAACATAAGAAAGTAGCTATATAAATAGTGAAACATAAGCTACTTACTTATTTGCTCTCCATCACTGTAAAAATAGAAGAATTTTCCAGAAAAAAATAATAGAGAAGCAAAGAAGGAATTAAAAAATAATTTTATACACCACGCCTTAAAGGGACTTGCCACTATTTTGTCTAAGAAATCCTGCTACCTTTTAGTCATTCTATACCCATGGTCCCTAAACTGAACCCAAAGCCCAGTGTGGATTAATGAGCTGAGACTGTAGTGCAAATATTATTTATTGTACTAGAAACTCAGTAACAGTGATTCTCAAGTGTGGTTCATGGACTTAACCTTTTTAAAAATGGAGACTCCTGGGCCCCACTCTTAGAGATATATCTGGGATAATGCCAGAAAGAATTGTAGAGTGATGTCTGTGTGCATTCATGTGTGTGCTTCATTTTCCAAGTGATTCTGATATGTACTGAACTTTAAGAATCATTGTTTTCATCTTATTATGCAGCCCAAAACTCCATTAGAATTTTGAAAACAATTAAATGTTGTCTCAAACTGATCAATAGTTAACCAACGCCTGTCTTTTTCCCGTAAATCCGGCTAAACCGGATTCTGTCTACTTATACTAGACTCGTGAGACTTTTTTTTAAACCTAAGCTCAAAACTTTATGTTTATATCCTTTTACATTTCATCCACTAATTTGGGACATTACTTCCAGACTTCTCTTACATTATAAATCTTAAATCTTCCATAGAAGACCTTAACTAAGCTGTATGTACTAATTTAATCATTAAATCCAATATCCCTGCAGAGTTCTTATCTGAATTTCAGGTTAAAATGATTAGAACTGAATCAAGCTTAGATCCAGCTTTCTCCCACCTCCCATTATCATTGATTTAGCCACATAGCAGTCTATGATCTTTTAAAATAACAAATCAGTGACTACATAGGCACAGAATTAATAAAAAAAAATCAGGTCGCATCATGCTCCAAATTAAAATTCTCTGTTGAATGCCCTTGCATTCACTATAGCTTTCAACATTGCACTGACCTGGCCTCCTGGACTTCATCTGCCTCTTTACTGTTCTGCCAACATGTCAACCTCATATTTCCAGCCTCAGGTCTTCATATACCTGCTAGTTCCTTGGTCTAGAATGCTCTTACATCAGATCCCTTCATGGTTACTTCTGTCTTAATAGTCAGGTCTCTGGTCAATGTCAATACCTCAGACAGGCTTCCCTTCCCACCCTAGATAATGTGCATGCTTATTTTTATTTAACATCTATAATTATATTTATTTGTTTAGTTGTGAAATTTCATGAGAGCAGAATATTATCTTGTTTGTCACTGTATCTCCAGCACCGAGAAGAGTACTTGGATTATAAGAAGGCCTCGATAAACATTTTTAAATAAATGAAAGAATATAGAACCATTTTGTTTGTTTGCAATAATTGATTAACCAGCCTCCTTTGGATAGAGTTATTCCATTAGCTACCAGTCCTCCCCATGGGTCTATGTTATCCACAAGTGCATCAGGACTTTACCAAATTTGATTATTGATGCTAATATCCATGTGTGACATAACTGTGATCATTTCCTGATATATATGTGACAGTCCAAAAAAGAAATCAGGTTAATTTTATAGAATGCTTTTTTTGTTGTTGTTGTTGGCACAATCTCAGCTCACTGCAACCTCTGCCTCCCGGGTTCACGTGATTCTCCCGCCTCAGCCTCCTGAGTAGCTAGAATTACAGGCGCACACTACCACATCCGGCTAATTTTTTGTATTTTTAGTAGAAACGGGGTTTCACTATGTTGGCCAGACTGGTCACGAACTCCTGACCTCGTGATCTGCCCGCCTCGGCCTCCCAAAGGATAGAATGCTTTCTTAATGAACCCACTTTGGTTCTTTGTGATCATTTTGGAATTTTCTAACCTGGGACTTGCCATGAGTTTATATCAGTTACACTGGTTTTTAGCCTGTTGATTCCTCCTCCTTTAAACATGAGGACAACCTGTTGAAAATCCTGTTTTTTGTCTGTCACTGATTTCCTTCTACCCGTCTCATACTTGATGATTCCCAAAAGGTTATATGCAAGGACCTGCTCTCACATTCACTGTTCTCTAGTGTGATGGAGGTGGCAAAGCATATGATTGCAGGTCAGTGTATGCGCTCCAGGACGGTGCTTCTTCAACCACAGTATACATAAGAATCACCTGGAGATCTTATTAAAATGCAGCTTCTGACTCCATAGGCCAAGATTCCACAATTCCAACATACATCCAGGCAATAACAATGCTGCTGACCTGTGGCCGTCCACTGGCTAGAAGGCTCCAGAGTCAGACCGTCTGGGCTCAAATCCCAGCCCTGCCATGAGCAAGCTATTTAACTGCCTGGGCCTCAGTTTTTTCATCTGAAACATGTGGATAATAGAATCTACCTTCTAGGTTTTTTTCCCTACTATATATACATATATATATTGACACTTAAAGCCCTTGCATCTTATAGTCAATATTTGCCATGATTATTACTATTTTGGAATGTAATTCATCCGGACTTGAGCTCATAAAATGGTCATGTACTTCTTATCTGCACATCTATCTCTAGCTTTCGCTCCCTCTTTAAACTGACCACCTATTTTTTATATTTTCCCGTTTAGTGTTTTTGATGGTAAAAAGGAAATCATATAGGAATGAATGACTTTTACTTGTTTTTTTCACAGATGAACAATGTGTTATGTACTCCAAGTAATCAGCTTATCTTTCCATGTTTTGCTTCTTATTTCAATATACTCTGAAATATCCTATTTAATATTCTTGGCATTTTGGTAAGCTTCAGTTTATTCTGACACTATGTCAGGAATCCATTTAACAACAATAACAGAATCATTTTCCATTAGTTATTCAGCATAGCTAAGTGATTCATTCAAATGAGGCGGTGTGGCCTAAGCGAATAAGAGCTTCTCACACTCAGTCTTGCTTTCCAGTTGAGGAGACCGAGATGATAACAGGTGAGCCTTCAATAACTGCTGAGGTAGGATAAGTAGGACGGGTTGTGTACTTTATTATCAGTTCTCCAGGAACTCACCACACCCTTGTTTAAAGATAATTTAGAAAATTGGAATGGTGATGAATGGGATAATTGCTGGGGTGCAAATTACATCAATTTCTACAAACTTGTTGCCAAATTTCAGTTTATTTGGATAAAAAACAACTTAGAGTTGTAATGTTACCAACATGCCTGATAAATCACGTGCTATATTAAGTATTATAAAAATTAAAATGATAAGCCTGCACTTCTCACAAGAAGGCCATCATTAGACTAAATGATAAATTAGAAATGATTCACACCTTGGCCAGTGGCAGAACACAGGCAGAACCCAGGGCAAACCATGCTTTATGAACTTTAACTGATGACAACTTGCACTTGCATTTCATTTAAGAAATTATAACATCTTCCCACATATTTTCTTTGTTCCTCTCCGTGAAATGTCAAATAATCCCACAGAAATACTTTTTCTCTTTTTCCCACGTTCGTAGTGGTGTTCAATAGCTTGGGCTTTTACATCAAATTACCTGATTGTATTAATTGGGTCCTCCATGAAACAGATGATAAGATGGGATAAAACATACAAGGATTTTTTTTTTTTTTTTTTTTTCAGGGAAAATGCCAGTGTTGGAGAAAATGTGAGAGGAAGCTGGAAAAGGCTGGGGGAGTCATCATCAGTGATGCATGTCTGACTGCAGGTGAAGGAGGGAGGGAGGGAAGGTTGGGTTGAAGTGTCCTAGACTATAGTAAAGTCCAGGAGAGATTTGGCAAGGATCTTGAGGAGTTCTTAAAACAAAGTTAGCTGTCAGAGGACCCTGCATTATCAATGAACGAACTTATCATAATATTCCCAGCAATGGGTTTCAGTGAGCAGTAGCTGAGTCCCTTAATCAATAATGCATCCTGTAGTTGGAAGTCTGTGAGGCATAATCTCAAAGGTGCCCCATGGTTTCTATCCTAGCTCTGCCATTAATTGGCTGTTATTCTAGCAAGTTGCCTCTCTCTAAGCCTCATCTTCTTCATTTGTAAAATGGTAATGCTAGTAGTACCTTCTCTGTGGTGTGGATTAAATAAGATAAAGAATATATTGTTGTTTTTCTCTGGGGCACCTGGATCCTCACTATACCAACTGCTTTCAACTGATTGGTCTGTGTTTGGGCTGAAGTCCTGGGCTGAAATTCATAGATGTTGTGTTCTAAAAGGAAATGTTTACTAATCTCATTCATCAGAAAGAATCTGAAATATGTTATGTTTTGACTTTTGTATATACATCTCTCCTTTTAAAAATGAAAGAAAGAAACTCACAAAGAACAAAGATATAATAGATTGGAAACAAAATAAACAGAGCCTCAGGAACATGTGGCACTATACCAGAAGATCTAACATTTGTGTCATTGGGGTGCTAGAAGAAGAGGAGAAAGAGTTTGGGGCTGCAAAAGTACCAGATATAATGGCCAGAAACTTCCAAAATTTGGCAAAAAATATAACCTATAGAATCAAGAAGTTGGGTTAACCCCAAATAGGATACACCCAAAGAAATCTATATCTAAGGCACATCATAATCAAACTTCCAAATATTAAAGACAAGGAAGAAGTCTTGAAAACAGTGACAGAGAAACAACAACTTACCTAAGGAAGAAAAACAACTCAAATGACAGTGGAGTTCTTATCAGAAAGCATGACAGAAGGAAGTGGTACAACATCTTTCAAGCACTGAAAGAAAAGAACTGTCAATTCTGTATCTAGTGAAAATATCTTTAGAAATGAAAGGGAAATCAAGATATTCTCAGATAAAGGGAAAACTAAGAGAATTTTTTTTCTTTCTTTTTTCTTTCTTCTTCTTCTTTTTTTTTTTTTTTTTCCAGCAGGCCTTCTCTAAAAGAATGGTAAAAGGAAGTTCTTTAAACAGAAAAGAAGTAATAAAATATGGACCTTAGAATGTTAGGAAGAAAGAGAAAACATGAGAAATGTTTATTCATAAAATGCGTGCAATGAGCAAAAATATGGTTAAAGACAATGGATTGCTTCTTTTCTTGAGTCTTCTAAATCTTGTTTGATGGTGGAAGCAAAAATTATAACAGTGTCTTATGTATTCTAAATGTATACTGATGAAATATTTAAAATAGTTATATTTTAAACAGGTAGTGAAGGACATACAGCTCAGAAAGGAAGAAATAACACTTCCCCTATTTCCAGGTGACATGATTTCCTGTGTAGAAAATGCCATGGAGGCCAGGTGCGGTGGCTCACGCCTGTAATCCCAGCACTTTGGGAGGCCGAGGCGGGTGGATCATAAGGTCAGGAGATCGAGACCACGGTGAAACCCCGTCTCTATTAAAAATACAAAAAGTTAGCCGGGCGCGGTGGCGGGCGCCTGTAGTCCCAGCTACTCAGGAGGCTTAGGCAGGAGAATGGCCTGAACCCAGGAGGCGGAGTTTGCAGTGAGCCGAGATTGTGCCACTGCACTGCAGCCTGGGGCACAGAGCGAGACTCTGTCTTAAAAAAAAAAAATGCCATGGAATCTAAGCAAATAAACAAACAAACTAAACAATTAAAGATCCTACTAGAACCAATAAGTGAGTTTAGCAAGGCTGCAGAATACAAAAAAGCACACATGAAAAATATCAGTTGTATTTCTACATGTAACAGTGAACACATGAATACCAAAATTCAAAATACAACACCATTTACAATCAACCAAAAAATATGCGCAGTGGCTCCCGCCTGTAATCCCAGCACTTTGGGAGGCTGAGGCGGGCGGATCACGAGGTCAGGAGATCGAGACCATCCTGGCTTACTTGGTGAAACCCTGTCTCTACTAAAAATAAAAAATTAGCCGGCGAGGTGGCGGGCGCCTGTAGCCCCAGCTACTCAGGAGGCTGAGGCAGGAGAATGGTGTGAACCCGGGAGGCGGAGCTTGCAGTGAACCGAGATTGCGCCACTGCACTCCAACCTGGGCGAGGGAGCGAGACTCCTCAAAAAAAAAAAAAAAAAAAAAAAATTACTTATGTATACAGAAGTTATGTGTTGAAAAATACAAAATGCTGATGAAAGAAATCAAAGAAGAACTAATTAAATGCAGAGACATACCATATTTATGCCTTGAAATATTTGACATAGTCAAGATATCAGTTCTCTTCAAATTGATATAGAGGTTTAATGCAATTCCTATCAAAATCCCAGCAAGAGTTTTGTAGATTGAGACAAGACTATTTCTAAAATGTAGATGAAAAAACATAGGAATTAAAATAGCTAAACCAATTTTGAAAAAGAAGAATAAAGTGGGAGAAATCAACTCCCTGATTTTAAGACTTACTATAAAGCTACCTACCGTAATTAAGACTGTATAGTACTGGCAAAGGGCAAACACATAGATCAATGGAACAGACTAGAGAATAAAAAAATAGACCCACACAAATATGTCTGATTGATTTTTGACAAAGGTGAAAAAGCAATTTAATGATGGAAAAATAGCATTTCCAAGAAATGGTGTTGGAGCAATTGGGCTTTCATGAGCAGAAATTCAATCTTGACCTAACTCGCACTTTATACAAGAACTAACTCAAAATAGATAATGACACACAAAAAGTCAAGTCTTAGACTTGACACCAAAAGCAAAGTCCATGAAAGAAAAAAATAGGTAAATTAGATTTAATTAGACCTACTCAAAATTAAGCCATTTTTTTCTGTGAACGACTGCTAAGAGGATGAAAAAACTAACTACAAACTTGAAGAAAATAGTTGCAAAACACATAGCCAACAAAAGATTAATATGTGGAATAAAGAATTTCAAAGCTTAACAGTAAAAGACAAACAATCTAATTAGGAAATTGGCAAAAGATATGAAGAGACACCTTACTAAGAAGATACACAGATAGAAATTAAGCACATGACGAGATCTTCAACACCATTAGCCTTTAAATGAAATCAAGACCTCATTGGGATATCACAACACACCTATCTCCTTATATGTCACATATAAACTCTTAGTCTAATAGAGAAATAAAAGTATGGAGCATTTTATAAGATGTATAGCATATGATAAAAGACAAGTACATAAGCCAGCACTAAGCCTGTAGTGAATATGTACTATTTGCCAGATATCCTATGTGTTTTATCTCAGTTTACCCTGACAATCCCTTGAGGCAGTAATGTCGAAGATACATACTCAATATTTTCTGGTTAACTGATTAAATAATTTCATCTTTGAATGGTTGAATGAGTGGATAAGTGAATGGATGTTTGGAATCAGTAAAGGGTGGAACAATATAAAACATTTTAAGACATAACACAGGCTGGACATGGTGACTCATGCCTGTAATCCTAACACTTTAAGAGGTTGAGGCAGGTGGATTGCTTGAGCTCAGGAATTCAAGATCAGCCTGGGCAACATAGTGAAACCTCATCTTTACAAAAAAATGCAAAAAAATTAGCCAGGCATGGTGCTGTGCACCTGTAGTCCCAGCTACTTGAGTGGCTGAGATGGGAGGAACACCTGAGCCCAGGAGGTTGAGGCTGCAGTGAGACATGATCGCAACACTGCACTCCAGCCTGGGCAGTGAAGTAAGACCCTGAAAAAAAAAAAAAAAAAAAAAAAAAGACATAAGGCATTTAGAAGTATGAGGCTAAGGGAGCTTATTTCAAGAGATTTCTGATCATAATACCAACACCATAATACCAACTTACAGGACCAGGGACGAAAGATGCAGGAAAGTCAAACAAAATCAGAAAAATTAGTCATCCCTTGAAGTTGTACATTGTAAACAAGAACTCCTCAAAGTAGTATGCATCCTTGAGAATAGCACATGTCCTCCTGGTATAAGTACATGATAAAGACATTTCAGTTAGAACGTTTCTGTTAACCGCTGCATGATCATTTGCAAGGCTGTGCATCTTTGATCTCTCGGATACCTGGCTAACTTCCCCTAGGAAATCAGCTATTGTTTCAGGGTAGCCGGGAATCCACAATAAGCTTCCTGACAAGGAAGGCCTCTAATGGAGCTGTGCGTCTATTGGCATGACCATTTGCCTGCCTTTGACCCTTGGCAGGGATTTAACCTCCAGCTTCTGAGGTTTCTATTCCCTAGCTTTTGACCAGAGGTAACCACACTTGACCTGTGGCCTCAGTGTAATCTCTGACTCCCAACCCCCAACTTGGCTTTCATTGTTCTGCACAATCTGTAGTCCCCCAGGGTCCAGAAAAATCGCTTCCACTAGCTCCCACCAGCTGTTATCACCTTTGTTCTCTTTCTCTCCTGCAGTCCTGGCCAACTGAAATCTTCAGCCCCTAACAGTGGAGGGGCCCCTCCACAGTGCCTTGTGTGCTGTCTCTGATCGATTGCTAATAATTATCATGATGAGTCCCCGTTTTTCAAAATCCTAACCATGCTATGACATGCACTGTCTCATTTAGCACTGAAGAATCCCATGGGGAGGATATTATTTATCCCCGTTTTTGAAGATCAGGACACTGAAGCTCAGCAAAACTGAAAGTAACTTGTCCAAGTTCACATTGCCAGAAAGAGTTAGGACCTGTTCTTTTTATTCCAAATCAATTTCCCAAGCTTTCTATTTGTTAAAGATCCTCCTTTGGATATCCAATGTTGGTTTGGGTACTGAATATACTCACTGTGGAAATTCTCTGATTGTTTTAGTTTCTGTTATATTTTTCAATATACCAGAAAATTCTTGGGCAAACTTTAAATCCTTTCAACCCTCTTATCTAATAAGAGCTGTGACAACCAGTTCTATGAAGTTTTGACCAGCTTTAGCAGGTGCAAGCTGGCATAATTCACCTCAACTTTCTGAGAGTCAGCTTTGGATGTTTGTGGGAATCCACATCACTCGCACTTGCACAATCCAAAAGTACTGGGGATCTAATACCCATGAGTTCACCCTTGACCACTGTGGGGTGGGAGCCAATGAATACCACTTCCCCTTACATCACCCAGTGGATAGCTCCCAAACACATCTGCTAGGCCTACTCAAACAATCCTGCAACAAAGCTGGAAGCATTCCCCTTGAAAATTGGCACAAGACAAGGATGCCCTGTCTCGCCAGTTCTATTCAACATAGCATTGGAAGTCCTGGCCAGGGCAATCAGGCAACAGAAAGAAATAAAGCACATCCCAATAGAAAGAGAGGAAGTCAAACTATCCTTGTTTGTAGACAGCATGATTCTGCATCTAGAAAACCCTATAGTCTCAGCCCAAAAGCTACTTAAGAGGATAACAACTTCAGTAGTCTCAGCACACAAAATCAATGTGCAAAAAATGACTAGGATTCCTATACACAAACAACAGTCAAACCAAGAGCCAAATCAGGAATAAACTCCCATTCAAAATTGCCACAAAAAGAATAAAAACCTACAAATACAGATAACTATGGAGGTGAAAGATCTCTACCAGGTGAACTACAAAACACTGCTCAAATAAATCAGAGATGACATAAACAAATGGAAAAATATTCCATGCTCATGGATAGGAAGAATCAATATTGTTAAAATGGCCATACTGCCCAATGCTGTTTATAGATTCAATGCTATTTCTACTAAACTACCATTGAAATTCTTCACAGAACTAGAAAAACTATTTTTAAATTAATGTAAAACCAAAAAAGAGCCCAAATAGCCATGTCAATCCTAAGCAAAAAAGAACAAACTCGAGGCATCAGGCTACCAACTTCAAACTATACTACAGGGTACAGTAACTGAAACAGCATGGTACTGGTGCAAAAACAGACATCTCAACTGAAAGAACAGCGTAGAGAACCCAGAAATAAGACCAGAAACCTACTATCTGATCTTTGACAAACCAGGCAAAAACAAGCAATAGGGAATTCAATAAATGGTGCTGGGAGAACTGGCTAGCCATATGCAGAAGATTGAAACTGGACACCTTCCTTACAACAAATACAAAAATTAACTCAAGATGGATCAAAGACTTAAATGTAAAACCCAAAACTATAAAAACCCTGGCAATTCAACCTAGGCAATACTATACAGGATGTAGGCACAAGCAAATATTTTATGATGAAGATGCCAAGAGCAATTGTAACTAAAGCAAAAATTGACAAATGGGATCTAATTAAACTAAAGAACTTCTGCACAGCAAAAGAAACTATCAACAGAGTAACAGACAAACCACAGAATTGAAGAAAATTTTTGCTAACTGTGTACCTGACAAAGGTCTAATACTAGCATCTATAAGAAACTTAAACAAATTTATACGAAAAAACACCCAATAACCCCATTTAAAACTGGGCAAAGGACGTGAACTGACACTTTTCAAAATAAGACATACATGTGGCCAACAATCATATGAAAAAAAGCACATCATTAATTATTAGAGAAATGCAAATCAAAACCATAATAAGATAGCATTTCATGCCAGTCAGAATGGCTGTTATTAAAAAGTCAAAAAATAACAGGTGCTGGCGAGGGTGTGGAGGTAAAGGAAGGTTATACGTTGTTGGTGGGGTGTAAATGAGTTCAACCATTGTAGAAGACCATGTGGCAATTCCAAGACCTAAGGACAGAAATACCATTCAACCCGGAAATCCCATTATTGGGTATGTACCCAAAGGATTATAAAACATTCTACCATAAAGACACATGCGTGTGTATGTTCACTGTAACACTATTCATAAAAGCAAAGACATGGAGTGAACCTAAATGCCCATCAGTGATAGAATGGATAAAGAAAATGTGGTACATTTTTACCATAGAATACTATGCAGCCATAAAAAAAGAGTGAGATCATGTCCTTTGATGGAGCTGGGAAACCATTATCCTTAGAAAACTGCTGCAGGAACAGAAAACCAAATACTGCATGTTCTCACTTATAAGCAGGAACTAAATGATGAGAACACATGGACACAGAGCGGGGAACAACACACACTGGGGCCTGTCAGAGTGTGGGGGGTGGGAGGACGGACAGGATCAGGAAAAATAACTAATGGGTACTAGGCTTAATATGTGGATGATGAAATAATATGTACAACAAACTCCCATGACACAGGTTTACCTGTAGAAACCAACCTGCACACGTACCCCTGAACTTAAAAGTTAAAAAAAGAAAAGAGCCTGCAGCAACAAGCACCAGCTAACCATTTATCTGTGAATCATAGTTTTCCATCTTACATGTCTGCATGATTATGCTCAAGGATTAATCAAGTCTATTTGGTTTCTTGGCTTCAACAGTGGTTTATAACATGGCAAGCAGATACCCTTATGCAATGTATTACCAGCATATTTATATGAAACTTACTTGTTTTGCATTCATAAGGGAACTTGAGTTAATTGCTAAGTAAGGTGGCTCAAGTTGGTTCAGCAGTTTCCTGACTGACTGTTAATGATTCTTATGTAAATGGTCAATAAAACTCCATTTGATGATAAAAATCTATACTAAAAAATTCCCAGCTAATCTTTTCCATTCCTGGACTTCCTTCCTGCTCCCTATAAACATAATTTTCGACAAGATGTGTAATGTTGACATGGGAATGGTTTAAGCCCTGAGCTCTATTTAGAACACACCCATAGGTCATTTTAGGCCATTTGTCTATGAGTTCTGCAACTGATTGGAGTGATGAGGAGTGCTAAAAGTGATGTACACTTTGGGAAAATTTCCTGGTGATTCAGGTACTCAATCCATTTACCCTCTGCCCACTTATACCACACAAGATCTCAAACCTGTGGTATAGGGCAGTTGGAGATGCTAACAGTACAATGGAACAGTAAAATCATTTCTATGGGGCACTGCCTTTAGAATCTCTATGGCTAAAAAGTCAAAATCAGATATCAGTGGAGGGAGCAAACCCAGAGATCTAATGCCTTTCTTTCATTTTATGTAAACTTAAGAGGCCCAGAGTTAAACTACTTCTTATGAAATCTCTTTAGCAAGTAAATCTGTTTAGGAGCAGATAAGCTGAGAAATTCTCACATCTTCCACAGAATCAAATACTGCAGGTGATTATGATCTGAGGATCTAGAGAATTGATCGTTGTGGTTTATTCTGAATGTCAGACAATAAAAATATAGGAACACAGATAATGTACAGGTTATATACCATGGCTGATTTTTATTTTATTCTATTTTAGTTTTTCTCTTTTTTTTTTTTGAGACGGAGTCTCGCTCTGTGGCCCAGGCTGGAGTGCAGTGGCCAGATCTCAGCTCACTGCAAGCTCCACCTCCCGGGTTCACGCCAGTCTCCTGTCTCAGCCTCCTGAGTAGCTGGGACTACAGGCGTCCGCCACCTCGCCCGGCTAGTTTTTTGTATTTTAGTAGAGACGGGGTTTCACCGTGTTAGCCAGGATGGTCCCGATCTCCTGACCTCGTGATCCGCCCATCTCGGCCTCCCAAAGTGCTGGGATTACAGGCTTGAGCCACCGCACCTGGCCCGAGTTTTTCTTTACATTGAAAGACAGTAGGCCAGGCACAGTGGCTCACACCTGTAATCCCAGCAATTTGGGAGGCCAAGGCAGGAGGACTGCTTGAGCCAGGAGTTTGAGACCAGCCTGGGTAGCATAGCAAGATTCTACCCCTACTGATTTTTTTTTTTTTTTTTTTTAATTTGCCAGGCATGCTGGTGCATGCATGTAGTCCCAGCTACTTGGGATGCCAAGGTGGAAGGATGGTTTGAGGCCAAGAGGTCAACAATTCAGTGAGCTGTGATCCTACCACTGCACTCCAGCCTGGGTGATAAAGTGAAGCCCTGTATAAAAAAGAAAAAAAAAAAAAAGGCAATCATCTAAGCTGTATAAATTATATATTACAGCTGCTTTATTTGACTGAACAGCAAGATTAGTCACATCAAAACTAGTTATATCTTTGAAAGACAGGATTCCATTAGCTGCTGTGTTGCCTTTTGTGATTGGTATAAAACCTAGTATCAGTGTTCATGTGGGAGTTAAGTCAGTGAGCAGCAAGCTGCAAGAGAAGACTTTCCAAATTATGAAGTTGACAAATAAATTAGAAAAAAATGCAAAAATACACACGTAAACACATGCATGCATTGCACATATACTTACAGGGATGGCGAGATGATTCCATGATAGCTGAATCCTTTTGCTTTGTTTTGTTTTGTTTTGTTTGAGACGGAGTCTTGCTCGCTCTGCCGCCCAGGCTGGAGTGCAATGGCCGGATCTCAGCTCACTGCAAGCCCCGCCTCCTGGGTTTACGCCATTCTCCTGCCTCAGCCTCCGGAGTAGCTGGGACTACAGCCGCCCACCACGTCGCCCGGCTAGGTTTTTGTATTTTTTACTAGAGACGGGGTTTCACATCCTTTTGTTTTTTAATCTTTACCAAGATCATTTATTAAATATCTGCCTCTATGTGACTTTTCAGGAACGAAACAAATTTCTTCCTCCCATAGTTTTCTCCAGTCTGTTATAGTATTTATGATATCATATTAACATTTGCTGCATATCATCTTCACAAGTAAGTCAGCCTTAATGTGCATATAGCACATGATAGGCAACAAAAGATGTTTTATTACATGAATTAGTGAATGATTAAAAATTATTTGGTTGTCAAATTATACTAGCAGTAGCAAAGCTTTCTTTTTGGTGTAAAGACACACTCTTGGCTCATGCCTGGGAAAGCTGAGGTTCCATATATATCCAGAGTCTCCTTGCAGGATGCCTACTCTCACCACTTGTATTCAACATAGTATTGGAAGTTCTAGCTAGAGCAATCAGACAACAGAAAAATAAAGGGCATCCAAATTGGTAAAGAGGGAGTCAAACTGTCACTGTTTGCTAATGCTAATGATGTGATTGTATACCCAGAAAACCCTAAAGACTCCTCCAAAAAGCTCCTAGAAATGATAAATGAATTCAGCAAAATTTCAGGATACAAAATTAATGTACACAAATCAGCAGCTCTGCTGTACACCAGAGGCAACCAAGCTGAGAATCAAATCAAGAACTCTACCTCTTTTATAACAGCTGAAAAAGAACTAAAATACTTAGTAATATGCCTAACCAAGGAGGTGAAAGACCTCTACAAGGAAAACTACAAAATACTCCTGAAAGGGATCACAGACAACACAAACACCTGGAAACACATCCCATGCTCATGGAAGGGTAGAATCAGTATTGTGAAAAATGATACTGCCCAAAGCAATCTACAAATACAATGCAATTCTCATCAAAACACCACCATCATTCTTCAAATTCTTCATCATTTTTCACTTTTTTTTTTTTTTTTTTTTGAGATGGAGTCTCGCTCTGTCGCCCAGTCTGGAATGCAGTGGCACGATCTTGGCTCACTGCAAGCTCCGCCTCCCGGGTTCAAGCCATTCTCCTGCCCCAGCCTCCCGAGTAGCTGGGACTACAGGTGCCTGCCACCACGCCAGCTGATTTTCTGTATTTTTAGTAGAGACGGGGTTTCACCATGTTAGCCAGGGTGGTCTCGATCTCCTGACCTCGTGATCTGCCCGCCTCAGCCTCGCAAAGTGCTGGGATTACAGGTGTGAGCCACTGCGCCTGGCCCATCATGTTTCACTTGAAGAAACAACCCTAAAAGTCATGTGGAACCAAAAAGAGCCTGCATAGCCAAAGCAAGACTAAGAAAAAAGAAAGAATCTGGAGGCATCACATTACCTTACTTCAAACTATCCTATAAGAGCTTAGTTATCAAAACAGCATGGTACTATTATAAACATAGGCACATAGACCAATGGAATAGAATAGAGAACCCAGAAATAAACCCAAATACTTATAGCCAACTGATCTTCAGCAAAGCAAACAAAAACATAAACTGAGGAAAGGATGCCTTGTTTAACAAATGGTGCTGGGATAATTGGCAAGGCACATGTAGAAGAATGAAACTGGATCTTCATCTCACCATACATAAAAATCAACTCAAGATGGATCACGGACTTAAACCTAAGACCTGAAACCATAAAAATTCCAGAGGATAACATTGGAAAGACCCTTCTAGACATTAGCTTAGGCAAAGACTTCATGACCAAGAACCCAAAAGCAAATGAAACAAAAACAAATAGATGGGACTTAATTAAACTAAAAAGGTTTTGCTCAGCAAAAGGAGCAATCAGCAAGGTAAACAGACAATCCACAGAGTAAGAGAAAATCTTTGCAATCTTTACATCTGACAAAAGACTGATATCCAGATTCTACAAGGAACTCAAACAAATCAGCAAGAAAGAAACAAACAATCTCATCGAAAAGTGGAATAATGACATGAATAGACAATTCTCAAAAGAAGATACACAAATGGCCATGAAAAAATGCTCAGCATCACTACTGATCAGGGAAATACAAATCAAACCCACAATGCAATACCTCCTTGCTCCTGCAAGAATGGCCGTAATCAAAAAATCAAAACATAATAGATATTGGCATGGATGTAGTCAAAAGGTAACACTTTTACACTGCTGGTGGACATGTGAACTTGTACAACCACCATGGAAAACAGTGTGGGGATTACTTAAAAAACTATAAATAGAACTACCATTGATCCATCCATCCCACCAATGGGTATCTACCCAGAGGAAAATAAGTCATTTACGAAAAAGATACTTCCACACACACATTTATAGCAGCACAATTCACAGTTGCAATATGGAAGCAGCCCAAATTCCCATCAGTCAATGAGTGGATAAAGAAATTGTGGCATATATATATATATATAT